>NC_091459.1:70455371-71055371 GCF_027789765.1 Dendropsophus ebraccatus
GCATAACCCCTTTAATAGTGAGCCAAGTGTAAAGAGAAGTGTGTAAATCCTACTTAGGAGTGTAGGAAAGCATTTAAAACCTATGTAGGAGAGTAGGAAAGAGTTTAAAACATATGTATAAGAGAAGGAAGAAAGCCTTTGAGCATTGTCTCTATAGACAGAAATTTCCCAGGCACTATGGAAGAGGGAGAGGTTTGGGACCCTGTGTATACCTGCTTAAAAGAGCAGCTATCATAAGGGCTCCAGCTGTATTAGCGGTGACTTTGGGGGACATTTACAAAGAGTCCGCCCGAGGTTTACACCAGGGAGAAGGTGCAGGTTCGCCCCTTCTCACTGGCGTACGCCTGCTGTACGCCCGGCTCTCCCGATGGGCGGGCTGGGGGTGCTTGGGGGGGCGTGGCCTCCTCACGTGCCTCATTCATCATGATTTATGCCTGCTCGCAGGCATAAGCATGGTCAAAAGCACCAGATGGAATCAGGCGTAGATTTCGTACACCGGGCGCAGATTCGGGTGCCCAGCTAGTCGGATTCACTAAGAGACGTGCACCTTTTTGTGAATCCTGCTGGGGAAAAGGGGACAGGGCCTAATATAACACTGAGGTACTTGTACACCGGTCTTCATAAATCTCCCCCTTCGTGTTCCAATAGGGGTTGGACATATTATGGTCTCGGCATGTTCGTAGCCATGGATACCCGAACTTCTGGGGGAAGAGTGAAATTCACTTTGCCATCATGACAGGTACACTTTATTATTAGTAAAAGAAGCCCTCCTAGCACAGTATATGGATATCATTAGCCAGAATAACAGCGACAAAGTGCATTTTTGAATTTGGCTTTGTCAGACTCATCATGGATGTGCAAAAGTAATATCAGCATTCACAAGTGGTTTCATAAGCAACCGGCATCAATTGAAAAAAAGCAACCTCATTAAGAATGGACACCATTACAGCACATTAGTTTTCATTATTAGCAATGAGGTTTACTATAAAATTAGCGATTCAGAGAACTAAATTTAGAACAAGAAATATCTTTTATCAATTTTTAATGGTGTTGCAATGTAATTTGACAGGATGCAGTCTGATAATATTGATAGATTGTGCTTTATGCCAGGTCTATGCAGGCATTTCACAACATTTTGCATTATTCTATATGATCACTTTGTTTACTTTTTATGAAGCTTTATTTTTTTCTTTTGCTTTGATCAGTTTCACTAATTATTTCACTGAGGTATAAGTTAAATATACTAAAATACTCAATAATTTTACCACATAAAACTGTCAAAAGTTCTTTAGATAAAAATAAAATACAAAACTTAAGGGGACATTTATTATTATTTGCATGCGCATGTTGTGTGAAATTTTTTTCGCATTGACCCTCTACGACAATTGTTGTGGGGGGGGGGGGGAGGGGGAGAGAGGGGAAAGAATCTGGGGCAGAGCTCTGTAGGTTTCACTGTGTAGGCACACTGGTGTGCACAGGATTTATGTAGAGGCATTGCGCCTCTACATAAATTTAGGGAGCCTTGGTGCTACAGGGACATTTTTAAGCCCGGTTAAAAAAAAATGTCCCCTTAGTGTTATTCCAGTCTTAGGCTGGTTACACACAGGAGGTTTTTTTTGTAAAACCGTCACTGCAGTTTTTGAGCCAAGGTCAGAAGTAGATCCAACAGAAACCAGAAGTATATGTCCTCTCTTTATATTTTCTATTCTTTTTTAATCCACATCTGGCTTTGGCACAAAAACGGAAGAGGCAGTTTTCCAAAATACTGCTGTGCTTTGCTTTCGAAATTCCATTGAATCAATGGGAAAGGCAGCCACGAATTCTTCTTGAAAGTCCTTGCCTATTCAGTTGCGTGTTCATGGGCCTCTGCTGAGACCCTGTGTAATGTAATTCCATGGCACTGGGTCTTGTTCTGGAGAAGGGTGCTATGAAGACAGTGCTGCATAAAACTGTACGGGTCTCCTTAAAATAGTTTGGACATTCAGCAATAATAATTATGTTTAATTTTTTTTGCAGGCAATGTTTCTTTTTTTCTAAAACTGTTACTAATCCCCCCCCCTTTTAATAAATTTTTTTAGTTCTGGGGAGTCAACAAGGGGTACATTAATGCCCCATATATGAAACTGCAACATTACTTCAGACAACTAAATACAAATACCGGTGCCCGGAATTTATTCAGACCCTATATTAGGCGAAAACATCCCCCTTTCTTACACACTCTCCTCACCTTAAGGCCCTATTCCACGGAATGATTATGGGCCGTAATCGGCCGATATTGGCCACTTCTGCCGATAATTGTCCCGTGGAATTGACAGCAATGATCAGCTGACATCGTTCATGTTAGCGAATTGTTGCAGTTATTTGTCTTTCAACATGTTGAAAAACAAACGACTGATACAGCAACGATCTGAATAGGATCAACGGCAGCAGATGCTGCTGTATCCTATGGGCTGCCCGGACAATCAGCTATCCCCCCTCAGCTCCCTGCGCTCCCCCCCCCGACTCACCCGCTCGCTGCTGCCGCGTGGAATAGCAAGCAGCGAGCAGGAAACGAGGAGCAAACGAACGCTAATAACGCTCGTTTGCTCCTGTCAGTCGGCCCGTGGAATAGCCACACCTTCCTTCACCCTGGACAGACACCCTGCTGCCAGTGGCATAGCTATTACAGGACCTGGACCTGTAACAGAGCGCCGTGGGACTGCATTGGGCCATGAGAGTATGTGTATACGGGGGTGGGGGGCAGAGGTGTCAGCAGACAGCACTGTGTCAGACTGGTAAGAATACATCCCTTCCTGCAGGTGAAAATTATTGGAAAACTTTAGATTTTTAAATAGAAGTAAATTACAAATCTCTGGCACTTGCTAGGACCAGCTTACTTGAAAGAATTTTTTGGGGGGTGAACTACCCCTTTAAGACTGTCCTAAATAAATAATACATGTGCACAGGCCTGTTTGTGATCAATTGTTGCAGGCTAGAACTGATTAAATAAATAAATAACAGAATGGTCAAATCCTGGGGATTTCTACATTTCTAAATTTCATCACTGGTAATTTAAAGGGACTGTACCATCAGGCCCGGGCTGAAGCACTGGAGGCGGGCCGACCCACCCCAGTGGGAGGAACCCCTCGACCTTCTATGACGCTGCTCCATTAGAATCAATGGAGCAGTATCATAGAGGGTTGGGGGTTTCCTCCCACTGGGGGTGGGTCGGCCCGCCTCCAGTGCTTCAGCCCGGGCCTGATGGTACAGTCCCTTTAAGCATTGGTCAGGAAATAGGATGTTTCGCTCCCTATTAAGTCTTTTAGACATACCTAGTGTCTGGGTGGCTAGTCATAAAGTAGCTGCCTTAACAAGTGCAACACTGTTTGCCACCTGTTCCTTAGCTGAAAATGCTCTAAGTTGTTCCTAACACAGTCCTTTTTAAACTGTGTAGCAGGTCTCACCGATGAGACCCAGCTAGGGGGGCAGTTTTCACAATAGTGACTATAAGCTGCATATACCTTTCCCTGGCTGCAACATTCTCATGATTGCCTCATTTTGTTCAGGTTTCCCTTGTGTCTTTCTGGTGATGCCCAGGCATGGCTTTGGTCTGTTTGGTGTCTTAAACTATAATACAGATGTCTCAATGCAGTTTTTTCCTATAGGTTGGAGCCATAAGGAAAATCACTCATCAAAGTAACGGGAATTAAGGTATATAAGAAGGACACAGCTGAACTGGAGCCGGTGCAGAGGAGGGCAACAAAGGTCATTAAGGGAATGGGTGGGTTACAGTACCAAGACAGGTTATCAAGCTTGGGTTTATTTACGCTAAAAAAAAGACGTCTTAGGGACGATCTGATCACAATGTACAAATACTGTATATGAATGGACAGTGCAGAGATCTTTCTAGTGGTCTTTTTACTCCTAGGAGAAACAGATTGCTGAACTCAGGGAGACCAGCCAAACGGAGGGGTATCTGGCTAGTCCTGTCCTAGGTCTGTAATCATGACAAGGGGGCATCCTCTACGTCTAGAGGAAAGAAGATTTCACCATCAGCATTGACGCAGATTATTTACTGTAAGAGTGGAAAGACTGTGGAACTCTCTGCCACATGATGTTGTCATGGCCAATTCATTAAATAAGTTCAAGGGAGGCCTGGATGATTTTCTTGAAAAATATAATATTACAAATTATGGGCATTAGATTTCCAGTGACACGTTGATCCAGGGATTATTCTGATCACCATTGGGGTTGAAGAGGAATTTTCTCCCTGTGATGAAGCAATTGTCATCTGCCTCATAGGGGTTTTTGCCTTCCCCTGGATCAACACAGTAGGGTTTCCCTAGGTTGAACCTGATAGACTCTGTTCTTCTTTCAACCTTATTAACTCTGTTACTATGAGTTACTGTATAAATTTCCTTCTGTGATGGGCATAGAGAAATGCACATAATTTAATTTGAATATATGTTATTTTTTTCTCTTTTACTAATTAATCAGCCAAAGACTGTGATAGTGTCAGGGTGCAAGCCAGAATGTTTGTCGGCACTATCTTGCAAACTATAGACATCTTGGTGGAAGCACAACTGATGTCTAGTACCTCAGAACATATCATTGCAAAATAAACAGAGTTTTCTAAACAAGACCAATTAAATTTCATCGTACCTGTAGTGAATTTTTTTTGTACTGTCCATTCATATATTTGTACATTTTCTTTTCTCTAAACTTTTCTCTATACTCAGTTAGCCTCCAAAAGGTATTGCCTGATTTCTTCTCTATTCTACTGATTTCTATGTCTAATACTGTACAATACTCTACTTTTCTCTAAACTAAATAGCCCCAACCTATTTAATCTGTCTTGGTACTGTAACCCACCCTTAATGACCTTTTGTCGCCCTCCTCTGCACCCGCTCCAGTTCAGCTGTGTCCTTCTTATATACCAGTGCCCAAAACTGTACACAGAATTCCATATGTGGTCTGATCAGTGATTTATAAAGAAGCAAAACTATGTTCTGATCTTTAGCATCTATGCCTTTTTTGATGCATCCCATGATTTTATTAGCCTTGGCAGCCACTCCACTGATCACTAAACTAGTTTACTATCCACCAATACCCCCAGGTCCTTTTCAGAAGCAGTTTTACATAGTGTTTTATTATTTAGGACATAATTGTAATACTTCTATGGCCAAAGTGCATAACCTCACATTTATCCACATTAGACCTCATTTGCCATATATCTGCCTAAACCTCCAGCTTATCCAAATCCCTCTGTAATATTATATTATCTTCCTTTACCCAGTTTAGTGTTCTCTGTAAAATGGAGATTCTACTCTGTAGGGCTACAAGGTCATTAATAAATATATTAAAATGAAGTGGACCCAACACTGACCCCTGCGGTACCCCACTAGTAACTTTGACCCAATCAGAATATGCCTCATTGATGATCACCCTCTGTTTCCTATGACACAGCCAGTTACTTACCAATTAACATATAGTTAAGTCCCATCATCCTCATTTTGGAAACCAACCTTTCATGCAGCACAGTATCAAATGCCTTTGAAAATTCCAGATGCACAACGTCAATAGCCTCCCCCAGGTCCAGTCTATAACTCATCTCCTCATAGAAGCTGATCAGATTAGTCTGACAGGACTGATCCCTTATAAACCCATGCTGGTGCTGTGTTATAAGATTTGTTTCATTAAGATACTCTAGTATAACACCTGTTACAAAACCCTCAAATACTATACCCAGTGGCGTAGCTATAGGGGTCGCAGTGGTCGCCATGGCGACCGGGCCCCTACTCTAAGGGAGCCCGTAAGGGCCCACTTGCCACTTGTCTCTGAGCATCCCAGACATCGCTTTGATGTTCCGCCCGCACAGTGAGCGGGCGGAACATTAAAGCGATCAGAATACAGGAGCAGGACCTGTCAGCGTCCTCCTCCTGTATTCCCTCCCATAGGCTGCCAACACTTCATGCCAGCAGCCTATGGGAGGCCGGGACGTGACCTTTCTGGCAGGGGTGATGATGTGACGTCATCACGCCTGCCGGAAGTCCCGTCCCTGCGGCTCGCAAGATGGAGCCCGAAGAGGAGGAAGAGCTGCTGCCTGCAGCCACACAGCGCCGATTAGGTGAGTATGATGTTTGTTTTTTTAGAGGCACCTCTGGGGGCATTATTAGTATATGGGGGCACCTCTGGGGGCATTATTAGTTCTTGGGGGCACCTCTGGGGGCATTATTAGTTCATGGGGGCACCTCTGGGGGCATTATTAGTTCATGGGGGCACCTTTGGGGGCATTATTAATTCATGGGGCACCTCTGGGGGCATTATTAGTATATGGGGGCACCTCTGGGGGCATTATTAGTTCATGGGGGCACCTCTGGGGCATTATTAGTATATGGGGGCACCTCTGGGGGCATTATTAGTATATGGGGGCACCTCTGGGGGCATTATTAGTTCATGGGGGCACCTCTGGGGGCATTATTAGTTCATGGGGGCACCTCTGGGGGCATTATTAGCTCATGGGGGCACCTGTGGGGGCATTATTAGTTCATTGGGGGCACCTCTGGGGGCATTATTAGTATATGGGGTCACCTCTGGGGGCATTATTAGTATATGGGGGCATCTCTGGGGGCATTTTCAGCTCATGGGGAACCTCTGGGGGCATTATTAGTTCATTGGGGGCACCTCTGGGGGCATAATTAGTATATGGGGGCACCTCTGGGGGCATTATTAGTATATTGGGCACCTCTAGGGGCATTATTAGCTCATGGGGGAACCTCTGGGGGCATTTTTAGTTCATGGGGGCACCTCTGGGGGCATTATTAGTTCTTGGGGGCACCTCTAGGGGCATTATTAGTTCATAGGGGGCACCTCTGGGGGCATTATTAGTTCATAGGGGGCACCTCTGGGGGCATTATTAGTTCATGGGGGCACCTCTGGGAGCATTATTAGTATATGGGGGCACCTCTGGGGGCATTATTAGTATATGGGGGCACCTCTGGGGGCATTATTAGTTCATGAGGGCCACCTCTGGGGGAATTATTAGTATATGGGGGCACCTATGGGGGCATTATTAGTATATGGAGGCACCTCTGGGGGCATTATTAGCTCATGGGGGCACCTCTGGGGGCATTATTAGCTCATGAGGGCATCTCTGGGGGCATTTTTAGCTCATGGGGGCACAGCAGGGGATCCTACATACTGGGGGCATCCCACATTCTTACTCGCTTTACTGCACATAACACCAAACAGCGCAGTTACTATGGGAGCCTACAGGAGGGAGAAAGGAAAGGAAGTTGCTAGAAATGTGCGGAGCCTAAATTGTTTGTCTCGCAGGTTCTGAAAAGATGAAACATATTTGGAAGGAATCATCATGGAGGTCTGGGCCGGATGGAGAGGAAAAGGGAAAGTGACGCCTCAGATCAAAGAAGACGTCACCTGTGAGTCCCTGTATGACACTTTTCTTATTTTGTAGAACATCATTTAGTAGGGGTGCCCTGAAGTGACAGCTACTACATTATCTGTACTCAGAGATATCACTTTGTTATCTGTGGTGTTACATAGGACTGCAGGTGACTACTACATTATCTGTACTCAGAGGGATATCCCTGTGTTATCTGTGGTGTTACATAGGACTGCAGGTGACATCTACTACATTATCTGTACTCAGAGGGATATCACTGTGTTATCTGTGGTGTTACATAGGACTGCAGGTGAAATCTACTACATTATCTGGACTCAGAGATACCACTGTGTTATGTGGTGTTACATAGGACTGCAGGTGACTACTACATTATCTGTACTCAGAGGGATATCACTGTTATCTGTGGTGTTACATAGGACTGCAGGTGATATCAGGTGACTTCTCCAGGTTGCAGAAGTTCCAACTTCATCGTGCCCTGCTGACAGTTTATTATGGGAGTTGTAGTTTTGCAGCATGTGGCTCTTCAGGTTGCAGCACTACAACCCCCATCGTTTCCAACTGGCAGTTTATGATGAAAGTTGTAGTTTTTCAGCTGGAGAGTCAAAGATTGGAATACAATGATTGGACAATGACACAGTACAGTCCATTAATTATAGGGGGCAGTAGTGCAGTACATGAGGTGGAGGCAGTGGCAGTGCATTAGAACATGGTGGCACATTAGAGTAATTGGATATAACGTTAGATATGACTTTGCCTAATCTAGTGAGATGGGGGGCCCCAAGCTAAAATTTTGCACCAGGGCCCATCAGCCTTTAGCTACGCCCCTGACTATACCCAATATAGATGTTAAACCTTCAGGCCTATAGTTTCCAAGATCATTTTTTGACCCGTTTTTGTACATTGGTACCACAAAAGCTAAGCACCAGTCATGTGGAACAATCCCTGTCATTGTAGAATATATAAAAATTAGGAATAAGGGTGGGTTCACACTGAGGAATTCTCGAGGAATTGAAGCAGAAAGTTTTCTGCTTGAAATTCCTTGCTATTCAGCTCTGGCAGTGGAATTTGAGCAGAATTCAAGCAGAATTCAAGCAGAATTTCAAGCAGAATTAAAGCCCCATTGACTTCTATAGGATTCCTCTAGCAGAATCCGCCCGAAGAATTGACAAGTCAATTCTTCAGGCGGTAAGCGGATCCACGGCAGAATATTCAGCGCGGAAATTACGCTGTGTGAACAAATAAGCCCATTTACCCTTTGAGGACCAGGCCCAAAATGACCCAGTGGACTGCGCAAGTTTTGATCTTTGGGCTTTCGTTTTTCCATCCTCCCCTTCTAAGAGCTCTAGTGCTTTCAGATTTCTATCTATAAGGCCATGTAATGGCTTGTTTGTTACAAAAATAGTTGTACTTTGTAATGGCGTCTTTCATTTTACCATATCATGTATGACGGAATTCCAAATACATTATTTATGAAGATATAAATAGGTGAAATCGTAAAAAAGAATGCAATATGGTAACGTTTGGGGGGTTCCTGTGTCTACGTAATGCACTATATGGTAAAAGCGCCATGATACCATTATTCTATAGGTCAGTCCAAACACAACCATATGCAGGTTACACAGATTCTCTAATGTTATATATTTTTTTAATGAAATCCTTTTTTTTGGCAATTGATTATTAATAAAATGGGGGTATTGTGATGCTTATAACAGTTTTATTTTTTCACTTATGGGGCTGTATGAGATGTCATTTTTTTCCGCCATGATCTCTAGTTTTTCTTAATACCCTATTTGGGAAGATCGGACGTTTTGATTACTTTTTATTAATTTTTTTTATATATAATGTAACATAAAATCGGTAATCCACGCAATTTTTTCCCTCTTTTTGTCTACGCCGTTCACCGTTCGCAATGATGCTTGTTATATTTTAATAGATCGGACAATTACGCACGCTACGGTATATTATATATTTATTTATTTTTATATGTTTTATTTATATAATTGGAAAGGGGGGTGATTTAAACTTTTATTGGGGGAATGGTTTTGGGGTAGTGTGTTAGTGATTTGAATTTTTTTTTTAATACATTTTAAGTCCCTTTGGGGGACTTGTACATACATTAGATTCATTTTATACACTGATCATTGCTTTGCCATAGGCATAGCATTGATCAGTGTTATCGGTGATCTGCTCATTGAGCCTGCCTGTGCAGGCTCAGTGACCAGAGCGCCGATCGGACCGCACGGAGGCAGGTGAGAGACCTCCGGCAGCCCGTTTTAATGATAGGGACCCGATCGGTAAGTGACAGGGGACTCCCCCTGTCACTTACACTTAAAGTGACTCTGTACCCACTTTGTGCCCCCCACAACTACTCATACCTTCCTGTAGCTGATGATAAGTTCTTGCTGGTGGTATGTTTATCATCGCTGGTGTCGCTTTCCAGTGCCCGAAAATCATACTTTACTGTGGCTGGAACCGTGTCTAAGAGGTGTGGCCTAAAGTGATCGTGCCCTAGGCCAGCACCACCTGTGTGGTGGTCTTCTCTGTCTCCCCCGCCTCCCTCTTTGCCCGCTGACCGCCCTCTGTCCGGCGCCCAGTCATGGCAATGATTGCACATGCGCTGCCTCGTAACCCCCAGCGCCGACGCAATGACATGTTTGGGTCACTGCCGCCTCTCTGGTGTGGCCGCTCAGCACCATCCCCGCCCTGTGTTTCTGAAGTTCCTGGCCTTTCCCCGCCTCTCTTGCCTGTCCCCGCCCCCCCGCCACATACCATGGTACTGCCCGCTGCCAACATCAGCTGGTCATCTTTTCAGCCCATGCGCCATTGCGCTCCCAAGCCGCGCACGTGCAGTGATGCTGCCGGCTTTCTCCGACTAGCCGCGTGCATCACTGCGAGTGCGCGGGTTATAACAGTGGCGCATGGGCCGGGAAGAAGACCAGCTGATGATGACAGCAGGCGGCACCATAGTATGCGGCAGGGGGGCGGGGACAGGCAAGAGAGGCGGGGAAAGGCCAGGAACTTCAGAAACACAGGGCGGGGATGGCGCTGAGTGGCCACAACAGAGAGGCGGCGGTGACCCAAACACGTCATTGCGTTGGCGCCGGGGGGTTACGAGGCAGCGCATGCGCAATCATTGCCATGACTGGGCACCGGACAGAGGGCGGTCAGTGGGCAGAGTGGGAGGCGAGGGAGACAAAGAAGACCACCACACAGGTGGTGCTGGCCTAGGCCACGCCTCTTAGACACGGTTCCAGCCACAGTAAAGTATGATTTTCGGGCACTGGAAAGCGACACCAGCGATGATAAACATACCACCAGCAAGAACTTATCATCAGCTACAGGAAGGTATGAGTAGTTGTGGGGGGCACAAAGTGGGTACAGAGTCGCTTTAAACGCCACGTGCCACTGATTGCAGCCGGCCCCCACCTGCTATGAAGCGCGCTCCGCTCTGGAGCACGCTTCATAGCTCAGGATGTACTGGTACGTCCTTGGTCGTCTGGGCACAGACTTCCAGGGCGTACTGGTACGTCCTAGGTCATCTAGGGGTTAAAGCCAATGTACATTCACAATGTTCATTCTTTACAGGCGGAATTCCGTGCGGATTCCGTGCGCATTTTGCAGCTGAATCCGCCTTAAAATCTGCAAAAATTCCTTAGTGTGAACCTACCCTAAGGGTCTGTCTATCACATTTTGTGGTAATTCTTCTTTTAATTGCAATTTTTGCTTCTTTTATTTATTTTTTTGCACAATTTGCTCTTCTGCCTATAATTGTTTAATGCTTCCCCAATACCTTCTTGTTTTAGTAGTTTGAATGCTTGTTTTTTATATTATTTATTGCATTTCTAACAGCTTTAGTTAACCTCATTGGTTTTCTCTTCTTTCTATAGGGTATGTGTCATTCCCAAAATGTACCTAGGATGTTCTTAAAAATGTCGCATTTCTCTTGTGTACTTTTACTTCTCAAGGCATTGCCCTGGTCTATGTCACCAGGGTGTTTTCCCAACTTAGCATTATATTAATGCATATTGGGGGAGATTTATCAAAGGGTGTACAATTTAGACTGGTGCAAATTGGGCCTAGCAACTAATCACAGCTCATCTATCATGTTACCAGAGCTGCTTAAACAATCGACATGTCAATTCTTTGAGCGGAGATCGGAGGATAGCGCAAGCCCTCCCAAAGAAACGCTGTCTGACACTGAGGCTGGCGGGATTCTCCAGCGGAGACCTCTGCTGTGCAATTCTGCTGAATTTACTTAGTGTGAACGGGCTCTTAGCGAAGATAAACTGTATTCCAGATGTCTGGGTGTGTGTAGTGTACAATTACACATCCAGCCATCTGGAATACTGCATTGATCTCCCCCCGATCTCCCCCCGAGTAAAGACTGTCCATTTGCATGGAAACGGAACTAGCGCAGTGGAACCGGACACCAGAACAAATTGGCAGGTCAGGGTAGTATACACTTAGCTGGTGACATAAGGGTTAATACAATAGGTATTGGCATAGTAAGCACGGACTGTGAGAATACTATTATACGTTATCTGAAAAATATACTTATCCTTTTAGAATTATAAGAACATAATGAAAATGTGTGCAAGCCATTTTTGACGTACCTTTGGCACTTCCTTGGCACCATCTCAAGTTTCAGATACATTATATTGATTTACATTCTAGCTTGTGAATTGTGAATTCTGTGCAACAGTTTCCTATAAATAAAAATGATTAGCAGCAAATTAGGTTAATTTTTGGAGTAATTTTAACAAATATTAATAGGCTTTAAAAAGGTTTAGTAGAAAATCTGATTAGTTAAATGAGAAAGAAATTGAAAGAACAAGATGCAATAAATCAGATATCCTGAAACAGCAAGTTACTTGGAAAGGAAATTGAAATAAATTGGTGCCTGAAGTGCTAATATAGATTCTACAAATAGAATAGAGTATTAAGTAAAGTAGAGCCCTAAATGATTAGATTTTGCTATCGAGAGTAGCTTAGGGATCCAATATTAAATAAAGGATTTTATGGCAGGTAAAACATACTCGGCATAAAGCATTATTTCCGGTAAGTGATGGTTTGAAGTCAATGATTTACAGAAGACTTCATCTTCATATTTATTTAGAATCCAAATACCCTAAAGAAGCATAAATATGAGGTATTCACTACAGATGGTGCGAACCCGCCGAGGTTCGGGTTCGGATGAACCCGAACGCTCGGCATCAGATTCCCGCTGTCTGCCCGCTCCGTGCAGCGGGCGGATACAGCAGGAGGACCGCCTGGAAAACTGGGATACAGCCTATGGCTTTGGCTGTATCCCAGTTTTCCAGGCGGTCCTCCCGCTGGATCCGCCCGCTGCACGGAGCGGGCAGACAGCGGGAATCATTACCGAGGGTTCAGGTTCGTACCAACCCGAACCGAATTCGGTTCGTACCATCCCTAGTATTCACCTCTAACTAATGCCATGAACTGAGCTTCATATTATGCATTCTCAACATATCCATTATTTATTACACTTTTTTTTGTTACACATGCAATATTAGAGAAGATTGACTTAATAAAATATATAATGTAAAAAAAAAAATAAGTGCAACCATCCAGCAGCTTTGTCAGAAGTTAATGAATTAACTTATGATGGGAGAGATTTAACAAACATGGTGTGAAGTAAAACTGGCTCAGTTACCCCTAGCAACCAATCAGATTCCACCTTTCATTTTCCAAAGAGTCTGTGAGGAATGAAAAGTGGAATCTGATTAGTTGCTAGGGGCAACAAAGCCAGATTCACTTTACACCTTTTTTGATAAATCTCCCCAATGGTTTGCAATAAATTAGAATATCAACAAAAAGTTATTTTTTCCCCCCAGTAATTCAATTCAAAAAGTGACCTCATATATTCTATAAAGTCATTACATACAGAGTGAACTTTTTCAAACCTTTATTTCTGTTAAAGTTAATGATTAGGGAATACAGCCAGAAATGTCGACCAAATGAAAAGTCTGTACAGTAAATGCCATCAATACTTGGTCGGGGCACCTTTTGCATGAATGACGCCATCAATCAGCATGGCATGGAGGCGATCAGCTGATGGCACTGCAGAGGTGTTATTGAAGCCCAGGTTGCTTTGATAGCGGTCTTCAGCTCGTCTGCATTGTTGGATCTGGTGTCTTTCATCTTCCTCTTGACAATACCCCATAAATTCTCTATGGGGTTAAGGTCTGGCGAGTTTGCTGGCCAATCTAGCACAGTGATGCTGTGGTTAGTAAACCAGGTATTGGTACTTTTGGCAGTGTGGACGGTTGCGAAATCCTGCTGGAAGAGGAAAATTCCATCTTCAAATATCTTTTCAGCACAGGGAAGCATGAAATGCTCTCAAATTTCCTGGTAGACGGCAGCGTTGACTTTGGTGTTGATGAAACACTGTGAACCTACACCAGCAGATAACATGGCTCCTAAAACCATCACTGATTGGGGAAACTTCACACTAGACCTCAATCAGCTTGGATTGTGTGCCTCTCCACTCTTCCTCCAGACTCTAGGACCTTGATTTTCAAATGAAATGCAAAATTTACTTTCATCTGAAATCACTCAGCACCTTGGACCACTGATCAACAGTCCAGTTCTTCTTTCCCTTGGCCCAGATAAGACGCTTCTGGCATTGTTTCTTGGTCAGGAGTGGCTTGACACATGAAATGCAACACTTGTAGCCCATGTCCTGCAGACATCTGTATGTGGTGGCTTTTGAAGTACTGACTCCAGCAGCAGTCCACTCTTTGTTAATCTCTCCTAAATTTTTGAATGGCATTTTCTTTACAATCCTGTTAATACTGCGGTTCTCCCAGTTGCTTGTGCACCTTTTTCTACCACACTTTTTCCTTCCACTCAACTTTCCATTAATATGCTTTGATACAGCACTCTGAGAACAGCCAGCTTCTTTAGCAATGAACTTTTGTGGCTTACCCTCCTTGTGGAGTGTGTGAATGACTGTCTTCTGGACATCTGTCAAGTCAGCAGTCTTCCCCGTGATTGTGTTGCATACTGAACCAAACTAAGGGACCTTTTATAACACTTAGGAAGCCACTGCAGGTGTTTTGGTTTAATTATTCTAATTTTCTGAAATACTGACTTTTGGATTTTTCTAGGCTGTAAGCCATATTCATGAATTTTAACAGAAATAAATACTTGAAAAAGTTCACTCTGAATGTAATGACTATATAAGGTCACTTTTTGAACTGAATTACTGATATTCTAATTTATTGCAAACCACTGTACACTGAGTACTTACTGTGTTATTGGCCAACATGGCTAATGTGGGAGAGCGGATGTGGGCAGAGTACCACCAGCCCCAATGGTAAGCCCATGTGCAATGGTATTTGTTCTAATCACATGTGGTGTCATGTAATCAAGTGGCGGCCATATCGGAAAAGTATAATAAACACCCATATCACATAGCCTGTCCATGAACAAGCAGCATCCATGTTACTTTGGCGATGAGCAGATTATCTCCAATAAATGGCCATCTGTAATGTATGGGTGACATAATGCACAGATTCAATAATTTACCACGTATGCAACAATATTGTTATCAATGAAATACACCAATGCACTATTGTCATGTGGAAGATTACATGATCGATCTCTGCCATATTGCCTCAGAAACAGTTAGCAGTATCATGAAAAGTCGGCCATCAATTCCAAAACTAGCACAACACATAAATCGAATGCTTTCCTGAAGAGCCTGGTAAAGTTTTTTTTAACCAATCACTGTCAGGAACCGGACAGCAGGACAAGACAAGACAGTGAGCCCTAAGCTCAGCCCCGCCCACTGTCCTCTACCTACTTGCCACAATCCGCCCTAAGATGGCGGCGAGAAACTTGGCGGCGGTCCCTGCACTGGCTAGGTGGAACACAAATACAAGACAGACAGACAAAACACAATGAAGAATAGTAAACAATCCGGGTCACAACAATCGGGCAGCAAAACTACAAAATCACAATCCTATAAACGTAGTCAAAGTCCAGGCAATATAGTCAAGGGCAGGCGGCAAGCAAGGGAGGTCACGGAATTAGGCAAAGATAAGGGATAGCAAATACACAGAAGATACAAGTGGGCAGAGACAAGTCAATAACCAGCAATAAGTGCACAGACTGAGGAAATTATATAGGAGGCCAGGGCTCTGGTCCAGAACGTAATTGGACCATCCCCCTGATCTCCAAGCACAGACACCTGAGAACAAGACAGATCCACTGGCAGGATGACCTGTCAGTCACAGCAGAAACAGAACACAGATTAACTATGACATGGCCAGACAGAACTCAGCAGGTGAAGTCGGGTGTGTCTCCCACCCCAGGTGAGCAATAAACCAGAGTTCACACACAGCAAAACAAAACACAGAAACAGGATACAAGAAAATCAGTGCCTTCTCGGCCGACACAGCACGAGCAGAGGGGCACATAATGCTCCGCAGAGATACCATCCTGAAAATCACATGGTCTATATACACACATAAAAAGAGAAAAAAGCCAGCTTACCGCCTCCACCTTGGCCTCCTAGCACGGGCTCACGCTCCAACAGGCGTGAAGACAGAGAACAGGAAAAAGAATGAGTCCAGCTCTCGGCCAGGTAAATGCAATACAAGCTTTTATTGGCACCTTCGCACCGTGCACACACTGCGGCCCCCCCAAAAAAAGACGCCAACGAGTTTCAATTGCCCACTGCAACCTTAATCATGGTGGGGGGGGGGGGGGGGTTTGCCGCAGTGTGTGCACGGTGCGAAGGTGCCAATAAAAGCTCGTATTGCATTTACCTGGCCGGTAGCTGGACTCATTCTTTTTCCTGTTTCTATATACACACACAGTAGATGTAAAGCACCATTATATATCGTATACACTTGTGTGTATACAAGTGTAGTCATAACTACATAACTGCAAGCACTTTTCAGGACTACTTTCAGTTAAAGGTACATAAGCAGAACCTGGGAGACCTGCTCGGCCACCTGGTGCTGCAAATTATGCCAGCTCAGGGGACCCAGTGTATTGCCTGAGCGGGCCGAGGGGCCTCCTGATGCGGCGGGCCCCTATGGCTGCTACAGTGAAAGTTATGTCCTTGCTCTCCATTTAGTTACAGTCGACTGGGGGACAACAGGGACGCCACGGCAGGATATCGGAGGAGTGCAGAGAGGTAAGCATAAGAACCTTATTACTTTATAACTAACGGAGGTTATATGGAAAAAGTCTGCTAACGCCAGACAACCCCTTTAACCCTCTCCTGCCGCTCCACAGTTAATTAACGTCGCAGCAGCGTATTCCCCATGCTCCAGCGATGTTAATTAACGATCCAGGATGACACAGGCGCAGGAGCTGTGCCTGTTTCATCAGCGGCAGGTCCCGGCTATCAATGATAGCCGGGGACACACCGCAACTCTCAGCACCGGAGCCGCGCTCCGGTGCTGAGAGTTAACCCTGTAGATAATGCGGTCAGCACGACCACAGCATCTATAGGGCTCCAGACAGAGAATTCTCCCTCTACAGAGGGAGAATTCTCTACCTGTGTCCATTGGGGCTCTGCAAAGTTATCACAGAGCCCCAATGGTAGCCATTGAAACCGGAAGCCAGGGGTCAGGAGGGAAGGCCCGTGAGTTCTGCCCCCTCCCCTCTCTTCCCTGCTGCTGTTACGAGATAGTAACAGTGGCAGGGGACAGAGGAGAGGGGGCAGACAAAGGGACATCAGTTTATGGGATTATTATGATCCCATAAGCTGATGTCCTAAAACGACCTGGGCATTAAGGAATCAATGACCCCAGGTCGTGAAAGGGTTAATAACAAATCAAGATGATTTATACATTGAAAATTAAACAGTGAACTGAGGTGTTTTGTACATATCAGGGCAGACTTTTCTTTTGCAAATGCACCAAAATTCTGGCCTAAAGAAAAACAAAAAACCTCCAAAAAACGATCTTCGACTAAATGCACTACATTTTTTATTTATTATGAGTATTATGTAGACTTTATAGACACAGCAAAAGACATTGTTTAAGTCAACTAATAGATGATCTAAACTTAGATTACAAAGAATCCAAGGGATTTAGCAAACAGCCTGAATCATTGTTATAATTCTGGCACATACTTTAGCAGATATACAAGAATGAGTGTACGGTATAAGACTATGTTCATACAACGTAAGAGACCGGCCGTCCTTTGAAAAGATTATTCCAGCCGGTACTGCAGTACGGGCTGGATGATTTTTAGGGCTGCAGAGTTCTGATACGGGCGCATCTGAGCACGCCCGCATCAGAACTCCCCACTGCACACTATCCACACGCTCCATAGCATGCAGTGACAGGGTTTTCTGTGGCCGCCATTCACTAAATAGGGGCCGCAGAAACCTCACATGTCAGTTTTCTACAGCGCCGCGAGAGATCACTGCCGGAGCGTAAACTATGTGGATACGCTCCTGCCGGAATCCCATAGAAGGCAAGGCAACGTATATTTTCGTACAAAGTATGACCGTTGTTGCCAATTGCAACAATGGCCGTACTTTTACGAAAATATACGTTGTGTGAACATAGCCTAAGAGTAGACAGTTATCGTACATCTGAGCCATTATTTTAAAGGTGCATCTCGAGATTAAAGGGGTACTTCAGAGAAAAAAAAAAGATGATAAAACTCAAGCCTTTTAGTACCTATCAGGTGCTGTATGCCTTGAGGGAAGTGGTGTATTCTTTTTCAGCCTTACCCACAGCTCCCTGCTGCCAGCTCTGCCCCTGATAGGAAGTGTCCAGAGCGGTAGAAGTTTTCTATTGCCATTTGCTCCTGGACAGTGCCTTATACAAACAGAGGTGGCAGCAGAGAGCACTATGTCAGACTGGACAGAAAACACCACTTCTCACAGGACATACAGCAGATAGTTACTACTGGAAAACTGGAGTTTTTTTTTTTTTTTTATAGAAGTAATTTACAAATCTGTATAACTTCCTGGTACTAGTTGATTTAAAAAAAAAATTATCTGGAGTGCCCCTTTAATATTATTAGGCCTAGTTTGAGCTTGTAACCATTATTTTAGTGTATGAACATTTTATATTAAATGAGTAGCAAAATCTTCATTCATGCTAGTTAGGGATGGTCCGAAACTGCCGAGGTTCGGGTTTGTATGAACCCGAACGCTCGGCATCAGATTCCCGCTGTCTGCCCGCTCCGTGCAGCGGGTGGATACAGCAGGAGGAACGCCTGGAAAACTGGGATACAGCCTATGGCTATGGCTGTATCCCAGTTTTCCAGGCGGTCCTCCCGCTGTATCCACCCTCTCCACGAACCCGAACCGAACTCGGTTCGGACCATCCCTAATGCTAGTCCATAAATAAGTGTTATTGAGGTATCTAGTATCAGTATTGTGTGAAAATTAGGAACAGAATGATTTGGAGAAGACCTCAGCTGTAGTCTGGTTGCACTTCACTGCTGCAATGAATTAAGCGTTGAATATTAATCACTGTCAAAAAGTACATGTTGCTGGCAAGTATGTCCTGGAGATTAGAATTCAGTGTGTCTGTTCTCAGGCCAGTCCTTTATTGTCTAAGCTGCCAGTTCCTTCTGTCTAGAGATGAAATGCTACATGCACCTACCAAATATCAAACAGAATGTCCAAATCCAGTAACAGTTTATACATTCTAAACATTGAAAACACAATAGGAGCTAAGTGAGTGTACCTCCTGCTCTGTGAGATTAGATATAGAGGACACAATACCTTTTCATCTAGGGCAAATATATGGCATAGCAGATGATATGTGGCAAATTCTACAAATACTGTAATGGGTCATGCATTTTGCAAGTGTTGCCGTATAAATAGCAGAAAAAAGAAATATATGTTGTGTAGGTTTATGCAATAGTAAAAATGGTTTTAAAGGGAACCTGTCGCATTAAGCATACAACTAAAATTGAATTACCTGGATTTCCCCAAAACATTCAGATAGATAAAGTTCTGCGAAATCTGTGTGCGCTATACAAATAAATAATAGTCGCTATAAATTTCCGCATTGAGTACTAATACAATGAGGTCTGATTGTTATGTTAAGTCACAATTATAGACAAACACAATATACAGTAGCTAAACTACTAACACGCAAACATTTGTGCTAATCAATATCTTTTATTGAGAAAATTGAGAAAACGGTGCAAGGAAAAAAGTAAGTGTACCTCTGTGCTAATGACTTCTAGAGCTAAATGGTGAGAGATGTTTCAGATGCTTTGTCCATCGAATACAGATACACAAAGCCTGTAGACTTTTGATAGAGACATGTGAAGCTAAAGAAGAAAGCTACTGGGAGTCACAACCCATCTCAAATTTGCCTAAGACCATCTGGATTTTCATCAATATCTCTTAGTAATGTTCAGGGGACAAAGGAGATACCTGTAACTTTTTAGCATACGTGCACAATGCTGGATTTGCAGGAAAAAGAATACTGTATTTCAACATCAAAACCTCATCCCAACTATGAAGCATAGTGGTGGGAGCATCACAATTTGGGCCTACTGCCTCATGACCTGCGTGTCCTGTGATCAATGAGGAAACATTGAGTTTCAAAGTATATAAAAAGATTTAGCAGAAGAATGTGTGCATAACAGTTCAAAAACCTAAGTATAAAAAAGATGCTGGCTAAGGGTATGTTCACACAAGGTTTTTTTCAGCTCTGTTTTAAATGATGTCTGCCATTTTGTGTCTAAAATAATGGATGTCATTTAAAAGCCTGGTATCCCCCTAGTGCAATGACTGATGTTTGTACAATATTCTAGTTTAGGGTCCATTTAAACAGAAAAATTATCTGACAGATTATGTGCCAAAGATTTGAAGCCAAAGCTAGGAATGGATTTGAAAAGCCGAAAATCTCAGGCTTTCCTTTATGACCTGATTTCTGTTTATAGTCTGTTTCTGGCTTTGGCTTCAAGTTTTTGGCAGATAATCTGTCAGAAAATCTTTCTGTGTAAATGTACCCTTAGATGGACTAATTGGACTAAGGGTGTGGCTAAATGAAAAAGTCCAATAAATTTAAAACGAAGAAAGACCATTGACAAAAGAAAAACTGTATATGAACAACTAATAAAAAATGTTCACTGTTTGCAAAAGAAGTCCATCTTTCTATTGACTTCAATGCATTGCCATTGCAGTCAGTTAAATTGCGGCAATAAAGGACTTTTTAATATCAAAATCTGCTGCCTTTTCTCTATTTTTGACGTTGTGAGAACATAGCCTAACTCAACAAGACAGTGATATAAAGCAAAACAAATACATCAACTGAGAAAAGGTGGAAAAATTTATGTTTAGGAGTGACTTATGGTGCGTTTACACAGGCAGATTTATCTGACCAATTTTGGAAGCCAAAGTCAGGAATGGACTTGAAAAGACAGGGAATCTCAGTCTTTCCTTTATGACCTGCACACTGTTTATAGTCTGTTATTGGCTTTGGCTTAAAAAATCTGTCAGATAAATCTCTCTGTGTAAACGCACCATAAGTCAGTATGACCTTGCAATACAAGGCATCCTAAAAATACTGATAAAGTGAAGCAAATTTGCATGGAAGAATGGTCCAAATTTATTTTCAACAGTGTACAAATCTTCGGGTTTATTAAAGGTGGGTGTTGCCAAAAGGGCATATACTGGTCAGGGCCGGCGTCAGCACCAGGCATACTCGGGCAAGTCCCGGGGCCCACAGTGCCTCAAGGGGCCCCCCTGCACTTGTCCACACCATTTCTTCCCCTCTCACTGCGCTCACACACTGACACACATCGCACTGTGTGCAGGTGGTGAGCGCACATATCATTACCTGAGGCTGTGGGGGGAGGGGGGATGAGCCGGGCGCAGGGATGAGGGGGGCGCTGGTGAGCCACTGAAGTCATTTTGTGGCTCCTCCAGGCCTCAGTCTCTCAGCGTCGGACCAGAGGAGAGGGGGGCGGGGCTCACTGCACGGCAGCCTGTAGAGGCCAAACAGCAGGTCAGGGCCCAGAAGCCTCCTCACAGTGCTGCCTGTGCTGTGCTTCCCTGCCCCCTCCTGTATTCCTGGGTCTCCTGACCCCTCCACAGCGGCCCAGGACAGAGGGAGAAGATGTAACAGGACTGACAGATACAGAGGTGAGTGTAACAGGACTGCCAGATACGGAGGTGAGTGTATGTGTGACTGAGTATACATGCATATGTGTGCAAGTCTGTGTGTGTGTGTGTGTGTGTGTGTGTGTGTGTGTAAGTCTGTATGCAGGTGTTGTGTGTGTAAGTCTATGCAGGTGTTGTGTATGAGTATCTGTCTATGTGTGCTGGGAGTAGGAAGTTGGGGTCACCTGTGGCATATCTGCTGCAGGGGATTTATTGCAGATTTTCCCCTTTACATTCCATGTGGGAGTCACAATAGGCAATAAATCCACTGTTGTATTGCTATTTTTTTTTCTGTTAAAATGTTTTCCAGGACTCCGTAGGGCAGCATCCAACTTCTGTACCCACATATCTATCTCTCCATTTAGTGTAGGTGATCAGCAGTGTATTATAATAAGTATATAATACACTGCTGATCACCTACACAGAATGGGTATATATATATATATATATATATATATATATATATATATATATATATATATACATACTCATACAGGAGGGGATAATAAGTATATAATACACTGCTGTATACCTACACAGAATGGGGAGATATATACACACTCATACAGGAGGGTAATAAGTCTATAATACACTGCTGTATACCTACACAGAATGGAGAGACATATACTTATTATCCCCCTCCTGTATGAGTGTGTATATATTTCGCCATTCTGTGTAGGTATACAGCAGTGTATTATATACTTATTACCCTCCTGTATGAGTGTGTATATAATACACTGCTGTATACCTACACAGAATGGAGATATATATACACACTCATACAGGGGGATAATAAGTATATAATACACTGCTGTATACCTACACTGAATGGAGAGATATATACACACTCATACAGGGGGATAATAAGTATATAATACACAGTTGTATACCTACACAGAATGCAGAGGTAGAGACCCTGTAAAAGTGATGCCACATGATTTACTATACAAAGGGGCCCACTGAGGCTCTGTCGCCCAAGGGTCCACCAAAACCTGGAGCCGGCCCTGATACTGGTTATAGACTTCAAGGGTTATTCATTTTCTCCCTGCTCTGTGGAGGTTTACTCAATGTTCTTGATAAACACGAACAGTACAATTGTTTAGCATCACCTTTATTCTACCATTTGAATCCTTGCTAAATCTAATTGTATGAATCAAATGGTTGGGGTTACTCAGTGTTTGACAGCTATCTCTGTATGTACTGCACACTCCTATAGGAAAGGGTATAACTCGGAATGACTCTGCACACTAGGCTGCTTAGCGCCTTCTGTTCTTTAACCCCTTAGTGACCCACATCGTATCTGATACGTCATGGTGCCGCGGGGGGTGTTCAGAGCGGGGTCTGAACGGCGCTGATCCCGGCTGACATGTGCAGCCGGGCAGTGCCTCTATTAGCCGGCATGGGTCCCGTTGCCGCGCTGGCTAATTAAGCCTCTAAGTGCAGCTGTCAAACCTGACAGCTTCACTTAGAGGCTTTGATCCACATAGAGGCTTTGATCCCTGGTGTCTAGTGGGTTGGATCCCCCCCGGCGATGCGATCGCGGGGGGGGGGGGGGGTCGGGTGAGATCCGTTCTTCTGCCCGTGTCGGGCCTCAGCGTCGGAATGACGCTGATCCCGGCTCGGCAAAAGTAAAAATGTTTTTTTTTATTAATTAAAAATCCCCTCCTCTATTAAAAGTCAAAATCACCCCCCTTTTCCCATTTTATAAATATAAATAAATAAATAAATAAACAAATAAACAAACATATTTAGCATCACCGCACGCGTAATCGCCCGAACTATTAATTAATCACATTCCTGATCTTGCACGGTAAACGGCGTCAGCGCAAAAAAATTCCAAAGTGCAAAATTGCGCATTTTTGGTTGCATCAAATCCAGAAAAAATGTAATAAAAAGTGATCAAAAAGTTGCATATGCACAATCAAGGTACCGATAGAAAGTACATGTCATGGCGCAAAAAATGACACCTCACACAGCCCCATAGACCAAAGGATAAAAGCGCTATAAGCCTGGGAATAGAGCAATTTTAAGGAACATATATTTGTTAACAATGGTTTGAATTTTTTACAGGCCATCAGATAATATAAAAGTTATACATGTTATATATCGTTGTAATCGTAACAACTTGAGGAACATACATAACAAGTCAGTTTTACCATAGGGCGAACGGCGTAAATGCAAAACTCCCAAATGATTTTTTTCCGGTTTCGCAGCATATGTTATGGAAAAATAATGGCTGTCATTGCAAAATACAATTGAAATAAAAAAAGTTCACTTGGCACTACTCCCCATCATATATACACATTCTGTATACAATTAACTGCTTCTGTGGCTCACCCATATGGTCAGTCCGTTCCAGCGTATAGCTTGGCGTGGTGCTCTGCAATCCACAGCGTAGAGTCCAATATGCAACAGATAGAAAATGATGACGTTGCGGCACTCACTTGAAATTCATAGGGATCTTTATGAACAGCATACAATGTAACCACATGTGCTCAAAAAAGGTTACATGGCAGATACAGGTGCATTCTACTTAAAGCGACGGCCGTTTCGCGGTCAAACGCATCAACGGGCTTAGTGGTACGTCATAACGCTCTTACGTGCTCATTATATAGTCTGAGACGTAAGGTGTTACTGCCAAAATGTTGCAACCATTTAAAGTGACAAAACACCATTAAAATAATTTACAATATAAAAACATATTAACTGAATGCAAAAGATAAATTATAAAAACACACTAAGATCGTTACGGTCATTAAGACCCAATGGTCCAAGTGCATCGGTCTGTATAATCCAGCGAGCCTCTCTTTGTAGCAACATTCGCTGCCGATTCCCCCCTCTTCTGGGTGGCTCTACCTGCTCCAGACCTGCAAAGCGTAAGACATCCGCATTACCATTGTGGGCGCTGTTTATGTGTTCTATTAACCTCGGAGATCCTACTCCTGTTCGGATGGATCTGCGGTGCTCTCTGAATCTCACATATAAACATCTAATAGTTTTTCCTATATAAAACATGCCACATGGGCACATAATCACATAGACGATGTATGAACTTCTACATGTCATAAATTGTTTTACTGTATGTTCATGCCCTCCTATGCGGATGAATTTGGAGCACATATTATAACAACAGAAATTGCAGTGTCCACATTTATGATTGCCATTTGGAGCAGCTCCCTTTAACCAATTAGGGGATGCGGATTGCACCGCACTACTTGTAAGATTATCTGCTAATGTTTTACCCCTACGGTAAGAAAGGAGGGGCTTCCGAATGGCAATATCTCTTAAATCGTGGTCTGACTCAATTAAATACCAATGTCTATTTATGGCTGTTTTTATTTTATTATCCATATTGGAATGCTTGAAAGAAAAATTTAATCTTCTTTCACTATTTTTTACAGCCATATTCACATTAGAGTCATTTGCTTTTTTCCTGGTATCTTTTAAAACATTCCAAGGATATCCTCTTTGTCTGAGTCTCCTATCTAAATCATCAACTTGTTTTATGTATGTATCATGCTGCTTATTAATTCTTTTTAAACGCATATATTGACCAAATGGGACCGCTCTTTTTACATGGTCGGGATGGAAACTCTGATAATGAAGTAAGGCATTGGTGGCCGTCGGTTTACGGTAACCTTCAGTAGTAAGTACGTCATTCTCCACCAACACCTTAACATCAAGGAACTCCAGGGTTTGACCTCCCACCTTGTAGGTAAAATACATGTTCATGGAGTTAAATTCGTTAAGATATTGTATAAATTCACTGAATTCTTTCTCTGATCCCCCCCATATAACAAATACATCGTCCACAAATCTGTGGTATGATCTGATGTATTTGGTATATGGGTTAGTTGTAGAATAAATATACATTTTTTCAAAATAGGCAAGGAAAATATTAGCATAAGTACAAGATACAGGAGTGCCCATCGCCGTGCCAGTATTCTGAACATACCAGCGACCATCAAACGTGAATGCATTGTTCCTGAGGATAAGTTCAAGTGCATCACATATGAAGTCACGGTACATGTCAGACTTATCGGTAACGGCGAGGGCACTCCTGACTGCCTGGATACCTGCTTCATGGGGGATCCTAGTAAATAAGCTCTCCACATCTATGGAGCAAAGTATATCCCCTACTTGCCATTCCTGATCTTGGATAATTTTTAAAAACTCGTTGGTATCCTTTATGTGAGCAGGGGCGGTTTGTAACAATGGTCTCAAGGCCCAATCAACAAATTTTGAGAGAGGCTCTAAGGCAGATCCAATCCCCGCCACAATGGGGTGGCCGGGTGGTTGGCTTAGATTTTTGTGCACTTTTGGTAAAAAATGCCATATCGGCTTTATGGGAAAGTCATATTTTAGCCGCTTAGCTGTCTTTTCAGAAATAACAATTCTCTCCATATTGTAGGTAAGTAGTGATGTAAGTTTACGCTGAATTTTATTTGTAGGATCTTCAGTAAGTTTAGTGTAAACTCTACTATCACTTAGTTGTCTATTAGCCTCAGACATGTAATATTTGCGGGTCATCAGGACTATATTACCGCCTTTATCGGCTCTTTTTATAATCAGATCTCTCCTAGATCTCAGCCAATTCATTGCACGACGCTCTTTATCAGTAAGATTAGCAGGAGGCTTTGGATATAGGAGAGACCTGATGTCCTGCATGACCGCTTTTGTAAACAAGTCTAAGGTTCCACCTGTTGGGATTGGAGGAGAGAAAGTGGATTTTACACCACCAGAAAAATGTTCATAATTATTACATATAGTATGATCAGATACATCGCCTGCCAATGCCCTCAGTGTGTCAACTATATCCCGATCCATCTGAAGATCCATGTGAAGATCCTTTTATTATCATAGTCCGTTTTGTCCCTTAAGAACTTATCTCTTTTTTTATTTTTTATGTCTGTTTGAATAATCACAAGTCTCTTTTCCATGGTGGAGAAAAAAGCATTAGCTTGTTCACTCGTAAGGCGTGTTTTTAGTTCCAATTTGGCTTTAGTTAGGTCTGCATTGATTTTTTCATATTCCTGTATATTTCGGGTCAATATAAGTTGCATGATTTTTATGGAATGTTCGTGATGAAGTGCACTCCATTGCTCCAGGAATATTGGATCATCCTGATATTGTGCGGGGTCTTTAAACATTCTTAGGCCCCTTGGGACTCTGCCGCTTTCATTGTACGAGCGGAGTGAATTTATAGTCCAAAAATGTGGCATGTTTTATATAGGAAAAACTATTAGATGTTTATATGTTCGATTCAGAGAGCACCGCAGATCCATCCGAACAGGAATAGGATCTCCGAGGTTAATAGAACACATAAACAGCGCCCACAATGGTAATGCGGATGTCTTACGCTTTGCAGGTCTGGAGCAGGTAGAGCCACCCAGAAGAGGGGGGAATCGGCAGCGAATGTTGCTACAAAGAGAGGCTCGCTGGATTATCCAGACCGATGCACTTGGACCATTGGGTCTTAATGACCGTAACGATCTTAGTGTGTTTTTATAATTTATCTTTTGCATTCAGTTAATATGTTTTTATATTGTAAATTATTTTAATGGTGTTTTGTCACTTTAAATGGTTGCAACATTTTGGCAGTAACACCTTACGTCTCAGACTATATAATGAGCACGTAAGAGCGTTATGACGTACCACTAAGCCCGTTGATGCGTTTGACCGCGAAACGGCCGTCGCTTTAAGTGGAATGCACCTGTATCTGCCATGTAACCTTTTTTGAGCACATGTGGTTACATTGTATGCTGTTCAGCGATTAATAAAGATCCCTATGAATTTCAAGTGAGTGCCGCAACGTCATCATTTTCTATCTGTTGCATATTGGACTCTACGCTGTGGATTGCAGAGCACCACGCCAAGCTATACGCTGGAACAGACTGACCATAAGAGTGAGCCACAGAAGCAGTTAATTGTATACGGAATGTGTGTATATATGATGGGGAGTAGTGCCAAGTAAACTTTTTTGATTTCTTTGCTATTGTTTACCTATACATGCTTAGAGCACACTCCCAATACTAGCCGTTTTACACATACTGCCTATTGGACCTATCATGGAACCCAGTGAATCACCCGGTCATATGGACACTGAATTAAATGCAGGCAGAATTAATGCAGGTGCATTCTTTACGTCAGTGAATGTGAAGGAAGAATTTCAAGTGCTAAGCGATAAGACTCTAGAGCATAGAGTGAATGTCCTTGCTGAAAAGGAAATCCGCCTATTTTGGACTATAAATTCACTCCGCTCGTACAATGAAAGCGGCAGAGTCCCAAGGGGCCTAAGAATGTTTAAAGACCCCGCACAATATCAGGATGATCCAATATTCCTGGAGCAATGGAGTGCACTTCATCACGAACATTCCATAAAAATCATGCAACTTATATTGACCCGAAATATACAGGAATATGAAAAAATCAATGCAGACCTAACTAAAGCCAAATTGGAACTAAAAACACGCCTTACGAGTGAACAAGCTAATGCTTTTTTCTCCACCATGGAAAAGAGACTTGTGATTATTCAAACAGACATAAAAAATAAAAAAAGAGATAAGTTCTTAAGGGACAAAACGGACTATGATAATAAAAGGATCTTCACATGGATCTTCAAATGGATCGGGATATAGTTGACACACTGAGGGCATTGGCAGGCGATGTATCTGATCATACTATATGTAATAATTATGAACATTTTTCTGGTGGTGTAAAATCCACTTTCTCTCCTCCAATCCCAACAGGTGGAACCTTAGACTTGTTTACAAAAGCGGTCATGCAGGACATCAGGTCTCTCCTATATCCAAAGCCTCCTGCTAATCTTACTGATAAAGAGCGTCGTGCAATGAATTGGCTGAGATCTAGGAGAGATCTGATTATAAAAAGAGCCGATAAAGGCGGTAATATAGTCCTGATGACCCGCAAATATTACATGTCTGAGGCTAATAGACAACTAAGTGATAGTAGAGTTTACACTAAACTTACTGAAGATCCTACAAATAAAATTCAGCGTAAACTTACATCACTACTTACCTACAATATGGAGAGAAATGTTATTTCTGAAAAGACAGCTAAGCGGCTAAAATATGACTTTCCCATAAAGCCGATATGGCATTTTTTACCAAAAGTGCACAAAAATCTAAGCCAACCACCCGGCCACCCCATTGTGGCGGGGATTGGATCTGCCTTAGAGCCTCTCTCAAAATTTGTTGATTGGGCCTTGAGACCATTGTTACAAACTGCCCCTGCTCACATAAAGGATACCAACGAGTTTTTAAAAATTATCCAAGATCAGGAATGGCAAGTAGGGGATATACTTTGCTCCATAGATGTGGAGAGCTTATTTACTAGGATCCCCCATGAAGCAGGTATCCAGGCAGTCAGGAGTGCCCTCGCCGTTACCGATAAGTCTGACATGTACCGTGACTTCATATGTGATGCACTTGAACTTATCCTCAGGAACAATGCATTCACGTTTGATGGTCGCTGGTATGTTCAGAATACTGGCACGGCGATGGGCACTCCTGTATCTTGTACTTATGCTAATATTTTCCTTGCCTATTTTGAAAAAATGTATATTTATTCTACAACTAACCCATATACCAAATACATCAGATCATACCACAGATTTGTGGACGATGTATTTGTTATATGGGGGGGATCAGAGAAAGAATTCAGTGAATTTATACAATATCTTAACGAATTTAACTCCATGAACATGTATTTTACCTACAAGGTGGGAGGTCAAACCCTGGAGTTCCTTGATGTTAAGGTGTTGGTGGAGAATGACGTACTTACTACTGAAGGTTACCGTAAACCGACGGCCACCAATGCCTTACTTCATTATCAGAGTTTCCATCCCGACCATGTAAAAAGAGCGGTCCCATTTGGTCAATATATGCGTTTAAAAAGAATTAATAAGCAGCATGATACATACATAAAACAAGTTGATGATTTAGATAGGAGACTCAGACAAAGAGGATATCCTTGGAATGTTTTAAAAGATACCAGGAAAAAAGCAAATGACTCTAATGTGAATATGGCTGTAAAAAATAGTGAAAGAAGATTTAATTTTTCTTTTAAGCATTCCAATATGGATAATAAAATAAAAACAGCCATAAATAGACATTGGTATTTAATTGAGTCAGACCACGATTTAAGAGATATTGCCATTCGGAAGCCCCTCCTTTCTTACCGTAGGGGTAAAACATTAGCAGATAATCTTACAAGTAGTGCGGTGCAATCCGCATCCCCTAATTGGTTAAAGGGAGCTGCTCCAAATGGCAATCATAAATGTGGACACTGCAATTTCTGTTGTTATAATATGTGCTCCAAATTCATCCGCATAGGAGGGCATGAACATACAGTAAAACAATTTATGACATGTAGAAGTTCATACATCGTCTATGTGATTATGTGCCCATGTGGCATGTTTTATATAGGAAAAACTATTAGATGTTTATATGTGAGATTCAGAGAGCACCGCAGATCCATCCGAACAGGAGTAGGATCTCCGAGGTTAATAGAACACATAAACAGCGCCCACAATGGTAATGCGGATGTCTTACGCTTTGCAGGTCTGGAGCAGGTAGAGCCACCCAGAAGAGGGGGCAATCGGCAGCGAATGTTGCTACAAAGAGAGGCTCGCTGTATTATCCAGACCGATGCACTTGGACCATTGGGTCTTAATGACCGTAACGATCTTAGTGTGTTTTTATAATTTATCTTTTGCATTCAGTTAATATGTTTTTATATTGTAAATTATTTTAATGGTGTTTTGTCACTTTAAATGGTTGCAACATTTTGGCAGTAACACCTTACGTCTCAGACTATATAATGAGCACGTAAGAGCGTTATGACGTACCACTAAGCCCGTTGATGTGTTTGACCGCGAAACGGCCGTCGCTTTAAGTGGAATGCACCTGTATCTGCCATGTAACCTTTTTTGAGCACATGTGGTTACATTGTATGCTGTTCAGCGATTAATAAAGATCCCTATGAATTTCAAGTGAGTGCCGCAACGTCATCATTTTCTATCTGTTGCAAAATACAATTGGTTTTGCAAAAAATAAGGGCTCATGTGGGTCTCTGGGTGAAAAAATGCATGTGCTATGGACTTTTCAACATAAAGTGGAAAAAGCAAAAGTGCAAAAACCTTTGACCTTAAGGGGTTAATGCACTGCTTGCAGATTTGACAGTACGCACATGTTTTCAATGTGAAAGGTTGACTATAATATTCTGAAAAGAAATGTATGAATAAATACTTGGTAAAATAAAATTGTAAAAAAACAAGTGCAGCCCTAGACTGGCACCCGCCCAGCTGTCCCTACCTACTTGCCTCAGACAGTACTAGGAATTACTGCGGACAACTGGTCGACAAACCTTACACCGAATAAAGTGCAACAAAGAACGAGACAAGACAAACACAATAAGGAATGGTCAGGAAATAAGGTCAGCAACAGACAGGCAGCAAAGGTACAAAATCAGAATCCAGGAAGCAAGGTCAGGGTACAAAATCCAAAAGGTCAGAATAACAGCAGCAAACAGTCAGGAGAATGCTTGATCCAGGCACAAGGTTCTTTCACAGGCACTGGACTGAGACCAGGGGCTGGGATTTATAGTGGACAGGAACCCAAGTGCTGACAGCTAACTTGCTAGGTCAGCTGTCAGTCACCATCAAAGGTACACCTGATGCCGATCAACCGGGGGTGGTAAGGCCCCGGCTGCAGCTACACAAAAGAAAATATAAACACAGCAGGCTGGTTGGTAGAGCAGAAAAACACACAAGAGAATCACAGCAAGCCAAAGGTGAGGAGACCAGTCAATCAGAACACAGCAGAGACGATTATTGAATGAACCACAGCAAGGAAAGTGCAGGGAGAATTGAGAAAACATGGACCAGATCACGAAAGACATAAGCAAAGAACATAATAAAACCAGGAACGGACCTAAGGCCAAAAGCGCAGTCTTTGGCGCAGCGGTTGGATCTTCACTGCAGAGGGTGGCACTGATGTCTTTTTAGACACAATCATGACACATGTCTAGTAGAGATAAGCAAACCGGGTTTGGGTTCGAGTCCATCCGAACCCGAACTTTCGGCATTTGATTAGCGGTGGCTGCTGAACTTGAATAAAGCCTTAAGGCTATGTGGAAAACATGGATATAGTTATTGGCTGTATCCATGTTTTCCAGACAACCTTACAGCTTTATCCAAGTTCAGCAGCCACCGCTAATCAAATGCCGAACGTTCGGGTTTGGATGGACTCGAACCCGAACCCGGTTCGCTCATCTCTAATGTCTAGTTATTATATATTGATGTTACTGTATCCCAACCACCTGCATGCTGATTGTTAGACATATTTAAAAAACAACAGTTATCCGTTTTAAATATAATAATGTCTGTGACTTGGTTCAAAAGTCTAAGCATTGAATGTTCAAACTATTACTATTTTATATATGTTCATCTGTACTTAGAGAAAGCATGAGAGTTATGTAGGCGGTATATCTGAATGTATAAAGCTTTTTTATGTATAATATAGTTTTTTATTTATAGTATAGTTTAAACAAAATTGTCTTAGAACCTTAAGGTGCATTCACATTCAGGAATCCGCACGGAGAACATCTCAAGGATTCTGTTGCTTGCTCCCTCCGCCGTCCGCCTAAAGAATTGATTTAGGTGCTTTAAAATGTACCAGACAGATTTAAGAGTGTATAATAAAGGTGCCATTTTTATCTGGATCTAGATGTAAAAAGCAAACATTGATCTTAAAATGCTGAGAAAATTAAACACAAAATATATTTAGAAAACTGAGGAGAATTTTATTATACAATAATTAATCTGTATTTCCATAAGACACAAAAATGAATACCTTTAACATAGAAATACTGTCAGGAATCGGACGGCAGGGACAAGACAAGACAGTGAGCCCTGACGCTGAACCCACCAACTGTCCCTACCTACTTACCTCAAACGGCCCTAAGCAGCCGCGGACAACCACAAAGGCATTCCCTATACTAGTATAGGTGCACACAGAACAAGACAAACAAACACAATAAAGAATGGTAAACAGTCCGGGTCACAACAATCGGGCAGCAAAAGTACAAAATCAGAATAGAGTAAACGTAGTCAAAGTACAGGCAATATGGTCAAGGGCAGGCGGCAAGCAAGGGAGGTCAAAAATACAAGGCAAAGATCAGGAGATGCAAATAACAGAAGACACTAGCAGGCAGAGACAAAGTCAATAACCAGCAATGAGTGCACAGACTGGGGTAAGTTATATAGGAGGCCAGGGTTCTGCTCCAGAACTCAATTGGACCATCCCCCTGATCTCCAAGCACAGACACCTGAGAACAAGACAGATCCACTGGCAGGATGACCTGTCAGTCACAGCAGAACTAAAACACAGATTAACCCTGACATGGCCAGACAGAAATCAGCAGGTGAAGTCGGGTGTGTGCACCAAAGTGAGCAAATAAACCAGTGTTCAGACACTGCAAAACAAAACACAGAAACAGAATACAAGAAATCAGCGCCTTCTCTGCCGCACAGCACGAACCGAGGGGCGCATCACACTCCGCAGAGATACCATCCTGACAAATACATATTAGAAATAATCAGAAACCTTTTACAACCATTATAAATACTTAGTTTACTATAGAACTCCTCACCCATAAAATTCTCCACAATTCTGCCCCATCCATACATCTCCTCCATTATTTCCACCTACAATCCTACCCATACTGTACTGCTAATGATCTTACACGAACATCTTCAATAATCCAAACCTCTCACTTCCAAGACTTCTCTTGTGCTGCACCAGTTCTCTGGAATGCTTTACCCAAAGTAATTTGATTCATTTCCAACACTCACAGTTTTAAGCGTGCCCTAAAAACTGATATCTTCAGGCACACTTATAATATTCCATAAACTTGTCTCCTCCTCTGCCGTTTCCTCAACTTTTACTCTTTATGTCCCTTGGTTCCATGAACTTGGTTCACACAATGTATGAGACCGGCCGTTCCGTGACCTGGCTGGATCACGGAATGGCCGGTCTCTGAAAAGATCATCAGTAACGGCCGGATGATCTTTGCAGCCGCAGAGTTCTGATGCCGGTGCATCCGTGCACAACGGCTGTGGTTTTACGAAAATACACGTTTTGTGAACATAGCTTAAATCCGGCTCACCCAACACTTATAAGCACTTTCTGATTCTATATACAATGGCTGGACCATCTGCAAATAAAGCTCTTACAGCCTCTTGTGTCACCCCCAGTTCTCCTAGTCTGTAAGCTCTTGCGAGCAGGTCCCTCACTCCTTTATTATTTTTACTTGTTTTAATTATTTAACTGTTCTATGTATGTAATATTACGCCAGTATCATGTAAAAAAGCAGCTTGCAATTTGTTGGCGCTATACAAATAAATATTATTATTATTACTTCTACAAAATATTATATAAATTGTCCGACAACACATTAAAACCCTAGAGTGAAAATAAATGTGTAATAGACAAGTCATACACTTACATCAATTCCGATGGCATTTCCAGTACGTTATGAAGAAAAGTCCATCCTTCATCCGATTGAATCAGTTTAGCAATGCATTAAAGGAGCCAGCTGCATCTTCCTAATTCATCAATATGATGCTAAACTCATTCCTTTTCTGCCATAACTCCATAAACACAGTTGTAAATCCTATTCATTTTCCTGTGCTCAGGTAACAAATTGGTAAGATGGATGAGATGTCTCAATGTTACTGCTTGTTCTGCAGAAGAGGTTTAAGAGCAAATAAGGTAACCTTTCCACTTTAAGAAATCAAATGAATGAGCTATTTTCCTGACAAACACTGCCAGTTAACCTTGAGAATATAAACTTAAAAGACTATCATGAAATGTGATTGATATCAGAAGTAAAAGCCAAATGGGATGCTATAAAAATAGAAAACGGAGAGCAGAATAATGCATTCAGATTCATGTGCTTATTCTGTGGATTGTATAAAACTAAACCAATTGAAATCATCAGATGTCTTTCACTCTTGGGCATCTCGCTTTAAAGTTTACAAGACTTATACTGAAACTCTACTAAACTGTTACAGATCCTATAAATAGAAAATGAGGAGAAGCAGCTATAGAGCTTCACAGTCATCTCGTTGTTTCATTGCCAAGAATATCTGGCATGGTGTGGCTAAGGCAAGGATTTTGAAGGTGTCTTTAACATCATCAATATACTGTAGTTCATCTACACACTAGAGGAACAAAGATGTTGCCACACCATGGTTTGTAGCTGCTTCTCTTCCTCTATGCTGGCACTTCATAACTCAACAACAAAATGTAATGATATGAAATAAAGATGAGGGAATTTACAGTATTACTGAAGTGAAGGGCTTCGTTAGCTCGGAATCTGGCTTATGAGCCGCCTGCCTTTGAACTCTGTGTCGCTCCGCTCCGGGTGCTTATCCAGCTTTTCCAGGCACCCAAAGTGGCACAGAGTTCAAAGGCAAACAGCTGATAAGCCCTTCGCTTTGTTAATACTGTAAATATGTTCATCTCTAATTATTATATAAAGTTAAATAGTTTTATCTAAAGTCTACATGTTCTATCCAGCTATAGGAAGGGTACTCAGAATCATTTCCCCTGGTAGCCCCATAGAAATCTATCCTGATCTGAAGCAGGGCTTATATTTGTCTTTATGCTACCTGCGATGAAACCTGAAATGCTACCCCTCCTCGGCCCTATTGAAAATCATAATAAAGAAAGGTGTCTGTGGATAAAATCTGCAGCATATAAGAATAGGTGCACACACCATCCAGATTACTCATAAATTGCTGTGTTTGGGCTGGATCTTCTATTCTTGGTGAGAACAAGACAGAAAACATTTCCAGGTTCAAAAGTTTCGTATACCTGGTGGTCCCTGGCTGCTATCAGCAGATGAGAGCCGCAGCCAATAGCCAGCATGGGTTGATCTCTGAATATTTGGTAATGCAGTCAACTCACTGTGTTAGTATACACTGTGTGTTGATATGCTCACTAGTGCTGTATACAAAAATATAAATGCTGCTAGTTGTGTGGGGGACACCCTATATTCCCCCAATTATACAGATCATAAACTAAACTTATAGATACACCCAGAGCAGATTATTAGTGGGTCAGCCAGAATAAGAAGGGTCAAGATTATATAGGTGACAAATACCTGTATAGAAATCCAGCTAAACATATAGTTGGATTTCTATACAGGTATTTGTCACCTATATAATCTTGACCTTCCTTATTCTGACTGACCCACTAGTAATCTGCGCTGGGTGAATCTATATGTTTAGTTTATGGGTTGATCTCTGTTGCCAACTATTTTAAGTCTTTAAATGCTGCTGTTGATTCTGGAAGTGGTATTTAATAATGTATGTCAGTGATGGCTCAGTGGTTGAATTGGTTCTCTGAGATGGGATAGATAGCTGCTGTGGTTCAGCAATCGCTACAACCTGCCTACAGTAGGCTGTAGCAATCAAGTGCACAGATAATGGATTCATGCTGGAACAAAGTTATTATGTAGGGTAAAGGATCAATGCAGTGCATAGGTATTTTATTGCTCCTAGGGGGACTAGAAAAGTGTATAAAAAAATTAAATATAAATAAATCCATCCCCTAATAAAAGTTTAAATCACCTTTCTTTTTCCTATATTTCAAATAAGAAAATGGTATTGGTATTTGCTAGAGATGAGCGAACCGGGTTCGGGCTCGAGTCAATCCGAACCCGAACGATCGGCATTTGATTAGCGGTGGCTGCTGAACTTGGATAAAGCTCTAAGGTTGTCTGGAAAACATGGATACAGCCAATGACTATATCCATGTTTTCCACATACTGTAGCCTTAGGGCTTTATCCAAGTTCAGCAGCCACCGCTAATCAAATGCCGAAAGTTCGGGTTCGGATCGACTCGAGCATGCTCGACGTTCGCTCATCTCTAGTATTTGCACACATGAAATTATCACATTCCTGATTTTGGACGGTAAATGACATACGAACAAAAAATGCCTTGTAACGAAAGAAACCCTTTCAGGTGGCATCTATTATGAAATACTGTAAATCATACATTGTTTTAAATAACAACGTACATTTAGATATGTGTTATATTTGTACAGTATATATAACTATTATTAGACAATTAATAATTATATTTATACAATATACATAACTAATATTAGACAATTAATTAAACCCTATTGATGTTGATGAAGCACAAACAAGTCTATAAAACAGTAAGAAATTTGATTAGGCTACACATATAAAAATAAATAGATGCTTATATGAGTGACAGGGCCCAATGGGTATTCTATATCTGTATACATTTCACATAAAAGAAATGTGCTGAGAGCAAATTTTATAGCCTTCAATTTAGTACACAAGTAGTAAACAAGTAGTTTGTATGGATCTCTGCCTTGCATCATGCGTATTCTGCACTATTTCATATTCTGATCTGTTCATCTTTGTCATTTTCACATTTTCAACAATATTACAATAAATGTGCTTTGAAAAACAAACAAAGTAAGAAATAAATATTAAACAGTACAGTCTGCGCTGTCATTGTGGTGGAGTTATGCTGCGCTGCAATAAAACAGCACTCCCATTTGATGTGGCCTATAGCAAATAAAACAGGAGGAAACAAATCATCAGTTTACAACTCAGATAGAAAACTTCAGTGGAAAACACAATTCCCGCTTATCATCCTAGCAGTTTCCTTCAGAACTTTCCATCATGATAAAAAGCCATTTTATTATCTTTTAGCCTCAACAGTTTATTTATGCAAAAAATAACAGTAAGACATTACTATTATTTCAGCCATGTTTAAAGAGTATCTGTCTTCAAAAAAATGGTTGACATGTCAGAGAGACATATCAAAAGATTTTATTGGTCGAGGTCTGAGTGTTTGGACCGTGACTGATTGGAAGAACGAGTGGGCAGAGAACTGTGCTGCCACCTGCTTCTCTCTCTGCTCTTTGTCTGTGACCTAGACAGACCCCATAGACTTACATTAAAAGTCTATCTAGATCACATGTCACTGAGCTGGGAGTGAATGTGCTGCACACAGACCTCTCCTGGATCATTCTCCTGATCGGTTGCAGTCTGAACAATCAGACACTGAATGATTAAAACTTTTGCCATGTCTCTATGACATATAGGAACAAGAAAATCCAACAGCATCCAGTCAGTAGCAAAAGTCCAAAGGCTTTATTGCATATCCAAATACATACAGCAGCAACATTTTGATAAGTGTTGGTCTTTATCAAGCATACCAAACACTGGTAGAAGCATAGCTGCTGTATGTGTGGTCAGGGCCGCCATCAGAAATTTCAGGGCCCCATACAGCCAAAATGTCATTAGCAAAAGCAATAATCCCCAAAATTTGCAAGGTATGTTTAACTGATGTCTTTAAAATGGCATGCAGACTCAGTGGCTTTGACAGGTCTGCGCTTACTTGCTTTGAAGATCAGGCAGTATAAAAGGGGCTTAAGTGCACTAGGCTTACGCTATAAGGAACATCAGACAGACCGGGAACAAAACAAGCAGAAAAGAGACAAATCAGAAACCGAACAATAGTCTAAGGTACAAGCCAAGTCCAAACCAGAGACAAGTACACACAACAAGCCAAACCAGAAAAGTCAAGTCAAGTCCTAAAAAGCAGGCAAAGGGAACAAGGCAGACGGTCAGAATCCAGGAAAAGTTGAGTACTTAAAAACACTAGTGATGGTTAAAGAGGGACCAATCAAAGGTGGCTATGGTCAGCAGCTGCCTCTTTAAATAGAGCACCCAAAACAGCCTGATTGGCCCAGCATCCCTGCCTTTTCAATGGGCGGCTTGCTGCGCCACCTGCTCTGATGCTCAACCCTGATGTCGCCTGGGCTGGTCACTTGTGAAACAGATAGAGAGCCACACAAAGTATGGGTTTGCTGTGGGAGTGGACGGAGTGACAGATTACTGTTCACTATAACAGAGCAAAACACCTGTCAAAATAACAGTGTTCTGCTCCTCAGTGAGGACTTGGCACCTACCCCTTACCGCTCCTAGCTTTGTCTTTGGCTACACTGCAGCCTCCAGTAACAGTCACATGATCACATGAGGCTACGGTAGAGAGGAAGATGCCATACAAAGAGAAGCAGGGAGCAGTAAGTGTTGGGCTGTGTTCCCACATTGTGTTTATTAAAAACTGTAAACTTTCTAGCACTTTGTGCACGTGCTTCCCCACTGTGCTAGCATTCTATACACAAGTGCAACGATCTATACACATTACTGCTTAGTGTCTTGCCCCAAAAGAGTTAAAAGTTTGTTTGTTTTTTCTTTATCCCTCCTGCTGCAGACTGGCACATATACTTAGCAATGATGATTAGTGTCCCACGGCACGGCTTTGTTCCGGTCCTACGGCAACACTTGGATCCCACTGGAGCCCACGTGACCTCAGCTTCAGCTCTGCAGCTCAGGAGGCTGGAAGTCAGGGTCCCCAATGCATAACTATGAGGGTGCTGTCATTGGGATGCATTGGAGATCAGATTGAAGCATCCACACTTTTCCTGTCAGGCTATGCAGTAGGCAAGTAAATTCTAGTCCAATAGCCACATCCCTGCTCAGGAGCAGAAGCCTTCTGCTCTTGAGAGGGAACCCTGGTTCAGGGAACCAGAGGCTCCAGTACCATAAGCATCAGGGCTCTATAGATCACCTCTCCTTACAATCCATGGGCTGGGCTCTCTGCACCCAACTCATGGAGTGTAAAATCCTCAGCTTTAGGGTGCTTTCACATGTACAGAATCTGCAGCAGATCCGCAGCAGACTTGATGCTGTGTTCAGTTATTTAAATCAAATGCGCTGCGATATGGTACGTGTTAAGCTACCCTTACTAAGAGTTGTGCTTCCCACTGAAATTAATGAGTAGAAAATTCCCTGCAGATTTCAGACTGCTTGAAATCTGCAGTAAAATACGCCTGTGTGACATATCCCTATTGATTAGAGATGAGCAAACCTCGAGCATGCTCGAGTCTATCTGAACCCGATCGTTCTGCATTTGATTAGCGGTGGCTGCTGAACTTGGATAAAGCTCCAAGGTTGTCTGAAAAATATGGGTACAGCCAATGGCTATATCCATGTTTTCTACATAGCCTTAGGGCTTTATCCAAGTTCAGCAGCCACCGCTAATCAAATGCCGAACGATCGGGTTCGGATAGACTCGAGCATACTTGAGGTTCGCTCGTCTCTATTATTGATGTATCCTTTTTTTTCCATTTGACCCTGCTGATATATCATTGTAGCCGACTAGCTCCTCATTCAGGTGCAGGTCTACATATTTTTCTAGGTGTCGCTGTTTTGAAGCCAAAATAAATCCAAAATAAAAATGCTAATTAGTTTCTTTAATGCACTAGGGAAGTTACTCGGCCCCGCAGTGCACCTTCTTACCTGCACACTGGTTGTAAAGTGCACACCTACTCATACATACGCAGTTATACATAAGCAGGCACGTCTCGTTCTCAAGCATGTGCTGTTCAAACTGCATACTCTGCATTGTGCCTGCCTGACGTGCCTGCTTATGTATAATTGAGTACGCATAAGTAGGTGTGCTCTTTACAACCAGTGTGCAGGTGGGACGGAGTACTGATGGGCAGAGGAGCTTTCCCAGTGCATTAAAGGAACTATTTAGCATTTTTATTTTGGGTCGAAGTGCTTCAAAACAGTGGCACCTAGGAAAATAAGAAGACCTGTGCCAGAATGAGTAGCGAGGTGGCTGCACTGACATATCAGCAGGACGGCCATATGGACAAACCTGCTGAGTTTCATCTACAGAATCCTACATATATTAACAGTCATACATACAGGTTATTTACTTGTACACACAAGTACATACAGTACATAATATACACATAACAGACATACCTGAATACATTACATACAGTCACACTTTACTAGTTTGTTTAGTTATACATGTCCAGAAGGAATAACAGACCAATAGCAGAATACCAGTATATAAGGAAATGATGCTTACTAATACTGGTATACATATAGGAAAGGATTACTAATACTAGCATACAAGAAGTCCTCTGTAAATGTATTATACAGTAAACCTTGTGTAATCTGAGATTCATGTCCCATTTAGTAATCCAGGAGCCATATTTCATAGTCAGGCTTCAGTGGCTTATCTACAGAATCCTACATATACTGACAGTCATACACACATGCACATGTACTCTTTACATACCATACATCATATACACACACCAGACATACCTGAATACATTACATGCAGTCACACTTTACACACTTATGCAGGTTACATACTAACATCCATACTAACACACACACACACACGCACACACACTCTGTATGCAGGGAAGCACATGGGGACCATGTTCTGTAGTCCTTAGCTTCCTGTCTTCTCCTCCTCACAGTTGGCTCCTCCCCCTCCTTCCCTTCTTCTGTCCCGACATTAGACTTTAGAAGAGAGGAAGAAGATAGTGGAGACAGTGAAGATAGTGGAGGGTGGGGGAGGGGCCTGTGGATTGCGTGGAGGGGGCCCTGTCTGTGTGTACAGAGACAGGACAGGAAGGAGGGAACTGTGCAGTACAGTTGTCAGGAGTTTCTCCTCAGGATGGGGTCAGGCCCCTGACAACTGTACTGCCAATACTGCCCTGATGGCGGCCCTGTGTGTGGTGACCAAGGGTTGCTAGGTGGTGTATAGGTGGGCTAGATGGTAGGGTACCTGAGGCACTTGTCATAGTGGCCAGGAGTTGTATGCACCCACCCCTGGAAACAACAACAAACATTTTTTAATAAAGTCGGGGGAAAAACTCAGTGCGTCTTATAAAGCGAATATGCCCAAATGCTGACATGCCACTGTTGACTCTCCCTAGCGTGGGGGAAGGTGCCGCCAGCCTGCCCCCACCTCAGAACCTCTCCTCCAGCCCGCCTGCCTATCACCCCCCGGCAATGGCCGGCGCAGTGTTCAATCTGCTGCTGACTCTCTGGCCCTTTGGGGACATGGCCGCCAACCTACCCCAGCCCGGAAGCTCTCCTCCAGCCACCGCTGACCAGTCTCCAGTGCTGACTGCCACAACTCGCTAATCTGGCAGTGTCCGGCACCAAGTTTAAAAATCTGCACCTCCCGCTGCTGGGGACATGCCCGCCAGCCTGCCCCAGCCCTGTGAAGACTCTATCAGCCTTCACCTTCACTGGCAGCATAGACATAAGAGAAAAAACAAGTGACAGCTGAAGCAGCCGCTGACAGATCATCGCAGTGGCTGAGTGGATGTTCTGCAGCGGCTGCAATGATCTTGCAGCAGCTGCTGCTTCAGCTGACACTTCTATATCTCATATCTGTGCAGAATTTTTTTTTTTTTTGCTAATAATGCGTGCCCATGGTAGGTGTGAAGAAAATCAGTCTTTGTTGAATTTGAACAGGAAACCAATTTACTGTAGTTCCTAAATGCAGCACAGAATAGTAAGTCCTTTCTTTCAATAGAAGTGCAATATATAAAATCCAATCCCTTAAGCTGGGTATCAAGACTTGAATACAGCTTCTCGATGGAGGAATAATGGTTTAAATCTATTTAATTGAAAAGTCTTTGTAGCTTGAATTTAGTTGAATTAGTTGAGGCTTTAGGAGAGGAGTGGACTGAGGGCTACTTCAGGGGTGTTGGGAGGCTCTACCTAGACCCTAAGGTACTTAGCTGTGGGCTTTGAGAAAGAGTACCTTACGCCCATGGGTATGAATCTTTCACCTTTTTGCTGTCCATGGGCACATAGTGACATAGAGCAGGAACGTAGTCTAGCTGTGTTGGGGGGGGGGTACCCCTAAAGAAAGCAAGCAATTGCAGTTGAGTCCTTTGGGCTATATCTGCTTACCTAGCCACTGAGTTGTGATCCTGCCTGGGTTAGCTGCCCAGTGTAAGTGTGGTGTCCCACCACAGGTGTTACTGGCATTTTAGCTGTGGGCTTTGAGAAAGAGTACCTTACGCCCATGGGTATGAATCTTTCACCTTTTTGCTGTCCATGGGCACATAGTGACATAGAGCAGGAATGTAGTCTAGCTGTGTTGGGGGGGGGGGGGTACCCCTAAAGAAAGCAAGCAATTGCAGTTGAGTCCTTTGGGCTATATCTGCTTACCTAGCCACTGAGTTGTGATCCTGCCTGGGTTAGCTGCCCAGTGTAAGTGTGGTGTCCCACCACAGGTGTTACTGGCATTTTACACCCCTTGCAAAAGTCTGTACAAGTCAAAGTGGTAATGAAGTAGTACCAAAGTTCTGCCACAAGTTGTCACTACCATATGTAACTGTTCTTGTATGTTGCACAGCTGTAGTAACTAAGGGGTTATTGTTTCTTATAATCTGGGGCTTGTGTCACCCTAATAGGATGGTTTACCCGACACTGTAGGGCAACAGCTGGCACGTGACAACACGGGCACAAGTATACTTATACTTTCAAGTCTTCAGTATTCTACTTCTTCTTCTAAAGTTCCGGCAGAGCACACTTCTACATTGGGTTGGAACTCTCACGACAAACCTCCTCTCCACTGTTCTGGACTCTGATGACAAACCTCCTCTCACTGCTCTGAACTTGAAGCAAAAACACCTCTCTACTGTTCTCCGCTTACTCTGCTTCTCAGTGCACAGCCAAGTCAGTTAAGCTCTTCTATTTTACGGCTCTCAGCACAGATTCTGTTCAGTCACGTCTACAGTCTATGGTCAACTATTGTATAAAGTGTTCTCACAGTAAAGATTTATTTATGGTAACAGGACTCATACTTGGATACCACATACTTGGGTCATCTCCCCTTTCTGTGGGTGTTGGTACCAGTAGTCCGGGTGGGTCACAACTTCACTCTGGACCACCGTGATAAGTATGCAAGGGACCCACTCCTAGCCCGGCAGGTTACCGACCACAGGGTAAAGGGTATAGCCAGCCTCCCTAAAATAAAAGCAGGTGTGCTCCCATACCTGTGTGCCTCACTGGCACTGGCATCCCAACAGTACAACTACAGGCTGGGCTATATTCCGACCAACCACCACAATAGTGGCATCACACATCACCATCTGGCAAGTGACCGGTTGAGCGCCCACGCGGGCACACACCACATAGGTAGAGGTGTTCCCTTTAGTCCCTGTTAACCTCAGTCTCCTCTGTATGCCTTTAGCCAGACATGGCCAAGATGAAGTTGCTTGAAAAGAAATAATGAAGGAATCCTTAGTTTGGGGTCTTGTACAGGGGAGCCATAGCAGCAGCTCCCTCACTGAAATCCTCACTCACAGAAACCCTTTACTCTGCCCAGTGATTGGTGAGATCACTTGAGGTACCCAGCTTATTGATTGGTCAGGGGAATATATCCTCATACCACAGTGGCAGTCAGTTAACCCTTTGTGAACAATGTCCCTCGGCTGTGCATGCAGTACATATAATACAGTGACATCTAGTGGCATAAAATAAGAGGTGCAGGCAGAAATAGGGAATACAGGTATTAATAGGAAATACAGACAGAGTGCAGATACCCTTCACCCAGATAGTCCTATACAAAGGTACCTGACTACAGGTGGGCAAGAAACACAGCAGAGGCCACACCCACTCTGGGACACTGCATATGTAGTTGGATATGCAGTAAAGCTTTTGGACTTTGCTACTAACTGGATGTTGTTGGATATCCTCATCCCAATATCTATATGCGGGTAATTGGGATTGCTGGCTTCACAGTCCATCTCTTTACAACGGTAACAGACTAAAACCTATAGGTGCTTTTGTATGATACCTGAGTACCCCTTTAAACCCTAGATGACCAAGGACGTACCTCTGTGCCCTGGCTGCCTTTCACCAGATGGCCCTGGGCGTACAGGTTCATCCTGGGTTATGAAGAGCACTCCGGAGCGGAGTGAGCATCATAGCAGGTGGGGGCCGGCTGCATTCAGTAGCCAGGCCCTCCCCATTAATGACAAGCTGCAGCCTGTCATTAACCCCTTAAACCTGGTGCGATTGCGGAGTTTAAGTGTAAGTGACAGGAGCAGCTCCTGTCACTTACCAAACGGGACCCGGTAGCGATCGCTGTATCGGACCACCGGAGGTCTCTTACCTTCCTCCGTACAGTCCGATCGGCGATCTGCTCATTGAGTCTGCCACAGGCAGACAGCTCCTATTAGGCTGATCCGTAGGTGAAAAAATAAAATAGTTATAGGAGTCACAATAAGACTATTTTATTAATAATTAATTGCAAAAAAAAAGGATTTTATTAAGGAAAAAAAACAAAAAAACAACAAAGACGTACAACTAAAGACGGGCAACTAAACTAATAAGGGGAATGGAGCATCTTAGTATGAGGAGAGATTAAAAGAATTAAATTTGTTTAGTCTGGAGAAGAGACGTTTAAGGGGAGATATGATTAATTTATTTAAATATATAAATGGCCCCTACAAGAAATATGGGGAAAAGATGTTCCAGGTAAAAACCCCCTCAAAGGACAAGGGGGCACTGCCTCCGCCTGGAGAAAAAAAGGTTAAATCTCCAGAGGCGACAAGCCTTCTTTACTATGAGAACTGTGAATCTGTGGAACAGTCTACCACAGGATCTGGTCACAGCAAAAACAGTAGAGGGCTTCAAAACAGGGCTAGACAAGTTCTTAGACCAAAATAATATAAATGCATATGTATAGAACCTATCACCCCTCCCCCTTCCCTGTATCCATCCCCTCCTTGGTTGAACTTGATGGACATGTGTCTTTTTTCAACCGTATTAACTATGTAACTATGTAACAAAACACATTAGAAAATCTGTGTAAACCTACATAGGTTTACGCCATGTAGTCAGCTCACCCCAGTCCACAGCAAGTGTGTTTTAAACCTCGGTGAAACACAGATGAGGATGTGCCAGATCCCATCCACAGAATTTCAGAAACAATAGGAAAATTTATCCAGCTCCAGCAGTTGTAGTAAAAACAGAAGTTTATTCAGAATAGTACAAAAACATGAAGTTTAAAAATACATGGACGTCCATGAGACACCGACGCGTTTCAGAGTGTAAACTCCTTAATCATGGACTACATATGGTTGTGTTCGGACTGACCTATAGAATAATGGTATCATGTCGCTGAAACTGTATAGTGTATTGCCTATACACCGATCCCTCCCCCACCCCCCAACCCCCAAAAGTTACAATATTGCATTCTTTTTTTCAATTTCACCAATTTATATTTTCATAAATAATATTTTGGGGGACACATCATACATGTGATGGTAGAATGAAAGATACCATTACAAAGTACACCTATTCTTGAAAAAAACAAGGCCTTACATGGCCCTGTGGATAGAAAAATATAATTGCTAGTGCTCTTAGAAGGGGAGGAGGAAAAAATAAAAGCGCAAAAATGAAATTTGGCGCAGTCCACTGGGTCATTTTGGGCTTGGTCCTCAAAGGGTTAAATGAGAGCCAATCTGCAAGATTAGGTGCTCAATATTGTTTCCTTGCCAGCCTGTAAAATGTAAAAATGTAAAATGGCCTTTAATCAACAAGAATAAAGTTGTGCAAGAAGTAATGTAGCTCCAAATAACTTTTGCAGTCATAAGAAGGGTTGTAAATTATACACTAACTAAGAGCTTAGTGGATTGTATAGTAAATCAAGACATTCTATAAACTGTATCTGTCATTTTAAAAAATGATTTGACGTGTCTCGGTGTTCAAAACATGTTCTGTCACTAGGAGCAGTTTTTTTTTTTATAAGTGACAGTGCTTTTAACTTGAGTCTTTCTGTATATCACGAGAAACTCTGAGACTACTGTTCAGCTTTCAAATCTCAAGTTCTTTGTACTAAGATCAAAGAAAAGTAGCAAAAAAGTTTCATATGGATATATGAAAAGAGCATAATAAATGTTTACTAGATGTCAATTATGGCACAAACAAAAACCTTGATGCCAGATTTTTATTGGATTTTGATGAAAGGGCCTTGTAGCTAGGAAATTCATTGAATGGTAATCACTTTCAATGATTTATGACAGGGTTTCTCAATTCAGTCCTCATGGCGCAACAACAGGTCATGTTTTGAGGGTATCCCATACAAAGAACAGCTGTGATAATGCCTGATGCACTAAGTAGGATTATATCACCTGTAAAAATATTAAGGAAATGCTCAAAACATGACCTGTTGGTGGGCTATTTACGGGATATCTTATATACTGTAGCTTTCAAAAGTAATAAATACTGATTACAATAACAAATCTCTAAATAAGAGTGGGTATTTGCTTGTATGTTGTTTGTGCTTGAACGGGTATGTTTGTGCCCCACCCATTCTTCTTATTTGGGGATTTGTTTTTTAAATATGCAATTGACATTAAAAAAATCTACCTTGGGGAGCTACTTCCATTGGGCCATTTCATGTATAAGCTTATTTTTTTAAGTTTAAGGCTGGGTTCACACTACATATATTTCAGTCAGTATTGTGGTCCTCATATTGCAACCAAAACCAGGAGTGGATTAAGGCTGGGTTCACACTACGTATATTTCAGTCAGTATTGTGGTCCTCATATTGCAACCAAAACCAGGAACACAGAAAGGATCTGTTCACACAATGGTGAAATTGAGTGGATGGCCGCCATTTAATGGCAAATATTTGCTGTTATTTTAAAACAACGTCTGTTATATTGAAATAATGGCAGTTATTTACTGTTATATGGCGGCCATCCACTCAATTTCAACATTGTGTGGACAGATCCTTTCTGTGTTCCTGGTTTTGGTTTCAATATGAGGACCACAATACTGACTGAAATATACGTAGTGTGAACCCAGCCTAACCCTGGAAATGTATATGTATTATTCTGCTGTGAGCAGAGTTCCATTTTATTGCAAGAATTTATCTTTATTTTCAGCTTAAATTTTTGTTAATATACATATATTTTTTTTTCCGATGATTTATTTTTAAAAATCCTTGAAACAGTGAATTATTCAGTGAATTATTTTATCACTTTATAAAAGAATTATCTTATCACACAGACTGCTTATGATAGCACTTACAGCATGTGTAGCAATGGTGACTGTGCACTATGAATGAAAGGCATTTCCCCAATTTAGTTTTATGTTATTTTGTATCTGATCTCGCTCAGATACAAAATAACATAAGACTTTTTACACACTGAGGTTGTTAGCAGGTTACATCTCTACTGACACGCAGCTCCTATGCTATAGCAAATAGTGAGTGTGAACAAAACCATACAGGGTAGCGCTAAAAGTGTGCGTTATATACAAATATTTCCCCAATTTTAATGTACTGTATTTATTGTTCATTTGTAACAATACTTTATAAAGTAGAAAAAGAAGACCACATAATGATGTGGGGCACGGTGAAAATGTTCATGCAACTACCAGCCACGACACACGCTAATTCTCAGTTCCATCACTGGCAGTGTTCCCTGAAAGCCTTTGTAGTTAGTAAGCGACACAGGACACCAGCACTGTTAAGAGGAATATCATCTAGCTAACCAGTACCAAAACCCCTAAAACAATAGTCTACAGCTGTCTAGTTGGTGTCTATGTATTGGTGAGGGTAAAAAGTACAATATTGGATTACACTGAACTTATTTGGTCACTTCACATTGAAACTTTTAAAATATTCCAAATGTAATTTGTAATAACCTGAAAACTTCACTTTGACAGCATTAAAGCACTAGAGATTATGGAGTGTTTGAGCTCTCTGCCTAAATAGCCTCATTTTCTGAGTTGGTTTTCTATTATATCCTGAAATCATATCCTACCTCTGCCCATGCCCTAATGCTTATGAGATTAATAGAAAAAGATTTTAAGGACATCTCCTTTTCCTATCTCTGTATAAAAGGAAAAACACTAAAAAGGCTTTAGAATGTGATTAGACAGTATTCTGAAGACTAGGCAGGAGCTGCTGGTGCACACAATGATTTTAGGTCTGATTGCATTAGTAAAGGATTATAAACCATTGTTGGAAATCAGATTTTAGTTCCCAATTCACATACAGGGACTTCTTTCTTTAATTAAAATGATCTATTTTCTGCACTATGCTTTGTACTAAAATATACAGGAGGTATTTGAGAGAAGGTTTATATTTTACTAAACTCAATAACCTGATCTCAGGGCAGCCTTGGGAGAACAATGAAAGTAAACAGACCCAGAGCTACAATCTTCTGACATAACGGAAAATTTGAATACTAATAAGCATAGGTCTGTTTTTGTGTATATTAATACATTTTCACAATGAGAAAGCTCCCTCTAAGCAGCACAAGAATACTTCATACAGTAGTTTTTCTTATTCGAAAAATGATTATATTATCAAAATAATACCAGATACCAGAGCCTCCCTTGCTTTATTTTTTTAATACATTTTGTAATAAAAGTAGCTTTTCTACACTAAAAATACCACATATGATTAAAGGGAAAATCTATAGCAGGTTAGAAGGATCTAACCTGCTATTATGTCCCTATAGCACATAGGGCACTGAGGGTGAAGGTAATTTTCTTACCTCAAGCCTCAGTGCCATTTACAGGACGTTTGTAGTTTATATCATATGCAAATTAGGCAGTTTGGTACACTGGGGGTGGGACCTCCACCCTTTACTTACCAATCTGCCTCACTTTCCTAACCTATAAAATCCGGCACTCTGCAGTGATGAGTGATGTCACTGGAGAGGGGCAGCTGGAGTAGATTGGTGCACTGAGGGTGGTTAGTCCCAGCCCCAGTGCACCAAAATGCCACATTTGCATGTGAAATAAACTACACATTTACTAAAAATGGTGCAGAGGATGAAGGTAAGAAACTACTACTACTACTACACACACATGTTTCTGTACACCCTAAGAAGCAGCAGCAGCAGCTGAAGCAGCATGACTGACATTATAGAGCAGGACTAAGCAGTCTAGTCTGTGTATCAAGCCTAGCTAAACTTGAAGATAAATATAGTTTGCATTACATTCATTGTTGACAGCTTGTTGATCACTGATCAACACTCTTCTCTAAAAGCAGTGGCCTGTATATAGCCATTATATATCTATCTATAGCTCTATACATCTACATTATAGCTATATATACACTCCCACCATACCACTGCTTTTAGAGTAAAGTGGTGATTTGTAACCTAGACAATGAGCTGTCATCAAGGGGTGGAAAAGTGGGAAGGAGGTAAGTTTGCTAAATAAATGTATTTGCAAAAATACATAACTTGAGGAGCCCTGCCAGTTTAATTATGTACCGTATTTCCTGGTGTATAAAACGACCCCTGACTTTTAAGAAGATTGGCAGGGGTTTGCCTTATACGCCGAAAATTGTAAACCCCTGCCTGACTGCATCCACGAACCTCTCCTGGGCAGTTGAGCGTCTCATCGGAGAGGCTCAGAGATGCTCGGCTGCCAGAAGAGCTTTGGGAGAATGAGACAGGCTTCGGGAACTTCGGTCACCTCTCACTCTCCCGAAGCTCTCCTGGCAGCCGAACGTCTCAGAGCCTCTCCGATGAGATTCTTGGCTGCCGGGGAGAGGTTTGGGGACCTCTGTCAGGGAACAGTACGGGAGGCATGCCGATGCCGGGAACTGGCACCAGGAGACTTAAAGTGTCACTGTCGTGAATTTTTTTTTGCAGAAATCAATAGTCCAGGCGATTTTAAGAAACTTTGTAATTGGGTTTATTATCCGAAAAATGCATTTTTATCATGAAAAAGCAGTTTGAAGCTCTCCCCCTGTCTTCATTGTTCTCCTATGGAGAGAGCTAAAGAAAAGACCAAAACAGGACAACAAAGAGTTAATCTACAAATCCCTCACCCGTTATCTGTTCTGACCATCACCAGTGACCTGTCTGAGCTCAGATTACAGCTGTCACCCAGCTTGTGCCTGTAATCCTCTTTTATCTGCTTTCTGCTGCCGGCTAACTCCCTCCTTCCTCCTCCCCCCTCCCCTCTCCCTAGAACAGACAGGGTACGTCTCCTGCAACAAGTCACAATTTTCAGATTTTTCAGAGTGGATGAAAAAGAGGAAGGAGGGGGGGACCTGGGAAAAGGCTTTTTACATGCAGATAATGGCAGATTTGGCTAATAAACCCAATTACAAAGTTTCTTAAAATCGCCTGGACTATTGATTTCTGCAAAAAAAAAAAAATACGACAGTGACTCTTTAACAGTTTTTTTTTATAGGGGCGACCATACCCAGTGTATAAGACGACCCCCGACTTCTAAGAAGAATTTTCGGGGTTAAAAAGTCGTCTTATATGCCAGAAAACACGGTAAGTTGAGATGGGAATACCCCTTTAACTACAGTATGTAGTCATCAATATCTGCAATTTCAATGAAGAATTTGACTTTGCTGCCAAATCCACAAGTGACACATTTTAATACAATGAATATTAACATTTTCTGCACTAGAAACCACAGCATCAAATCAGCACAATATAGTGTATTTTCCTAATTGTGGATTTTCTGCTCAGCATACCTGCAATACTTCAAAACTGAAAGTCTTTTCAATGTTTGACAAAAGAATGTTGACAGATGAACGTAGGTGACGTGCAGCATGTTGGAACTTAGAACTTTATTAAAATGAAATTTCAAAATATTTGCTTTTTAAAAAAGTAATTATGATCTGGCATGTGTGAATGTTTCTATTGTAGGAAAGCAGATTGACACACGCGTGTATGATTAGCATTTCTGTTTCTGTAATGTCAAAAGTGTCATCCTGTTAAAAAAAAAAACAGATATTACCGAAAGGTACAGCAGTGAACAACATTTCTAATGACAATTGACCACAATACAATGTCAAACATGTTGGATAATATCAGTGACTCTTACAAGCTTGTTGAATGAGTTAACAGAAACTATTTCTTTTGCACAAGAACAGCATTCTATGATTCTCTTAAATAAACCTTCCACATTGATTTTCCATCTGTCAAACCATCTTAATTAAAGGCATCAGTGGTGCATGGAATTAGCACTTCAAGTTTTGTTCTCAAGGTTGGACCAAATCCATCATTAATTTGACAGATGGGATTATTGTCCTCATTTAAATATTTCTCTGCTTACTATGTACATAAATCAGAATGCAAGATTTTTTATAATAATGCACAATTCAACATTTTCAGTGCAGTGACTTTTAGATAGAACACACGCATCATCCTCATAAAAACCTATTCATTATAAAACTGACATGAGCAAACATCACATGTAGTCCATCAAGCTAAAGCATATTTACAGCTTGTGGTGCCCTAGGCACTTAGTTTGTATGTGCCCCTATCAATCCTTTCCTGACCTCCTGAATTTTGATTATTGGCTTACTTACCTTCCTCCACACCTTCTAAGACTTACATTGTGTTTACTTTTGTAAAGTACAGTCCTTTTCTCGAGCTGAATGATGCCTTATTTTTGGCAGGACACTTTTTTTCACAAGCATCCTTTATTTTACCAAATTGTAAGTCACATTTACTTGGAGGGCAAAGTTCAAAATAAAGAGCATTTGTGCAGATTTGTTGACCCAAAGATGTAGCAGGTACAAGGCCTGTGAGGTTACCAGAAAAAAACAAATTTAACATTGCCTCTAATACAAGACAACAATATGTCATACTAAGAGCATTATTTACCTAGCCCAGAGGACCTGCCTGAAATACCACATTAATAAGACTTTTAGAGAATTTAGTAGACGTATATGTGAGCACATACAGTGGGTATGTAAAGTATCAAGACCCATTTATATTTTTTAGTCTTTGTGTCATTGCAGCCATTTGGTAAGTTAAAAAAAGTTCTTTTTTTTTTTTTGCTTATTAATGTACCCTCTGCACCCCATCTCGCCAGAACCCCCCCAGAAAGGTAGATATGCTTTTGCTAAATTATTAACCCCTAGACGACCCAGGGTGTACCTGTACGATCTGGCGTCGCTAGGGGAGTTAAAAAAAAAAGCAAAAATTTAAATTGGTTTGGTCCTCTAAGGGTTAAACAAGAAAAACTGAAATATCACATGGTGATAAGTATTCAAACACTTTGCTCAGTATTGAGTAGAAGCCCCCTCCCTTTTGAGCTAGTACAGCCATGAGTCTTGGGAAAGATTCTTGGGAAACAAGTTTTTCACACCTATATTTGGGGATCCTCTGCCATTCCTCCTTGCAGATCCTCTCTAGTTCCCTCAGGTGGTATTGGGAATGTTGGTGGACAGTCATTTTCAAGTCTCTTCAGCGCTCAATTGGGTTTAGGTCAGGGTTCTAGTTGGGCCAGTCAAGAATGGTCACAGAGTTGTTCTTAAGCCACTGTTTTGTTATTTTAGCTGTTTGCTGTCATTGTCTTGTTGGAAGATAATCCTTCAGCCCAGTCTGAGCTGCAGAGAATTCTGGAAAAGGTATTTATGATCAAAAAATGTGTATATAGCAAAAACAGGTGATTAAAGGGGTTTTCCACTAAAAAGCTAAAAATGAAATTCTCCCAAACCCTAGCTTGTCTTACTAACCAAGTCCCTCTGAGTATTTTGAGCCATATCCCGTCTTTCTAGCTGCCACCGTTTCTGAGCTATAAGTTTTTCTAAAAGTTAAGGGCCTATTCCATGGAACAATAATCGGCTGGATCGGCCAGATTCGTTCGATTATCGCTGCGTGTAATAGAGAAAACGATCAGCCAATGATCGTGTCATCGGCTGATTGTTTATTTAGGCTCAAACCTAAGATCATTGGTCACCCACTGCGCATCGCTGCGTGCAATAGCGATGTGCGCCGGCAAACGACGATTTGGGAAGCACCATACATTACCTAGGGCTTCTCCTCCGCTCCATCTTCTTCTACGGGTCCCGCAGCGCAGCATCAGCTTCAGTGCTGCCTGACTGAGCTGTCAGACCGCTCAGCCAATCACTGGCCAGGACCGCCGCAGCCAGTGATTGGCTGAGCGGTCTGACAGCTCAGTCAGGCCACTCCGGAGTTGATGCTGCGCTGCGGGCCCCGGGGAGGAAGACGGAGCAGAGGAGAAACTCTCTTATGGAGATACCACTCTTATGGTATGGCAGTGTGGGGAATTGTCAGTGTGGTGAGTTCTTTAAGATTCTGGGAGAATTGGAGCGGGGGGGGGGGTTGATTGCCTTGAGTCAGGTACCTTAACTGTATGTTCTCTATAGCACACCTAATAAAGTTAAGCAGGCTCCACTGTAGTGAAGTTTGACAGGATTTGTTCAGGTATATTCTTTGTCACTGATTCTACCTCACAAACACAGCAGATTGCTTCATTTTACATCACAACACACTGACTGGACTCCATCCAAGATCCTTCTTTCCTTTTCCTTATACTGCTCAGAAGTCTGTCACTGCTCTGTTGTTTCCCTGCCCCTTGGTCAGGTGCTCAGTGATTGGTGTGATGTCAGTGGTGGGTGGGGTTAGAGATGAGGTTTTACAGCTTGCCTGGCAACAAAAGAGACCAAGTTCATGTGACTTTGGGCTCAGAAGGGAGGGGGAACAGATGAGCCGAGACCATATGTACTAGGAAGTGAGGATTTTCTGCATCTTCAAGGTATAAGTCAGGATGTGCTGCGGATAAACAGTCCAATTCATATAATAGAAACCTATTACACACAAGCTTAGAATATGGGTGGGGATTTAACAGGGTTAAATTTTATTAAGCGGAGTACCTCTTTAATAATGAGCATAATTGTTTGTAATCAATTATTGCTGTTAGTCTATGGTGTGTGTACTGCTGGCTAATTTCCCATTGACTTTAATGAAACGCATTATTAAATTAAAATACAGCCATATTCTTACCTCAGAGTTATGGTCATATTTCACCTTTATTTTACTGTGTGTGTGAACATACAGTACTGTAACCTAAATGTGAAAAGCACCTTGAAAAACCGATACTATCTTTGATAACTAATACTATATACTGTATATGACTGTCACAGTTTGAAACTACTTCTCTTACCATAGCCTAAAGCCATTTCTTATATATTCCAGTCGAATGTAAACCGTAGCAAGACTCATCTCTGTAGCCTGTAGTCTTTAGCTTTTTATGTGATATTTCTTTTATTAAAAGATTTTGTTATTTAACATAGTAAAATTTGTAACCTGTGACTGAAATCTAACAAATGGAACCTGATTTATTTGTATTTCTATAATTCATACGTTTGACATTTTCTACATGAAGGGAAGTAATAAATAGCTGGAATACAGAGAGGTGCTTAAATTTGCCTCCTTAGCCTTGCATAATTTAGTGGAAATTAATATCTGCTCAATTAATATTTAATATCTCATTCACAAATTAATGGACTACCACATAACGTGTGGAAACACAGGCAAATACATCTTTAGTTTTTTTTTACTAAAAAACTATATCATTATCACTTTCTTTTGCCCGAGAAACTTTCCACTGCTGAACAGAAGAATGAATAATGGTAGCTCGTAATAAACCTTAATATATCTGTAATGCCTACAATACTTCAAATATATCCCTCTGTAGGAAATGTAAATATGAGCACATACAAATCTTAGCCACTTCATTAAACTATAATGATACAAACAACTGAAAAAAGGAGGCACAGCGCTGTGACAGAAAAAAAACTTTTTGCCCCCCTCTAGATATCCTGCATTTTCACATATTGTATACTGTTTCTAATTAACTACTTAAATATGCAAAAAAGGAGTCTGTGGAGCCTCGGTTGTCAGTCTCAAAACACAAAAATACTAGCCAGATATCCCTAGCCTGTTGCCAAGGCTTGCCTCCAGATGGGGAGAGCACCAAACAACCGTGATAGGTAGCCCCTTGGTCTCACTCGGTTATGAGTCTTGGAACATAAATAGGGAAACACCAGGGTAACCCCATATTGTCAAAGTCTAACTCTGTTGCGAGTATAGCGACTTGACAAGGGTTTACCAAGGCAGGCATCCATCCACAGACAGTTGCTTCGGGGTATTTTCCCCTCATCAGTGTAGAGCAGGATTCTGGCTAGTGGGGGCAATGAAAAATAGACCAACAAAACACAACAATCACTGAACTCAGGGAGATCAGTGAAAAAAATCCAATGGAGTATTTAATCAAGAGTCTCCATTAATGCCTCCTAAGGCTGCGTTCACACTACGTATATTTCAGTCATTATTGTGATCCTCATATTGCAACCAAAACCAGGAGTGGATTGAAAACACAGAAAGGCTCTGTTCACACAATGTTGAAATTGAGTGGATGGCCGCCATATAACAGTAAATAACGGCCATTATTTCAATACAACAGCCTTTGTTTTAAAATACCAGCAAATATTTGCCATTAACCCCTTCACGTCAGCAATCTGTATATATACGTTCCTATTGCACATGCCCCGTGCAGTAGGAATGTACATATACGTTCCTGACTTGAGGGGGCTTTGTGATGAGAGTGGGATCGCTGCAGGGACAGCGATCCCGCTCTGATCTGTGTACAGCCCCGGGGGTAATGAGAGTCAGCTGCGATCCCGCAGCTGACCCCCATTAACCCCTTAGTGACGACCAAAACGGTGGTCACTAATGGGCCGGTGGCGCCGCTATATTTCATCTCCCCCCCACCGTGAATCCACGGTGGGGGAGATGAAATAAGTAAAATCAGACCCCAGACCAGCCCCCCCTAGTGCCCCTGTATCTAACCCCCCTCCCCGCGGCGGCCATCGGATCCAAGATGGGCGCCGCCATTACTGTGAACAGAGTATATCTGTTCACAGTGATCAGAAGTAAAAAATGAATGAAACACCCATGCTCTCCGCCACCGGAGGTAGCGGAGAGCATGGGGCAGTCATCGGGACCCCCCCTGCCCGTAACCACCGCACGTTGCCCGTAACCACCGCACGTTGCCCGTAACCACCACACGTTGCCAGTGACCCCCTCTAGATTGTCTCTAATCACCCCAGATTGCCTGTAACCACCCCAAATTACATGTACCTAGCCCAGATTACCTATAAGCACTTCAGTCTATCCATAACAATTCTAGATTGTCTGTAACCCCCCCAGGTTGCCCGTAACCACCGCAGGTTGTGCATAACCACCCCAGGTTGCCCGTAATAATGCCAGATTACATGTAACCCCCCAGATTGCACGCAACCACCGCACGTCGCCTCTGACCACTACACCTCACCTATGACCACTGCACGTCGCCTCTGACCGCCGCACGTCGCCTCTGACCACCGCACCTTGCCTCTGACCACCGCACCTTGCCTATGACCACCGCACCTTGCCTCTGACCACCGCACCTTGCCTCTGACCACCGCACGTCGCCTCTGACCACCGCATGTCGCCTATGACCACCGCACGTCGCCTCTGACCACCGCACCTTGCCTCTGACCAACGCACGTTGCCACTGACCACCGCACCTTGCATCTGACCACTGCACCTTGCCTCTAACCACCCCAAATTGCCAGTCACCCCCTCCAGATTGCCTGTGACCACGCCAGATTACAGGTACCCACCTCAGATTACCTATTAGCACTTCAGTTTATCCGTAACCACAGCAGGTTGCCTGTAACCACCCCAGATTGTCCGTAACCACCCCAGATTGTCCGTAACCACCCCACGTTGCCCGTAACCACAGAGGGTTGCCTGTAACCACCCTAGATTGTCTGTAACCATAGCAGGTTGTCCGTATTCAGCCCAGGTTGCCTGTAACCACCCCAGGTTGCCTGTAACCACCCCAGGTTGTCTGTAACCACCTCCAGTTGTCTGTAACCCCCCAGGTTGCCTGTAACCACCGCAGATTGTCCGTAACCACCCCAGATTGTCCGTAACCACCCCAGATTGTCTGTAACCCCCCCAAATTGTCCGTAACCACCCCACGTTGCCTCTAACCACAGCAGGTTGCCTGTAGCCACACCAGATTGTCTGTAACCACAGCAGGTTGTCCGTATCCACCCCACGTTGCCCGTAACCACCCCACGTTGCCTCTAACCACCCCAGGTTGCCGTAACCACAGCAGGTTGCCCGTAACCACCACACGTTGCCCGTAACCACCACACGTTGCCAGTGACCCCCTCTAGATTGTCTCTAATCACCCCAGATTGCCTGTAACCACCCCAAATTACATGTACCTAGCCCAGATTACCTATAAGCACTTCAGTCTATCCATAACAATTCTAGATTGTCTGTAACCCCCCCAGGTTGCCCGTAACCACCGCAGGTTGCGCATAACCACCCCAGGTTGCCCGTAATCATGCCAGATTACATGTAACCCCCCAGATTGCACGCAACCACCGCACGTCGCCTCTGACCAACACACGTCACCTATGACCACTGCACGTCGCCTCTGACCACCGCACGTCGCCTCTGACCACCGCACCTTGCCTCTGACCACCGCACGTCGCCTCTGACCACCGCATGTCGCTATGACCACCGCACGTCGCCTCTGACCACCGCACCTTGCCTCTGACCAACGCACGTTGCCACTGACCACCGCACCTTGCATCTGACCACTGCACCTTGCCTCTAACCACCCCAAATTGCCAGTCACCCCCTCCAGATTGCCTGTGACCACGCCAGATTACAGGTACCCACCTCAGATTACCTATTAGCACTTCAGTTTGTCCGTAACCACAGCAGGTTGCCTGTAACCACCCCAGATTGTCCGTAACCACCCCAGATTGTCCGTAACCACCCCAGATTGTCCGTAACCACAGAGGGTTGCCTGTAACCACCCTAGATTGTCTGTAACCACAGCAGGTTGTCCGTATTCAGCCCAGGTTGCCTGTAACCACCCCAGGTTGCCTGTAACCACCCCAGGTTGTCTGTAACCACCCCAGGTTGTCTGTAACCACCCCAGGTTGCCTGTAACCACCGCAGATTGTCCGTAATCACCCCAGGTTGCCTGTAACCACCCCAGATTGTACGTAACCACCCCAGATTGTCTGTAACCACCCCAGATTGTCCGTTACCACCCCACGTTGCCTCTAACCACAGCAGGTTGCCTGTAACTGTCAGGACTGTATCTTTGCGGAGCATTATGCGCCCCTTGGCTCGTGCTGTTCGGCCGAGAAGGCGCTGATTTTCTTGCCATTCTGTTTCTGTGTTTTGTTTTGTAGTGTGTGAACACTGGTTATTTGCTCACCTTGAGAGACACACCCGACTTCACCTGCTGAGTTCTGTCTGGCCATGTCTGGGTTAATCTGTGTTTTGGTTCTGCTGTGACTGACAGGTCTTCCTGCCAGTGGATCTGTTTTGTTCTCAGGTGTCTGTGCTTGGAGATCAGGGGGATGGTCCAATGATGTTCTGGATCAGAACCCTGGCCTCCTATATAACTTCCTCAGTCTGGGATATCATTGCTGGTTATTGACTTAGTCTCTGCCTGCTTGAGTTCTGCTATTATCTGTCGTTTCTCAAACCCTTCTTCCTTGTGTTCTGACCTTCCTTGCTAGCCGCCTGCCCCTGACCATATGGCTTGTTTTTTGACTCTGCTTATTGGATTGTGATTTTGTACTTTTGCTGCCCGATTGTTGTGACCCGGACTGTCGACTATTCTTCATTGTGTTTTGTCTGTCTGTCTTGTCTTTGTGTCCCACCTAGCCAGTGCAGGGACTGCCGCCAAGTTGCTCGCCGCCATCTTAGGGCGGATTGTGGCAAGTAGGTAGAGGACAGTGGGCGGGGCTGAGCTTAGGGCTCACTGTCTTGTCTTGTCCTGCTGTCCGGTTCCTAACAGTAACCACACCAGATTGTCTGTAACCACAGCAGGTTGTCCGTATCGACCCCACGTTGCCCGTAACCACCCCACGTTGCCTCTAACCACCCCACGTTGCCTCTAACCACCCCAGGTTGCCGTAACCACAGCAGGTTGCCCGTAACCACCCCAGATTACCCATAACCACCTCAGACTCCCCGTAACCACCTCTAGATTACCCGGAACCACCCCAGACTGTCCGTAACCACCCCAGACTGTCCGTAACCACCCCACATTACCTGTAATCTAATTTTTTTTATTTTATTTTAGTAACTTCACTATTCTAATAACTATTACTAGCTGCGGTTTTGCTCCAGCAAATTGGCGCTCCTTCCCTTCTGAGCCCTGCTGTGTGCCCATACAGTGGTTTATGCCCACATATGGGGTACCGTTGTACTCAGGAGAACCTGCTTTACAGATTTTGGGGTGCAGTTTTTCTCCTGTTCCTTGTGAAATTTAGAAATTTTAAACTAAACCAACATATTATTGGAAAAATTCAAGTTTTTCATTTTTACTGTCTAATTTTGAATACTTTCCTCTAATACCTGTGGGGCCAAAATGCTCATCCTACCCCAAGATGAATTCTTTGAGGGGTGCACTTTCCGAAATGGGGTGACCTTTGGGGGGATTCTATTCTGTAGACATTACAGGGGCTCTGCAAACGCACCTGGTGTTTAGAAACTTCTTCAGAAAAATCTACACTGAAAATGCTAATTGGTGCTCCTTCCCTTCTGAGCCCCGCTGTGTGCCCATACAGTGGTTTATGAACACATATGGGATACTGTTCTACTCAGGAGAACCTGCGTTACAGATTTTGGGGTGAATTTTCTCTCCTGTTCCTTGTGAAATTGAGAAATTTCAAACTAAAGGAACATATTATTGGAAAAATTCGAGTTTTTCATTTTTACTGTCTATTTTTGAATACTTTCCTCTAATACCTGTGGGGTCAAAATGCTCACCACACACCAAGATGAATTCTTTGAGGGGTGCGTTTTCCAAAATGGGGTGACTTATGGCAAGATTTTACTCCGCTGGCACTACAGGGGCACTGCAAATGCACCTGGCGCTCAGAAACTTCTTCAGCAAAATCTGCATTGAAAAAGCTAATTGGCGCTCCTTCCCTTCTGAGCCCGGCTGTGTGCCCATACAGTGGTTTATACCGACATATGAGGTACCTTTTTACTCAGGAGAACCTGTGTTACAAATTTTGTGATACTTTTTTTCTCTTGTTTCTCGTGAAATTGAGAAATTTCAAACTAAATGAACATATTATAGGAAAAATTCGAGTTTTTCATTTTTACTGTCTATTTTTGAATACTTTCCTCTAATACCTGTGGGGTCAAAATGCTCACCACACACCAAGATGAATTCTTTAAGGGGTGCGTTTTCCAAAATGGGGTGACTTATGGCAAGATTTTACTCCGCTGGCACTACAGGTGCACTGCAAACGCACCTGGCGCTCAGAAACTTCTTCAGCAAAATCTGCATTGAAAAAGCTAATTGGCGCTCCTTCCCTTCTGAGCCCGGCTGTGTGCCCATACAGTGGTTTATACCAACATATGAGGTACCTTTTTACTCAGGAGAACCTGTGTTACAAATTTTGGGATACTTTTTTCTCTTGTTCCTCGTGAAATTGAGAAATTTCAAACTAAAGGAACATATTATTGGAAAAATTTGAGTTTTTCATTTTTACTGTCTAATTTTGAATACTTTCCTCTAACACCTGTGGGGTCAAAATGCTCATTCTACCCCAAGATGAATTCTTTGAGGGGTGTACTTTCCAAAATGGGGTGACTTATGGGGGGTTTTCTCTCTGCTGACACTACAGGGGCTCTGCAAATGCACCTGGCGCTCGGAAACTTCTTCAGCAAAATCTGCAATGGAAAAGCTAATTGGCGCTCCCTTCCTTCTGAGCCCCGCTGTGTGCCCATACAGTGGTTTACGCCCACATATGGGGTACCGTAGTACTCAAGAGAACCTGCTTTACAAATTTTGGGGTGCTTTTTCTCTCATGTTCTTTTTGAAAATGAGAAACTTTAATCTAAATGTATATATTATTGGAAAATTTAAATTTTTCATTTTTTTACGGCATAATGGTGAATACTTTCCTCCAGCCGCTGTAGGGTTAAAATGCTCATTATACCCCTAGATAAATTCTTTAAGGTGTCTAGTTTCCAAAATGGGGTCACTTATGGGGGTTTCCAGTATACAAATCTCCTAAATCAACTTAAGAAAAGAACTGGTCCCTAAAAAAATCAGTTTTGGAAACTTTCACGAAAATGTGGTAATTTGCTGATAAATTTCTAAGCCCCGTAACACCCTAAAAAAGTAAAATATGTTTATGAAATGAAGCCAGAATAAAGAGGACATATCGGTAATGTGACTTAGTAACTAATTTATGTGATACGACTTTCTTTTTTTAGAAGCAGAGAATTTCAAAGTTCATAAAATGCTAATTTTTTTAATTTTTCATGATATTTTGATGTTTTTCACAAAAAACACACAAAGTAGTGACCAAATTTTGCCACTAATATAAAGTGCCATATGTGACGAAAAAACAATCTCAGAATCGCTAGCATACGTTAAAGCATCACTGAGCTATAAGAGCATAAAGTGAGACAGGTCAGATTTTGAAAAATGAGCCTGGTCTTTTAGGTTCAAATAGGCTTGGTCTTGAAGGGGTTAAATGACGGCCATCCACTCAATTTCAACAATGTGTGAACAGAGCCTTTCTGTGTATTCAATCCACTCCTGGTTTTGGTTGCAATATGAGGACCACAATACTGACTGAAATATACGTAGTGTGAACCCAGCCTCAAAATGTAAAAATGCAAAAAAGGAGTCTGTGGAGCCTCTGTTGCGAGTCTTAAAACACGGGAATAGCCAGATAGTCCTAGCCTGTTGCCAGGGCCGGTTTTAGACTAAATGTGGCCCTGGGCAAAGTTGAAGGTGGGGCTTCAAATGCTGAAATATTGTAGCAGCAATTTAAGGTTCCCATACACTTTTTGGTGGTACCTGCTGCTCGTGGTGGGTTCGGACATCAGTGTAAGGTGAATGGGGCTCTTTGTACAGTCCTCTGACATGATATCAGTGGACATATGGGGTTGGGCTTGATGGAAAATCAACATCCAACCTCTTTGTTCTCAGAGAGACAAGCCGTCATCAGATCTGTCTGGCTATGGCTTACCCCTCCTATAGAGAACACAGAAACGCTCAGCTGTGCCGAACATTATTGTGTATGGGGAGGATGGGGCCAGATGAGAATATATATATATATATATATATATATATATATATCCCATTAGTGATGTGTGTGCAGCCCTTGCTGTATATAGTGAACAATGAAGATATATACTACCTGACCACATTCCCTAGTGTCCTCAGGCCTTGTCTGTGGGATCCCCCAGTCCCAGCTTTCACTTCTGGTCCTCTCTCTGAAGTGATCGGCCATTCAGCCAATCACTGGCCGTAACAAACAGACAAGGCCTGAGGACACCGGGGAATGTGATCAGGTAAGTACCAGCTTTATTATGTTATACGCACAATCAGCAGAAAATGATTTTTACACTTACCAAAAGACAATGATCATTTGATTACTGTTGTCTCTATATACACAGAGCGATATCGGCCAGGTTAGGACAATTTTCGCTCCGTGTATTATGGCCCTTAGTCACATTGAGTCAATTCAGAAGGTTACATGCCGGGACTGCCGCTACATGTCGGGACCGCCGCTACATGTCAGCACTGCCGCTAGTGGTGTAAACACAAAAACTATCTATATGCATGGTTTTAAAAAATAAAATAAAAAAAATCACTATATCAGGACCAAATATTACCTCCATACCGTTATTGATGAAAACATACTATGTATAGGCCAATATTACCACCATAAAGTGACCGCCCCATAATGACACTATATACACGCCAATATTAGCACCACACCATGACCGCAACATAATGATTCTATATACACTATATACAGACCAATATTACTACTATAGACTGACCATCACATAATGACTCTGTATACACTATATACAGACCAATATTACTGCCATAGAGTGACCACCACATAATAACTCTATATACACTATATACAGACCAATATTACCGCCATAGAGTGACCACCGCTTAATAACTCTATATACAGACCAATATTACCGCCATAGACTGACCACCGCATAATGACTCTGTATACACTATATACAGATCAATATTACTGCCATAGAGTGACCACCACATAATGATCCTATATACAGACAAATATTACTGTCATAGAGTGACCACTGCATAATGACTCTATATACACAGTATATACAGACCAATATTACCGCTATAGACTGACCGCCACATAATGACTCTATACACAGACCAGCACACACCATGACCACCACATAATGACTCCATATATACACCATATACAGACCAATATTACCACCATAGTGTGATCACCACATAATGACTCTATATACACACTATATACAGACCAATATCATGTGGCGGTCACTGTATGGCGGTAATATTGGTCTGTATATAGTGTATATATAGAGTCATTATGTGGCGGTCACTCTATGGCGGTAATAACTCTATATACACTATATACAGACCAATTTTACCACCATAGACTGACCACTGCATAATGACACTATACACACTATATACAGACCAATATTACCGCCATAGACTGACCACTGCATAATGACACTATATATACACTATATACAGACCAATATTACTGCCATAGAGTGATCACCACATAATGACTCTATATACACTATATACAGACCAATATCATGTGGCGGTTACTCTATGGCGGTAATAATGGTTTGTATAGTGTATATAGAGTCATTATGCATTATGTGGCGGTCAGTCTATGGCGGTAATATTGGTCTGTATATAGTGTGTATATAGAGTCATTATGTGGCGGTCACTCTATGGCGGTAATAACTCTCTATACACACTATATACAGACCAATATTACCACCATAGACTGACCACTGCATAATGACACTATATATACACTATATACAGACCAATATTACTGCCATAGAGTGATCACCACATAATGACTCTATATACACTATATACAGACCAATATCATGTGGCGGTCACTCTATGGCGGTAATAATGGTTTGTATATAGTGTGTATATAGAGTCATTATGCATTATGTGGCGGTCACTCTATGGCGGGAATATTGGTCTGTATATAGTTTATATAAAGAGTCATTATGTGGCGGTCACTCTATGGCGGTAATAACTCTCTATACACACTATATACAGACCAATATTACCACCATAGACTGACCACTGCATAATGACTCTATATACACTATATACGGACCAATATTACCACCATACAGTGACCGCCACCTTATTTTTTTCTCAATAAAATACACTGTGTTGCCTTAGTGACATCATCATACACTATACATAGGAGCTGCAGCCAATCACCGGCCTCAGTGGTCACCAGAGAATGGCTGAAGCTCCTATATACAGTCTATTCACCTCAACACTTGGAGTCAGCAGTGCTTCTTATACACACACACACTAATATTATATATATATATATATATATATATATATATATATATACACATACATACACACACACACTCTAACACATCCATAAAAACACATTATACAAATCCAAACCATCCAGTCCATACACTACACACAGGACATGTAACAAACACTACATTCATGCATTATACACCTACATTCATACACACACTGCATGTACAGTATACTTACCCCCTCTAACAGCATGCTGGGTGTAGTTGTCCTTGTCCATGGCAGCAGCAGCAGGAGGTTCTGCTCCTTACATTGCAGCCCTCTCCTCCATCGTCCCGACAGCTCCACACCAGGAAGAGAGAGGAAATCACATGGTACAGAAGGGAGGGGGAGGGGGAAGCTACACACTCCGGAGCAGAGCGTCCTATAGCCTCTGTGTGACCCCTGATAGCAGCCATAAGCTGCAGCCAGGGATCACTGAGAGAGGCTGCAGGACGCTGTCTGTGCACTCCTGCACCTAACACTCACTGTAACTGGGGCAGGTGGCCCCTGGGGGATGGGGGCCCTGGGCAACTGCCCTCTTTGCCCCCCCTAACGCCGACCCTGCCTGTTGCCAAGGGGTGCCTCCAGATGGGGAGAGCACCAAACCACACTTATAGGTTGCCCCTTAAGTCCGACTCGGTTGTAAGTATTGGATCATAAATAGGGAAACACCAGGGTGACCACTTGATGTCAAAGTCTAACTCAAGGTAACTCTAACTCGAGTATTGCAACATGGCAACTACTCAGAAAGATTTGACACTGTTTGAAACTTTTAACAATTCCAGATAATACCTTTAACCCCTTGACTCTTTAGCCTGTTTTGGCCTTAATGCCCAGGGCCAATTTTTCAAATCTGACCTGACTCTCTTTATTTTGTTATAACTCTGCGGTGCTTTTAACTATTGCGGTTATTCTGAGATAGTTTTTTCGTGACATATTCCACTTTATATTTGTGGTATACTTTCGTTGATACGCTCAGTAGTTTTTTTTTGTAAAAAAAACAAATTTCTTTATATTCAAAATTCTCTTTTTCTGAGAAAAATAGTTATGTCACATGAAATAATTATTGATGCAACATCTACAACATATCTACTTTATGGTGACGTCATTTGGTGAATGTCCTTTTACTTGTTAGGATGTTATAGGGCTTTGAAATTTTGCAGCGATTTTTCAAATTTTCAGGAAAATTTCAAATTCAGATTTTATTAGGGACCAGTTCAGTTCTCAAGTGGATTTGTGGGGCCTGTATGTTGGTTATCTCCAAAAACCTCTCCACTGTAAAAACTGCACCCCTCAAAGTATTCAAAGTGACATTTAATAAGTTTATTAACCCTTTAGGTGTTTCGCAGAAATTTAAACAAGTTGGAGGGGAAATTTAAAATTGAAATTTTTTTTGGCAGATATTCCATTTTATTCCATTTTTTTCCTCAGTTAGTACAGCAAATACTAACTGAGAAATACCACTCACTATTTATTCCTCTTATTCCAGTGTTTCTAGAAACCTTAAACACAGGTCGCAGACATGACAGAAGCCTTGTGTATTTTTGGAGTCTTTTCTTATTTCAGTTTTTTTTTTAGCCATTATACCATGTCATGAGGACTTGCGGTGCCAAAATATTTGTGTAACACAAGATGACATTCCCATCTGTACCATTCTGGGGTACATGTGACACCCTAATCATTTTTATTAAGTTTTTTATGAGGTGGTCCGAATAAAAAACACAATTGAGAAGCAGTTTTCTCCATTTTTTTGCACACCGTTCACTATATGTCACATATGACATGTTATTGTTATTCATCAGGTCAGTACGGTTACAGTGATATCCATTTTATATAACTTTTGTTATAGTTTATGGCATTTATACTATAAATACTGTTTGTGTCTTGCATATTGTAAGACCTGTACTACTTAAATTTTTTCGCCAATGGAGTTATGTGAGGGCTTTTTTTTGCGGCATAAGCTGACGCTTTTAGTGGTACCTTTTGGGTACAAGTGTCGTATTGATAGCTTTTTTTCTATATTTTTTAGGGGGCGGGATTAACAAAAAAAATTCTTTTTGGTTAGTTTTTTATTTATTTTTTATGGCATTAATCGGGTGGTATAATTAATGAAACGGGTTAATAGACGGGGTCATTACGGACGCGGCGATACCAAAAAATTGTGTATCTTATTCATAGGGGATCATTTATAAAGGGGGATTGGGAATGTGTATATGTATTTATATTTATCTATTTTAATTATTTATTTATTATGTATTTATTGAATTATTTAATGTTTTTGTTTTAATTATTTATTTATTATGTATTTATTTATTTAATTATTTAATTTATTTGTTTTAATTATTTATTTATGTGTGTGCTTGTTTTTTTTACTTTACATATACAGTATAATGCATTACAGCATATATGATGAGTGCTGCAATACATTATACTGTATAATGAATGAATGAGCAGTCAGTTTTATACACTGACTGCTCATTTAAACGATCAGACCCCTGCTTCAGTGCAGGGGCCTGATCGTTATCTATCATAGTAGCTTTCCGGTGCATCTGGGTTACTATGGTAACCCCTCCGAAGCCATGCAGCTCCGGGGGGAGGGGGGGGAGAGGAAAGAGCAAAGGGAGGGACATCGGGGGAGGATAGGGGGGGCAACGGGCCAGAGGGTACGGGAGCACGGAGGAGAGATCGGAGGGGAAGGACGGGGGGGGGGGGGGAGGGAGTTCCCGGGGGGGGCGCAGATCGGGAAAGGGAGCAGCAAGAAAGATCGCCGGGCGGGCGGCCACGGGGAGGAGGATCTAAAGGAGGGAGGGTCCATCTGAAAGGGGGAACGTCCAGTGGGAGGAGGCAGTGAAGTTGAAGCTGAAGTGCCACAGAGGTGATGGTGAGTCATAGCATGCACACCTCTTCCCTCCCATACCCTTCCTATCTCCTATCTGATTGACATACAGGGCTGACCCTCCAGCTTTGTACATCAATTATTCAAGGCAGGAGAAGGTGTTGGAGGAGATGAACATACTGTGGATCAGCATAATTTCTGTGGCATTTCAGCCTCCAAGGAAAAACACAGTGAGAGAAATCCCCCACCCCTCTTTGACGCTGCTCCATTAGAATCATTGGAGCTACTGTACGTCACAGAGGGGCAGGTGTTTCATTCCACTGGGGGCAGGTTGAGCCGCCACCAATGCTTCAACCCAGGCCGCTGTTTGGTAATAGACCGGCGCTGTGTGCATGAACCGGGCCGCAGTTCAAGAGAAGTAACGTGGCAGCGGCTTCCCAGCGCCGTTCTATTTATATGCTATGCTTAAATGGACATTCGCTTTAAGTATATACACTACATTGATTCCTATGAGTAATCAGTGTAGTGTATAATGTTTTATACACTTAAATTCCACTGGACATGCACCACCTTTTCTTAGTATAATACTAGCTAAATGTCAATTTAATCAAACTTTTAGTCCAAAACAACACCTTATATACAAAAAAGGGACCAAATATAATAGCAAGAAATCTTTATTTATCAATAACACTACTCATAATAAAAAATATTAAAAAACTACATTACATGGTGTTTTATGGCAATCCAGATAAACTGACACAATGAGATGGGTAGCATAGGCTCAAACAGGCAACTGCTCCGAAAGTGCTCAGTGCAGTATAAACATGGGTTATACACAGGGGGATGCGATAAGACCAAGTACAAGCTTCCCACAGTGGGGACTGTCTCCTAACTTCCACCCAACACAACCATAAACCCTGTAAGCCCGTAATCAAATCACCACTCACCCATGTCAGCGTCTCCCCAACGTACGTTTCACGTTTGGCGCTTCCTCAGGGGGCGTGTCTACAAGCTGTCATGTGCCACTTAAATATGCTGTGAGTTAGAGCGTCATTTCCGGGGATAGCGGCGCTTGTCCGAGAGAGAGGCAGGATATTACATCATCTTCCGCTTCCGGCAGACAGCGTGGAACGCACAACGCTTCTTGTCACCAGACTGGAAGATTCCCTTGCCAGTACATCAGAGACATGCGCACAACCAGAACTGGGCTATATTAGATCTTAACCACTATTCTACGCTAATGGACTTGGTCTTAACCCCTCCCAGGTAATCGACCCAATAATAAATAGCACAAAGAATATAATAAAGTGCAATATATGACATAGCTACCCACATGTGAAATGATCAGTAATGATCATTAGACCGTATTACTAGTTTAAGTGCCTTGTGCATACTGCATTCATAATGTAAACAAATATTAAAGTGCAATGATAAATAAAGTGATCGTGCCAATGGTTGTAAAGTGCAAGTGCTTATTAACCACTCATATACATTTCTATACATCATAAATAAAAAAATATAAAATCAATATGATTATTATAAGTGTTAGATATCATCAAGGCAAAAAAAAAATTTGCTAAATCAAAAAGACCCAAATAAAAAATATAAGAACACACAAAGTGAGAAAACTTTAATATTTGTTTACATGGTATTCAATTATGAATGCAGTATGCACAAGGCACTTAAACTAGTAATACGGTCTAATGATCATTACTGATCATTTCACATGTGGGTAGGTATGTCTTATATATTGCACTTTATTATAATCTTTGTGCTATTTATTATTGGGTCGATTACCTGGGAGGGGTTAAGACCAAGTCCATTAGCGTAGAATAGTGGTTAAGATCTAATATAGCCCAGTTCTGGTTGTGCGCATGTCTCTGATGTACTGGCAAGGGAATCTTCCAGTCTGGTGACAAGAAGCGTTGTGCTCATGTCCGCCTGCGGTTCACGCGGCGGATATGTGTTTCACGCTGTCTGCCGGAAGCGGAAGATGATGTAATATCCTGCCTCTCTCTCGGACAAGCGCCGCTATCCCCGGAAATGACGTTCTAACTCACAGCATATTTAAGTGGCACATGACAGCTTGTAGACACGCCCCCTGAGGAAGCGCCAAATGTGAAACGTACGTTGGGGAGACGCTGACATGGGTGAGTGGTGATTTGATTACGGGCTTACAGGGTTTATGGTTGTGTTGGGTGGAAGTTAGGAGATAGTCCCCACTGTGGGAAGCTTGTACTTGGTCTTATCCCATCCCCCTGTGTATAACCCATGTTTATACTGCACTGAGCACTTTCGGAGCAGTTGCCTGTTTGAGCCTATGCTACCCATCTCACTGTGTCAGTTTATCTGGATTGCCATAAAACACCATGTAATGTAGTTTTTTAATATTTTTTATTATGAGTAGTGTTATTGATAAATAAAGATTTCTTGCTATTATATTTGGTCCCTTTTTTTGTATATAATAGTGTATAATGTTGCCCCCTAGTGTAGCAAAAAGAGTAGTAAAAATGTAGTGTTAAAAAAAGACTGTTTAATAATAAAATAAGCCCATTCCCATGTTAAAAGTCTAAATCACCCCCCATTTCACATTTTATTAATAAAAATAAATAAATAAACAAACATGTTTGGTATTGCCGTGTGTGTAATAGCCCAGATTATTGAATTATCACATTCCTGATCATGCATAGTAAACGGCGTAAAAATGCAAAATTGCTGATTTTGTGTCATATCAAAACCAGAATAATTGTAATAAAAGTGATCAAAAAGTCGCATATACACAAGCAACTTACCAATAGAAAGTACTGATTATGACACAAAAAAGACACATCACATAGACCAAAGGATTAAAGCATTAGAAGGATCAGAATATAGCAATTTTAAGAAGGTTTTAATTTTTTTTAAAGCAGTCAGATAAAATAAATGTTATACAAGCTACATATCATTGTAATCGTACTGGCCTGAGTGCGAACATAGATGATATTTTAGTTTTACCATAAAGTGAATGGGGTAAGCAGAAAACCCCAAAATAAGAAAAATGTGTTTTAGTTTCAATTTCACTGTGCAAATATTTTTTTTTCTGGTTTTGCACCATATTTTATAGAAAAATTAAGCATCAGTAAAAAGTACAACCTGTGCCATAAAAGATAAGTTGCCATACAAATATTATAGGTATGAGGCATTTTAGGATACCAGTGATGGAGGCACAAAACACATTGTGAATCTAGCCTTAGAATTAAAGGGGAACTATCAGCAGTAGTGATGAGCGAGTCCTAAAATGCTCGGGTGCTCGTTACTCAAGATGAATATCTCCCGATACCCGAATTCTCATTTTGAGTAACAAACCCCATTGAAATAAATCGGAAACTCGAGCATTTTTGCAGGGGACCCAAGTTCGGTAGAGGGAAGGTCGTGTTAAAACCTGTCAACCTCAGAAAATTATGGAAACACCACGGAAATGGACAGGAAACAGTAGGGGCAGCATGTATGGATGCCTCTGAGGCTGCCTAATTGCACCATTATGCCAAATTCTGGGAAACAGCCTGGTTAAAACAGAGGTAGGCATATGAACCACCCAAAAACTCAGCCTGACACAGCATGGCAGTGAGGACACAGAGATCCATTAAAAACAGAGGTAGCATATGAACCACCCCAAAATTTAGCCTGAGACAGCATGGCGGTGAGGACACAGAGAACCATTAAAAACAAACCACCCCAAAATGTAGCCTGACACAGCATGGCGGTGAGGACACAGAGAACCATTAAAAACAGAGTTAGAATATGAACCACCTCAAAATTTAGCCTGAGACAGCATGGCGGTGAGGAAACAGAGAACCATTAAAAACCACCCCAAAATTTAGCTTGACACAGCATGGCGGTGAGGACACAGGGAACCATTCAAACACAGGTAGCATATGAACCACTCAAAAACTTAGCCTAACACCACAGACCCAGACCAAGATGGGCAATACAATCATCCAATAAAAATTGCCGGATTATGGCTAGATTTAGGCTCACACCCTCATGCAGTTGTGCATGAGAGGCACATCTTTGGAGTCTTCTTAAGAGGCCCCGGAATTTAATTTGATCAAATGAATATACTTTTAATCCTTTAAAGAGTCTCTAAGAGAGGGCAAGTGCAATCCTGCCTTTAAAAAGCCTACAACATCCAAGGAAGGTAGACGGTACTGGTGAAAGGCCTGGTCAATCCTGCCTTCAAAAACGCTAATACAGCATCCAAGGAAGGATAAAAGCTACTGTTAAAAGGCCTGGTCAATCCTTCAAAAAGGCTACTACAACATCCAAGGAAAGATAGAAGCTAGGGGTGAAAGGCCTGGTCAATCCTGCCTTCAAAACAGCTAAAACATCCAAGGAAGGATAGAAGCTACTGCTGAAAGGCCTAGTCAATCCTGCCTTCAAAAAGGCTACAACAACATCCAAGGAAGGATAGAAGCTACTGGTGAACGGCCTGGTCAATCCTGCCTTCAAAAAGGCTACAACTTCCAAGGAAGGATAGAAGCTACTGGTGAAAGGCCTGGTCAACCCTGCCTTCAAAACAGCTAATACAACATCCAAAGAAGGATAAAAGCTACTGGTGAAAGACCTGGTCAATCCTGTCTTTAAAAAGGCTACTACAACATCCAAGGAAGGATAGAAGCTACTGTTAAAATGCCTGGTCAATCCTGCCTTCAAAAAGGCTACTACAACATCCAAGGAAGGATAGAAGCTACTGGTGAAAGGCCTGGTTAATCCTGCCTTCAAAACGGCTACAACAACATCCAAGGAAGGATAGAAGCTAGTGGTGAAAGGCCTGGTCAATCCTGCCTTCAAAACGGCTAATACAACATCCAAGGTAGGATAGAAGCTACTGGTGAAAGGCCTGGTTAACCCTGCCTTTAAAACGGCTAATACAACATCCAAGGAAGGATAGAAGCTACTGTTAAAAGGCCTGGTCAATCCTGCTTTCAAAACGGCTGAAACATCCAAGGAAGGATAGAAGCTACTGGTGAAAGGCCTGGTCAATCCTGCCTTCAAAAAGGCTACAACATCCAAGGTAGGATAGAAGCTACTGGTGAAAGTCCTGGTCAATCCTGCCTACATAAAGGCTACAACATCCAAGGAAGGATAGGAGCTACTGGTGAAAGGCATGGTAAATCCTGCCTTCGAAAAGGCTACAACAACATCCAAGGAAGGATAGAAGCTACTGTTAAAAGGCCTGGTCAATCCTGCCTTAAAAAAGGCTACTACAACATCCAAGGAAGGATAGAAGCTACAGGTGAAAGGCCTGGTCAATCCTGCCTTCAAAACAGCTACAACATAAAAAAAAGATAGAAGGTACTGGTGAAAGAATGGCAGAGGACTCCCCACTTCTCCCCCCACCACTGTTTCGACTTTGAATTTGACTGTAGCAGTTGGGGTAACATTCCCTGCATAGTGTGACTCCCCACTTCTCCCCCCACTGCTGTTTTGACTTTGAATTTGACTGTAGCAGTTGGGGTAGCATTCCCTGCATAGTATGATTCCCCACTTCTCCCCCCACCTCTGTTTAGACTTTGAATTTGACTGTAGCAGTTGGGGTAACATTCCCTGCATGATGTGACTCCCTACTTCTCCCCCCACCGCTGTTTTGCGTTTGAATTTGACTGTAGCAGTTGGGGTAATATTCCCAGCATCAATTGACTCCCCACTTCTCCCCCCACCACTGTTTTGAATTTGAGTTTGAATTTGACTGTAGCCATTGGGGTAACATTCTCTGCATAATGTGACTCCCCACTTTTCCCCCCACCGCTGTTTCGACTTTGAATTTGACTGTAGCAGTTGGGGTAACATTCCCTGCATAATGTGACTCCCCACTTCTCCCCCTACCGCTGTTTTGTGTTTGAATTTGACTGTAGCAGTTGGGGTAACATTCCCAGCATCATGTGACTCCCCACTTCTCCCCCCACCGCTGTTTTGAGTTTCAATTTGACTTTGAATTTGACCGTAGCAGTTGGGGTAACTTTCCCTTGTTGCGGAAATGCGCACAGATGCGATGCACCTTGGTGAGCAAGTCAGCCAAATTGGGGTAGGTTTTAAGGAACGGCAGCAACACTAGGTTGAAGACATGGGCCAGGCATGGTTGCCAAGGCTGTCGAGTTGCAGAGCCGCCACTAGGTTCCACCCCTTGTCACATGCAACCAAGCTCACTGCTAATTACACAGGGTAATTAGCAGTGAGCTTGGATATGGCTTTAATAAGACATAAATAAATAAAAAAATTAATAAACGTCAGCCTGTCATCGCTGTCAGATGACAGGAGGGTGCACTTAGTAGTGACTGATGATGCCACCAGCTGCACTGAAGACCCGCTCTGACAACACGCTAGGGGCAGGGCAGCCCAGCACCTCCAAGTCAAACTCAAACTCATAATCCAATCAGCGTTGGGGAAATGTGGTGAGTCACATCCAAGCTCACTGCTAATTGCCCTGTGAAATATGATGGTGGTGGCATATTCTATATACTATATAGCTGCAGTTACCCACAGATTGTATACGACCTCCAGAAACTAGTGTCACATGTATGTTTTCTTATGTCTTCATTTATGACTGCAGTCACATCAAAGCTCACTGCTAATTGCCCTGTGAAAGATGATAGTACTGAGGACTTCTTAGGGGTCTGAATGCAACACCTGCTGTCTCCGTTCTGCCAGCAGCCGATCACCACAGTGTGCTGCTAAAATCTTTGTAGCTGCACTGCATGTCCCAGCCAGCAGTCTGGAGTCTGACTTTGAGCATAGTGGAGGTGAAGAGGTGGGTGAAGGGTGGGACATGCTCGTGCCTGGGGCCTGGGCGGGGGGACTGACAGAGCCAGCATGTGACACAGGGGAAGGAGCACTAACTAAGTGAACGGCTTTGGTTCCACTGAGTGGGGTGTTTAGCACTCATATGCCTACGCATGCTGGTAGTGTTTAGCCTGGTAGTGGTGGCTCCCCTGCTCATCCTGGCGTGGCACAGTTTGCACACTACAGTCCATCGGTCATCCGCAGTTTCTTTAAAGAACCTCCAGACTTGCGAACATCTAGGACTGCCCACAGGAGTTTGACTCAGTGAAACAGTTGCTGATCTACTTTGTCTGGCCCTGCTACTCCCTCTGCCCACCCCTCTTCCTCTTCCAACCTGTCCTGTGGCTGAACTTGACTCCCGCTCGGAAGCACTGTCACTAGGCCTATCCACCCAGCTAGGGTCAGTCACCTCGTCCTCATCCACCACCAGCCCTTCCTCCAATTCTGAATCACTCCTTTCCCTGGAGGGGCCAGGCTGTGGGGAAGGAGGCTGAGCTTCTATAGTAGGGTTCCACTCCCTTGGCTAGCATAGGTGGACTTCGTGGAAGACTGGGTGGTAGATAAGTTACTGGACACATTATCTGCTATCCACGTCAGCACCTGTTCACACTGCTGCTGTTTCATTAGTGGTCTACCCTGAGACCCCGTAAGTTGCGAGAAGAAGCTAGGGATTGAATGTCTGCGGTGTGCTACAGTTCCCTCCTCAACGGGTGCTGCTGTGTCATCCTGCCCAGAATCACAGCCTCTGCCCACTGCATCACTTGGAACCCCATGCCCTAGACCCTTACCCCTGGACTTCACCATTTTATGGACACTGCACAGTCAAGACTGAGATAGCTGCACTACAGATCACAGCAAGCCAAGAAAATATTTTACTCAGACTACTTTTGGAGGTAGTCATATTGAGTCTGTGTGTAAGTGCTGCTACATGGTGTATAGCAGCACTTACACAGGGCAATTAGCAGTGAGCTTGGATATGCCCACAGTAAGAAATACAGAAATAAGAAAATTTACTGGAGGTCAGGTTCCACTAGTTTTTGGGAGGCTGTGGTATACAATCTGTTGGTGGCTGCACCTATACACACTCTGTGACACCCCCTTTACACTAAGCAAGCAGTAGTGAACTTAGATATGCCTTGCGTAAGAAATACAGAAATCAGAAAATATAGTAGAGGGCCCACTAGTTTTTAGGGGGCTGTGGGATACAATCTGTTGGTGGCTGCACCTATACACACTCTGTGACACCCCCTTTACACTGAGCAAGCAGTAGTGAACTTAGATATGCCTTGCGTAAGAAATACAGAAATCAGAAAATATAGTAGAGGGCCCACTAGTTTTTAGGGGGCTGCGGGATACAATCTTTTGGTGGCTGCACCTATACACACTCTTTGACACCCCCTTTACACTGAACAAGCAGTAGTGAACTTAGATATGCCTTGCGTAAGAAATACAGAAATCAGAAAATATAGTAGAGGGCCCACTAGTTTTTAGGGGGCTGTGGGATACAATCTGTTGGTGGCTGCACCTACTGTATACACACTCTGTGACACCCCCTTTACACTGAGCAAGCAGTAGTGAACTTAGATATGCCTTGCGTAAGAAATACAGAAATCAGAAAATATAGTAGAGGGCCCACTAGTTTTTAGGGGGCTGCGGGATACAATCTTTTGGTGGCTGCACCTATACACACTCTTTGACACCCCCTTTACACTGAACAAGCAGTAGTGAACTTAGATATGCTTTGCGTAAGAAAAACAGAAATCAGAAAATATAGTAGAGGGCCCACTAGTTTTTAGTGGGCTGCGGGATACAATCTGTTGGTGGCTGCACCAATACACTCTGTGACACCCCGTTTACACTGTGCAAGCAGAAGTGAACTTAGATATACTGTACCTTGTGTAAGAAATACAAAAATCTGAAAATATAGTAGAGGGCCCAATAAAATAGTACTGAGCACTTCTTACAGGTCTGTATGCAACACCTAATGCCCCCTTTCTGGCTGCTCAGTGCTCCTATTGGTCTCACTGGACCATGGAGCAAAAGACTAACTGCACTGGAACGGTGCCAAGGAGGAGCTTCCTGTGTGGCAGGGACATATCAGCAGGTTAGATTTAACGTGCTGATAGTTCCCCTTTAGGGTGCGTTCACACCTACAGGATCTGCAGCAGATTTGATGCTGTGTTCAGTTATTTAAATGAAATCTGCTGCAGAAAATCAGCTGCAGATCCTGTAGGTGTGAACGCACCATTAAAGAGGAAGAAAAAAGGCGCAAACTTTGTTCTGTTGAAATCCTCCAAAATCGGAAGTGGATTTAAAAAAATGTAAAGGCAGGAATAAATAGCTATAGTTCCTGCTGAATCCACATCTGGCCTTAAAGAACTGCAGGTGTGCTTCCAGCCCCACCTAACTTCAGAACACAGGCTTATTGTGATATTTCTGATGTGATGTATGTACTGTTATAAATAAACTATATCATAAAAAGATCTAAACTAGTAAACGTCTGAGTGGAAACAATAAGAAATATGTGTGACTGGTCTCACAGAAAGCCAAAGGTTTCTTATATTCAATAAAAGCTTTTATGCAAAGCCTGGAGCAGATTACTGCCTACCAGTTTCTAACTGTGCCCACAGCAACTCCTATATTTTGCATAAAATTATATGGAGTAGAAAAGTGCAAAATATAGAACAAACACAAAAGAGCCACTCTAGGAACAAAGAAAAATATATTGCATAGCCCTAGTCCTACACATTGTAGGGATGGAGGTTCAAATATAAAACAATCAATTTTGACTTCATGTAAATTGCTTTCGCCATATGGGAGGAAGTGCATTTTTGTGTGGCAGTCTATTAAAAAGGGATGTTAAGAGTGAATGGTGCACCTGAATGATGATTTTAAATAGCGCATACTTATCATTGCACAACATGTGAGCGGTTTTAGCTGAGCACATAATTCCCATAATGAATATTCCAGCTGACACTTCACTTTCTCTCTGGCTTCCCCATTTACCCTGTTGTATTTATCTGCGATACGACCAAGCTAATATTCCAAGCTGGGGCTGAAAAAAATCAAATGATCTCAGCTGGATTATTCATAAAACTGTTATGTACTGTACATAAGCAAATCTTTAACTGCGTTTTATTTCCAGTGTGGCTTCCGGAAAATAGAGCTTTACAGCAGATCTAAAGGGAATTAGCTCGGACAAATTGATATTTTGGCTTTATATAGAAAATAGATCATATTTTTTGCCAGATTAGATGCAAAAGTGTGAGATGGGCTTTACAAGGGACTATTTAGGCTGAGTTCACATTTTGCCTTTCTAATTATTTCCTTATATTTCTACCATTATTTATGTGAGTGTGGTGAAATAACACAACATTTCTATAAAAATGTTGTATGGCCGCAATCTGTGATCACACCTTTAGTATCATGGAAATCTACATTTTGTACATTCACATATGTAGGAAATACATTTTCAAGACGCTGTGTAAGAGTAATTGGAGCTTCCCACAGAGTGCAGTAACAGTTTTGGCACATCTACTTTATACTATATTTATTATTATATTTTAACGTATTCTCCAGATTGTGGTGTTTTAGCACACTGCACTGTGGCACTGTCACACACTCACCCTCTCTCCTCTGATGTGTGTTTCTTCCAATGCAAACCCCCTTTACAACTAACTGTTGACTATAACGCCTGCTCAATCCTTACTTTACTGCTGTTGGGATGATTCTTGTTAGCCTCTGCATCCTTCTGTGTGACATGAGACAATGCAGCTGTTGGATTAATAACAAGAGAGGTTTTAGACTACTTTTATATGAGCAGATTATAGACGTATTCTGCAGAGTGCCAGTTTGCCCTGAGGCCATATTCAGATATAGTAGGCACAGATTCAGTACTAAAAATCTGCAATGGTTTATAGTGCAATACAGAAAATTTATGGCATGTGGGGATTCACAAATTCACAGTGTGCCATTTCTGTTGTGCATTGGAGCAAAGTCTACAGCAAATGTACATAAACAATCTGCATGTAACACAATTACACACAAATCCATGTATTTTAGGTCTATACACAAATACCTCTAACAGGAGAAAGAGGACTTATGCCACTCATACGTGTAGCAGTAGTGTGACATAACTGATCTAGTTTTACGGTAGTTTCACACGTCATGGTAATATTGTTTATAGTCAGGGCCGGCGTTGTTGTTGTTGGTGGGAGGGCAAACAGGGCACTTGCCCAGGGCTTCCTGGCACATCAGAACCAGAGATTCCTTTCTCCCCCGGCACATCAGAGATCCCCCTTTTCTCCCCCGGCACATTAGAGATCCCTCTTCCCTCCTCCATGGCACATTAGAGATCCCCCTTCCCTCCCTCTTGACACTTCACAGCCATCTACATTTACATTTACTGCAGATTTTATACTACAGATTTCATGCTGTGGACTATGCTGTGTAAATGAATGTAAATAAATGACTAAACATTGCATCAAATCCACAGCAAACACTTCCAGTTTCTTTTTTGCTAAGAGCCTCACTTAGGTTAAAAAGCTGGATTAAAAAAACTGCATCCGTTCAGTTGTTTTCAACTAGTTGTTTTCAACTTCAACAAGCCAGGTGCAAATATAAAATATTTGTACTTTTTCTACTTAAAGGATCTACTTCTAGCTTTTTTTAAAACACAAGTTAACGTTAATTTTAAAATGTAAGGCCAGCTTCCATAACCCATTGATCACTGTTCAACACAATTGTAACGACTGGAGTTGTGGATCTGCTGTACCACCACTAGCGATGACTTGAAGTGGAGTCTAAGAGGCCGCTGGTCTTTACCAGAGACCGCTGCAAGGCGGGATGGACTTGCTGTGGCAGACGACCCCCAGGTCACTACCCCTGGCTTGGCTTGCTAGTGGCGGTGGCGAGGTGCGACTGGAGACAAGTAGGCAGATAGGCAGATGGAACTCAGCCACTTGCCAGGATACATGAGCAGGAATATACGGATAGGATACATGGACAGGAAACATGAGCAGGAAACACAGTGAGCTGGGACCACACACTAAGGAAAGCATGTAGAGGCTCCAACAGGGAATGTGAGGACAGGTGCAGCTTTATAGGCAGGTGATTATGTGCACAGCCAATTAGGCATGCACTGTTCCTTTAAGTTTAAGCAAAGCCGGCGCGCGCTCCCTAGGAGATGGGGACGCACACATCTGCCGGATGAGGAGAGGACTGAGGATGTCCAGAACCATGTGTAGAAGGATGGCTGGGAGGCAATATAATGCAATGAAATGATCAATTACTGCAATTAAAGGAGAAGTCTGGCATGGGGCAAAAAAAATTATTGTGAGCTGGGGAACATAAAAAAGGTTATATTCATCCTTCCCAGTGCCCGTGCACTGGACTACTGCTGGACCCCAGCCGGCTGTCTTCTTAGCTCCCCTCCAGCTACGTCACGACCCGGTTGATGGATGCCCCACTCAGCCAGTCAGTGCCTGGGGCGGGACCCTGCTGCAGTCCCTGATTGACTAAGCGGGCTGAATCCCACCTGCTTGTGACATTCAACTCGCCTTGTGACGTACCCAGAAACCAGGAGAGAAGGACACCTGGCGGGATGCGGGAACCCCGTAATGCACCTTAGCGCGGGCATGGTGAATAGTAAGCATATTGTCTTTTTTAATCCACCGGACTTGTCTTTTAAATGATGCCTTGACATTGTATTTTCTTGCATTACTGCATGTATGAACACAGCGTAACAGAAGACTGGAATTTACAAATGCTATTGAATTTCTCTTCATCAAAATCCTTCAGGTTAATAATGAAAACAAACGTGCCAGAGAATAAGGGCTGTGAGCTGGATGGCCTCAGACTATATGTTTTATAGTAATACAACTAACAATCACAATGCAGAGTAGTTTCTATCGTTTCTATTTTCAGCATGAGATTTAACCACTTATCCTGAATACAACCCTGTTTCATACCAGGAGTAGTAGCTGTACCAGGAAACAATGAGAACGCTGTGTAGTGGTAGATATGGCATAATAGTACACAGTCATGTTCCATCAGTATTGTACCTATACAACCAAAAAAGTTAGCCAGGAATGTCACAAGTAGTGTTTAAGGATACCGAAGTATCAAATAATGTTATTTGTAGATTATGAAGGAAAGCAGCATGCCATTAGTAGATGTGAATAGCATGACAGAAGCTGGAAAATACTGGCAGTTGCCCTTTGAAATTTTGTCATTTGGGCTATAAATTAGCCATCTGACTCAAAGTCTGCTATGCTCATATGTCTCCATATTTACAGTATAGTTATATAGGGTTTTTACAAAAAATCACAATGTTCTGTACAACAAAATACATTTTAAAGATATTCCATATTAGATGTAATGGCACCCTCATTACACCCAGGGCCCTTTAGGGATATTTCAGCATTAGATAAACATGGCCACTTTCTTCCAAAGACAACACGACTTGTCTCCAGTTCAGATTTAGTTCGTAATTAAGCTTCATTCACTTCAATGAAACTGAGTTACAAAACCCCACAAAACTGGAAACAAGAGCCATGCTGTCTCTGGAAGAAAGTGGCCATGTTTTTCTAAAACTGGATAACCCCTATAAAAGATATGAATAAGATGAACATGTCTAGTATAATAATAGGCAGGTATATTATTATTACATTCCAAAGAACGGGCATTAACATAAAGATATGTGAACACATCAGGCGGCATTGCATGGACTTCAATGCAATTCCGCCGTTGCAGTAAAGAAGGGACGCTAATTGCAATTAAATCTGCATTTGTTTTTTACTGCAGGGGTAGAATTGCATTGAAGTTAACATATCTTTATGTTAATGCCATTCTTTGCAATCAGTGTCCGTTCCTTACTTAAATATTACGTAGTCTGAACATATCCTTTGACAGAATAACAATTTTGCATACTCTCTCCCAGCATACTTTTTCACCTCAAGGAGAGTTAGCAATCAAAATCTAAATTAAAAAGCACAAAATCATTAAATCAATTTGAGAAAAAAACGGAAAAAAAAACACATCACACTTCCTACTTCAGTATATGCGCAGGAGCGCCCAATCAGCTCACCACTTAGCTCCTGATCAGTAAACTGAACACATGCACATTGTAACAAATGACATAGGTAGAGGCAGGTAGAGGGAGAGAGAGGATGGGAGAGGCAGAGAAAGGCAGAGAGAGGCAGGGAGAAAGAAGGTTGGTTAGGTAGAAATAGAAGAAAGTTTGAGGAAAGTAGTTGTGTAATTTGTGTAGCTGTGAAATTACTCCTCTCACTTTGTTTGCCACTGCATGGTATCCACAGCTCTCCTGTGTGACGTTAACCCTTTGAATCCCCGTCAGATGATATTGTCAGTTTTTTTTAAGAACAGTGGCTGGCAGGATAAAAACTGTGATTATATGTCAGTCAACCAACTATCCTGTTCAGTTTATCCCTGTAAAGCAACTGTCAGGTTAATTTTCACACTGAATTTTAAGTATGAAAATTAACCTGACAGTTCCTTCACAGGGATAAATTGAACCAGGATCAAGAATTTCAAAATCTGATTTTTCAAGGGACCAGTTCACGTTTAAATTTTAATTTGAGGGGGCTGTATATTATGAACCCCCACAAAGCACCTCATTTCAGAAACTGCACCCCCCAAACTGCGCAGAATCAATTCCAGAAAGTTTTTTTTAACCCTTTAGGTGAGTTGCAGAAATAAAAGGTAAGTGTGGGAGAAAATTAAAATTTCAATTTTCTTTGCAGAAATTATATTATGATCTAATATCTCTCATCATAGAAAACCTAATTCCAGAGAAATGTACCCCAATTTTTATTGCCCCATGTCTGCAGTTTAAAGAAATATACGATATGTGGCCCTATTGCGCTATTTGACACAAACACAAGCCTCAGATGTAAAGGTGAATTTTGAAGCCTCCTTACAATTGGCCAATTTTCAAAGTACCACAGTTTATCCCCGTAAATCAACTGTCAGATTAATTTTCATATTGAATTTTAAGTAACCTGACAGTTCCTTCACAGGGATAAATTGAACCAGGATCCAGCTTTTCTATGCCGTTTTTTTGGCACGGTTTTGTTTCAAAAGCGCTTTTTTTGTTTCTGGAATAAGCACATGTACTTCTAGGAAGTGACATGTCACTTCATTTTAATCACGGCTTTCAAATTTGCGTTTTAGACTATTCTCCTATGGAGCAAAAATATGAGCGATTTTGAGGAGGTTTTCACAGCAATAGGGCCCCCATAGTCCGACTATTTTTAGTGTTAATGCTGTTCCTTTAAGGTTCAGTTTGGACAAACCCAAACTTTGCCAAATTTTGTTGAACCTGCCAAACCAAACTTAGAAAAAAATTATATAGATAGATAGACAGACAGACAGACAGACATTCTGTCACAAAACTTAAATATGTATTTGAAAATCCTGCACAAACACTTTGGAGCTGGTGTGCAAACATTAACACACTTCAGGAATAATTGATTTGCCAATTAATATTTAAAGCTATTAAAATTAAACTGAAGAGTCTTTAGGAGCACAGTTTTAATTACACTGTAATTACTCAAGAAGGATTTATGTAAAAGAAGCCATATTCAACTGAATAGGGTAATAACTTTTAGGCCACGTTCAGACAGAGTAAACTAAAAATAAAGAAAACTGCTGTAATATAGGTAGAAATGTCGACGTATTATTTTTCTTTCTTTTTTTAAAAAAAAGGTAACATCCATAAGATTTACATCTTACATTGAATGCATTTACACTCTAATTCATTACACATTTCTTCCTTGGCCTGTGGGGGCTTTCCCCCTCTCCATCCATTTTTGCTTTATACGCAAAAAATTCTTATTATATATTATTACACTGCTGATGTTAATCTATTTTCCCCTCTAACTATTTCTAATAGCTTTGATTGGGAAAATTATTACTAGAGATGAGCAAAGCAAATCTGGCTGTCAATTCACTTCTTTCAGCGAAGTGAATTCACAGTGATTTGCTTAACAAATTTGCTAAAAATGGTGGCCGCAATGGTGGGGTACTGTCTTTTGGCAGGAGCAAGGGATTATACATAATCCATTGCATCCAATCAGCTACAAACCACTGTGATGTCAGCAACCCCCCCTCACCTGGAGGCAGCCAATGGGCTGTGTATAGTGAAGAGTAGGTTGCAGCAGGCAGTAAGAACAGAGAGAGAAATATAGAGAAATAGAAGAGGAGAGGATAAAAGGGTGTATTGTGGGTGGCTTTCTGTATGAGCAGTGAAGCCATTGTCCAGTATACCCAGTAACTGGGTGACTGTTGTTCATTACACAAGTCACTGGGCACAAGTCACAGTGAACACAGTGTCCATCTTAATAACTCACTGGGTGCTCATTTACCAATTTCCACTGATGTTCCACCAACGTTCACTACTGTCCATCGCGGAAATTGAATGATTGACAGGCTGATTGACATTTTTAAAAAATTTACATTTTTCAATTTTTAAACTGTCACAGCAACAGGAAAAAAATCACCACTCTGAACAGTCTCACAATTGTAGCTACTATAGTTTGTCTGTTTTAATCAGATCGGTTTGTATGTGATTCACAACTATTTGCAAACTTCGCAACAACGAATTTTCAAGTGCTTCCTTTATCTCTAATTGTTACCCATATAGTGTCTGGAGAGTGGTCTTCGAGGGTTATTGGACTAATGGGCCATGGTTAGCAACATTTATCCATTTGTCTATCTTATAACTATACTGCTTCTTCTCAGCTGGTCCTTACATCGCCCCACAATACCCCACCAAAAAGGTGCAGCTTCCAAGGCTCCCGAGGAACCCGCCCCAGTACTCTAAGAGGACATCATATTTATAAATGCCAGGAGCGCTAAGCAATTCCTATCAGGATATACACCGTACAGGATATATACTGTCCCTTATATAAGGGGGCAATTTTTCTGGTGCCCCCCATTTCCCAGCCAACATTACCATCTAAATTTATCCACTTTATTTATTGTGTCTCAAATCATATATTGCTCCCATTATAGGTCCATCGCTCCCCCTCTCCAGCCACCCCATTCTATTCTCTGCTGTTTCATTTGAACATATTTTTAATCTAATAGTAAGCTGCATTAAAGTCTATGTGTAAGAAATCCATTGCACTCCAATCCACTGTAGATATTCTTTTTTATTTTAATTTTATTTTTCAATGTGAAGTGCAATAATTGTGCGGGAATCATCATGTTGTAAAATAAAGTCGTAGATGTAGATAAGCAACATGTAGAATTATAGAAAAAAGTTGAAGAGCAATTGGTTTTGTAACATTTTGATCTGCCTGGACCTTTCTCAGCTCTGTAATGCTATGAGCAGAGCCATGTGTGATGCATCCACCACAGCCATGCTTGGGCTCTCCTCACACCACTGTCAATCATGGTGAGTCAGGGTCCATTTACACAGAAAGATTATCTGACAGATTATCTGCCAAAGATTTAAAGCCAAAGCCAGGAACAGACTGTAAACCGAGATCAGGTCATAAAGGAAAGCCAAAAAATTTCTCCTCTTTTCAAATCCATTCCTGGCTTTGGCTTCAAATCTTTGGCAGATGATCTGTCAGATAATCTTTCTGTGTAAATGGACCCTAAAACTCAGAGTTGGCATTGAGTCTTGAGGCTGCAGCATGGCAGCCTCAGATTCACTGTATATATTGCAGGTCCCAGAGGTGAGACCCACAGCTACAGATGGGAATACTCCATTAATGGTTTTAGATAACCACTTTTATAACATAATTGCTAGAGATAAACAAATTTCTCATTTAAACAAAGAGCTCATCAAGCCGCCTGCCTTTCAGTGCTGCTCCGCGCCCTGCTGCTTCTCCTTAGGTGATGAGGAAAAGCTGGACCAATTTTGGGAAACTGGGAGAGGTTTCCCAGGATTGGATCCAGATTTTCCGGCATCCTGGGAGGAGTGTCTAGGATGCAGGGAACAGTCCAATCATTCCTGGGGTGGGTTCCTGACATCCTATAAACAGTGCTTTAGCCCAGGTTCCTGTGCTTGCTATTAGTCTCTTTTAACCCCTTAACGACTGCGGGCGTATATTTACGCCCTGCAGCTGCCTCGAGGAGTTCAGAGCGGGGCCGTGCGGCGACCCCGCTCTGAACCGCCACGGCCCCGGGTGCGGCATGTAGCCTGGGGCCGCGGCTATTAGCGGGCATGGTCCGATTGCCGTGCCTGCTAATAAAGTAATCAGATGCAGCTGTCAAAGTTGACAGCTGCATCTGATTACTTACTTTTGCCCATTGGTGGTGGTCTAGTGGCGGAGATCGTCCCCCCGGAAAGAGTCATCATTAATAAAAGCCCCCTCTGCAGTATCCCAGAACAGAGTATTTTTCTGTGACTTTATGTCTGCACTTTTATTGTGGTCAGTTCTGTTCTGGAAATATGGGCCCACTTCAAACTGTGTATATTATGTCACCCCTCTCAGTATTCAGGTCTGCTATTTCATTTATTTCTCATGCTTTGGCTGGGGAATGCTATGTGACTTCCTCTCTACCTCTACCACTGTCCTTTCCTCTACCTTCAAGAGGGAAGGCTGTGTGAGTCTTCTCTCCACCTTCAGGGGAGAAGGGTGTGTGTTGCTGCTGCTCCTGTGTCACAAGGCTGCAACCCCGCGGTACCTGCTCCTGTACTGACCAGAAGTGCTCCTGTCCAGTCAGGACCTGTTTCTCCTTCTCAAGATTCTCAAGATTCTTCAAGATTCTCATCTCTAACAAAGATCTGGGTGTCGCTCTTCAGTCACTATTCTCATTATCATTCATTATCATCAACAGCAAGTATTCATTTCAACTCATTCTGCCCGGTATCATATCTTCAGCACTACTACTCCCATCATTCAGTCTTCTTACTACAAGTAATGCTATCATCACAGCCTATTGCAGCATCACCCATTACTCCGTTATACTCAAGTTATATCCAAGTCTGCCTTATTCCTGGTTGCATCCAGAGAGACTGTTGCTATTGGTTACCACCGTTGCAATAAACGCACAACTACCGTTGTTTCTGAACCCTGGCATTGGTCTAGTTATTGGTGCCTTGACTAGGGACAACAAAGAATTGCCCGGTCCCCACATGGTCAGATTCCCGTGGGTCAGTCAGCTCCCCTCATGCCTATACCGTGACATAACATCTGGCAACTGGCTGCCCGGGTCCTACCCAGTACTACCACCTACTACTACCCTCAGCGGGAGGCCCCAGCGCACCTCCCCTAATAAAAGTTTGAATCACCCCCCTTTTCCCATGTTATAAATAAAAATAAACAAATAAATAAATAAATATACATGTTTGTTATCGCTGCATACATAATTGCAAAAATATAAATTTATCACATTCCTGATCTCGTACGGTAAATTGTGTAAGCGCAAAAAATTTCCAAAGTGCAAAATTGCGCATTTTTGGTTGCATCAAATCCAGAAAAATTGTAATAAAAAGCGATCAAAAAGTCGCATATGCGCAATCAAGGTACAAATAGAAAGAACACATCATGGCGCAAAAAATGACACCTCACACAGCCCCATAGACCAAAGGATAAAATATCTATAATATGGGAATAGAGCGATTTTAAGGAACATTTATTTGTTGACAATGGTTTGAATTTTTTTACAAGCCATCTCATAATATAAAAGTTATACATGTTACATAACGTTGTAATGGTAACGACTTGAGGAACATATATAGTTTTACCCCAGGTTTTTTTTTTCAATTTCACCACACGTAGAATTTTTTGCTGGTTTTGCAGTGTACTTTATGCAAAGATTCAGCCTGCCATTGCAAAGTACAATTAGTGGCGCAAAAAATAAGGGCTCATTTGGGCTACTAGGTGAAAAAATGCAAGTGCTATGGCCTTTTAAAAATGGTAGTGCAAAAATTGGCCCGGTCCTTAAGGGGTTAAGCATGCTGGCATTTTCTCCTGTATTTCTTATGTTGTGTATTCTTACTCTCTGCTATTGCTCTTGACTATTCTCTGTTCTGATTTTGTATTTTGTTGCCCAGCAGGTTCTGACCCTTGGCTTGTTTACCATATATATGTTTGTCTAGTCATGTTTTGTGTCTTTACTGCTGACTCAGGGAGGGCACGTTGCCCAATTGTCCATCACCAATTAGTGTAGTTATGGCAAGTATGGCCCCCTGTTGTTGTCTTCCCATTCCTTCCTGGTTGTATGGCAGGTGCTGTTGGCACTACTGGTGCACTGGATTTATTTAGAGGTATGCGCCTCGTGATAAATACAGTAAAGTGGCAAGAAGACAGGCAAGAATTTCAGATAGGCGCAGCATATGTAACCCCAGCCACTCAATAAATTCGCCTTAAATTGTTTTGCAAGGTTTGGGGCATCAAATAAGCAAAACAAACAATTAGCAAAAAAATAAAAGAAAAAAGAAAAAAACTAAACAGTACCAAGTTCTAAAAAACTAAACACATGTTAAAGGACAAGTGCCATGAAAAACTTTTTCCCAGTAATTGAAGCACATTACAAAGTTATATAACTCTGTAATGTGCTTCAATCACCTATCTGCCTCCCTTCCCTGTCTTTTCCCCCCTCCACCCCCCACCAGGAAGTGTCCTGACTCACACAGACCTGATTACTGTCGTCACCGTCCCCAAGCTCTTCTCTCAGCTCCTTCTCCTGTTACACTAGCCTCCCCCCTCCCCTGCCTTGTCAGGTGACAGGCTTTCTCAGCTCCCATTGGCTGAACAACTGCAAGCCATCACTTGTCACATCTCACTTGCTTATCTTCCCTCCGACTGACTCCGGCACTTAGGCAGCTCCCCCCTCCCCTCATACCCTCTCTCCTGCGGCCGTGGACTCAGTGAAGGAGTCATGTCACTAGAGAAGATAAGCTGAGCAAGCAGAGTCACCTGACAAGGAGGGGGAGGCTGGTGTAACAGGACCTAGAGCAGCCCTCCTGCTGATGACTCATAAGAAGGAGCTGCCTGGTGACGGTGACGACAGTAATCAGGTCTGTGTGAGTCAGGACACTTCCTGGTGGGGGGAGGAGGGGGGGAAAGACAGGGAAGGGAGGCAGATAGGTGATTGAAGCATATTACAGAGTTATATAACTTTGTAATGTGCTTCAATTACTGGGAAAAAGTTTTTCATGGCACTTGTCCTTTAAGAAGTGGGCTGAAAGTCAGGGTGCTGACATACCATGGAAAGGTGAAGTAGCTGGTTCTTTCCTAGTGATACATTCCTTGACATTGTTTCTTTTGTTATATCCATTCTAGCTCTTAAGGAGTCACAAGGGAATGTTGTAGCTATTTTAAAGTTATCTAAAAGTGTACACAGTGTTACCTATCATTTTACCCAAATAACATTGCTTTCACTTCTGAAGTTAGCTATTTTTAGCAATGATCTGCACTTTTGTTGCTTCTGCCCTCAGATGTTCGATCTTGCAGTTACGGCAGAATGAATTGTATAAGACACATTGAAAGAATAGTGGGTATTGTTACCTGAGTTTTATTCAGTTTCTTAGCTCTAAATTATTACAGAAATTGTATATATAAGCTGCCTGAGAAATAACAGTGTTAAAGAGAGAGTAATATTTCAGTGCATGTTAATTAAATTCTAATAAATGTGTGTTCTATTATTATACTGCGAACAACACATACAACTTTATATAATGATGTAAATTTTTATTGTTTTTTCAGTTACATACTGTATATTCTTTACTAGTAATACAGTATTCTGAATTTGAGGCATAAGAGTGCTATCTATAACATAATGGAATCTCGACAGAGGAGGGTCACCCAGATTGTTTGTCAAAGAAAATGTAAAGATTACAGATACAACACAAAAATGCTCAATAGCTGAACATTCTGACTAACAGTTGTGAGCTCTTCATTCTTACTTCAGCCTAACTTGCATATTAGCAAAGGTACTGTAGGATCCAGACAGTCACCTTGGGGAACCAGAAGAGAGACCAAAGAGTAGTAGATGCTTGTACCAAACTTCCAGCTTGATAACTTTAACAGTAAGTTAATGTAAACATGTTTGGGATAAACATATATCTGTCACAAGATGAAAATAAAACAGTAAATATTATAACGGTAGGCTACATGGAACAGGTGGTCTTTTTCTGCCAACAATCGTCTGAGTTTTTATGTACAAGAGATTCCATCCCACTTCCTTGCAACTCAATTATATCTGCGTATCTGCATCCTTAAGATATGGATATAGCTGCATGGCTACTACCTGTTGGGTTTAGGCTCAGTTCACTGTCGGAATTCCATGGGGGAATCATGTGCCGCGGAATCCCGCCAGCCTCCATGTCATGACAGTCTATGGGAGGCTTGCGCCTTCTTTCTCTGGGCTGACAAATGGACATGTCCATTCTTCACCGTGGAGAGCCGTGGAGAGAGGAGGTGTGTGAGCCTCCCATAGACTGTCATTATTACATGGAGGCTGGTGAGATTTGCTGCGGAATTCAACCAGTTTTGCTTCGTGTGAATGGAGCCTAAAGATGCCTTTAGACACTTCCTGGATTGCCAGTTAACACTTTTTTTCTGTGTTGCAGGCAGCAGGATCATGTGATCATGCAGTCTGCATCCCTCTCCAGGAGCCATGCAAGCCTGAAGTGGACAGACCAGTAGCACATGGCCTCTGCTTTTCCTTCTAGTCTGGGACATCTTCACAGTAAGTATTATGTGGCAGTGCCAGATTCTGAAGGCACATGACATGGCCATCACAGTTGCAATATTTACCATACAGCAATGCTCAGTTCATCTTTCATAGGCTTTGACAGAACAGATTGTTATACAGTGATAATTTAAAGAATTTAACAGACCTCTTATAGTTCATAAATTAGAAAGTAAAGGGGGTACTCCGGGCATGCAGCTTTTATATATTTTTTGGGGGGGCTGTACAGGAAATATAAAACCCATACTCACCTAATTTGTTCCCTGGGAGGTCTCCCAGTGACATCTTCAGGTCCCCTGCTGAACACTCCAGACTTGTCTCAGCTCAACTGGACTGACTTGAGTGGGACAGCGCTATGGCCACTGATTGGCTCAGAGTCCATGCTGGAAGTTGTGGCTTGAGTGTTCAGAAGGGCATGCAAAGATAGGTCATAGGGGGACCCTCAAGGGAGTGTGTTAGGCAAGTATGAGTTGGTAGCAAAATTTAAAAAAAGCTTCAAAAGACCTTCATCACCTGTAATAAAAACCTTAAAATCCACTTAAATTATGCACTTATGCCACTGACATTGAGCTAGCAACTGTACATTGGTACATCTTTAACATGTAAACTACAGCAGAATCCTGCATTTTATTAAATGAGATGTAAGGTATCCAGCCAAGATCAATATAGCCTTGCTTTGCTTTTATGAGCCGGGATAATCAAAGATGCCTTTGGGGTTGATCTATATATTAAAAATGGCACAACATTAAAACCTTCTTAGTACAAAGTTTATCAGTTGTTTTCAATATCTCCATGAAACCAACTGAATCTCCAGGTTATAAAAATCAGAATAAAAGTCGAGGATAATTATTTGGTAAACTCACGCAGAGAGTTTCTAAAAAGATACTGCCAGAATAAGATGACAAGAGGGCAAAGTAGGCCTAGGATGACAAATTAACTGTATTTAATTGCATTTATTTAAAGATCAGTTTTCGTTACAGCTTCATTTGGACACATAGCTATTTCTCAGGATAAATTAGAATTTATGGTTATTGCTATACAGTACTCTCTTGGTGCTCATACTTTCAGCTGTATAAAAATGTATGTCCCTGTTAGGGCCCGTGCACACAGAGCAAAAGAGGTGAAATTTTCGAGCAGAGCCTACACCGTGGACGTTGCTTGAAATTCTCCCTGTCCCATTGATTCAGTGTGATTTCTCCTGCACCTCCGCTCAAAGAATTGACATCTCATTCTTTGAGCGGATAGCATAGGTGCTGGAAAAATCCCATTGTATCAATGGGAAAGGCATAATTTCAAGGGGCAGCAGCATGGGCTCCTCTTGATATTTCCACCTCTTTTGCTCTGTGTACACAGGCCCTAACTCTGAAGATTTCCTAATCATAAATCATAAATGTTAGATGGAAGGAATATGAAAAATCTGGTAACAATTTTTTTTTTTTTTTAAAGAAAAAAGATTGCATCAATTTAACCTTTGATGGATCCAGTCTACACAAATGTCTACACCGTCACAACATACATACATCATCATACCTCATGAAAAACATACATCATTTTTATTAGTTCATGCACAAATTAAAAAGTAGTACATAAATAAGAAAAAGGGCCATAAGTATGGTAATACAGCAATAAATGACAGTACATAAAATCCACAATATTTATACAGTGGTGCCTTGGATTACGAGCATAATTCGTTCCGGGACCGCGCTTGTAATCCAAATCCACTCTTAAACCAAAGCAAATTTTCCCATAAGAAATAATAGAAATGCAGACAACTGGTTCCACACCCCACAAATAATGATTTATTATTCTGAATAACATGTAAAACAAATGAAACAAACATTCAGAAACAGCAAAATATGTGATATTATAAGTTACTGTACAGTAATAGAGAGGATGGGAAACACAAGGGCTGACAGAAACTGCAGGGAGCAGGAAGGAATAAGCAGGACATATGTGGGCACATACATGCAGCGCTCTCTGTCTGGGGAGAAAGGGGTTACAGCTATGGAGAGATAACCTCCACCGTCCTGTCCCCTGATGTAAGCCCCAGCCTGAAGTGGATCTGCTATAATTTGGAAGGTGAGGGAGACTTCCTGGGTCAGAGTACAGAGCTGTAGACCCTGCTATGCAGATCATGCCCCTCCCCCACTTTCGCTCCCACCCAGTACAGGCAATGCTCTTAAACCAAGTCACAATTTTAAAAAACTGTGAGCTCTTAAACCAAAACACTCTTAACCCCCTAGGGACCAAGCCTGTTTGGGCCTTAATGACCAGGCTCATTTTTCAAAATCTGACCTGTCTCTCACTTTATGCGCTTATAGCTCAGTGATGCTTTAACGTATGCTAGCGATTCTGAGATTGTTTTTCCGTAACATATGGTACTTTATGTTCGTGGCAAAATTTGGTCACTGTCTTGTGTGTTTTTTGTGAAAAACATCAAAATATAATGAAAAATTTGAAAATTTAGCACTTTACGAACTTTGAAATTCTTTGCTTCTAAAAAAAAAAGGCACATGACAAAAATTAGTTAGTAAGTCACATTATCAATATGTCCTCTTTATTCTGGCTTCATTTCGTAAACATATTTCACTTTTTTAGGGTGTTACGGGGCTTAGAAATGTATCAGCAAATTATCATATTTTCATGAAATTTCCAAAACTGATTTTTTTAGGGACCAGTTCTTTTTTTAAGTTGATTTAGGAGGCTTGTATACTGGAAACCCCCATAAGTGACCCCATTTTGGAAACTAGACACCTTAAAGAATTAATCTAGGGGTATAATGAGCATTTTAACCCTACAGGGGCTGGAGGAAAGTATTCACAATTAGGCCGGAAAAAAATGGAAAATAGAAATTTTCCAATAATATATTTGTTAAGATTAAAGTATCTAATTTTCATAATAAACATGAGAGAAAATGCACCCCAAATTTTGTAACGCAGGTTCTCCTGAGTACAATGGTACCCCATATGTGGGCGTAAACCACTGTATGAGCACACAGCAGGCTACAGAAGGAAGGGAGCGCCTATTAGCATTTCCAGTTCAGATTTTGCTGAAGAAATTTCTGAGTGCCAGATGCGTTTGCAGAGCCCATGTAGTGTCAGCAGAATAGAACCCCCCCCAAAAGTCACCCCATTTTGGAAAGTACACCCATCAAAGAATACATCTTGGGGTGTGGTGACCATTTTGACCCCACAGGTATTAAAGGAAAGAATTCAAAAGAAGACTGTAAAAATGAAAAAAATAGATTTTTTCCAATAATATGTTTGTTTAGTTTGAAATGTCTCAATTTCACGAGGAACAGGGGAGAAAACTCACCCCAATATATGTAACGCAGGTACTCCTGAATAGAACGGTACCCCATATGTGGGCATAAACCACTGTGTGGGCACACAGCGGGGCTCAGAAGGGAAGGAGCGCCAATTAGCATTTCCAGTTCGGATTTTGCTGAAGAAGTTTCTGAGCGCCAGGTGCGTTTGCAGAGCCCCTGTAGTGTCAGCAGAATAGAACCCCACCAAAAGTCACCCCATTTTGGAAAGTACACCCCTCAAAGAATACATGTTGGGGTGTGGTGACCATTTTGACCCCACAGGTATTAGAGGAAAGTATTCAAAAGAAGACAGTAAAAATGAAAAGATAGAATTTTTCCAATAATATGTTGGTTTAGTTTGAAATTTCTCAATTTCACGAGGAACAGGGGAGAGAGCTCACCCCAATATATGTAACGCAGGTTCTCCTGAGTAGAATGGTACCCCATATGTGGGCATAAACCACTATGTGGGCACACAACGGGGCTCAGAATGGAAGGAGCGCCAATTAGCATTTCCAGTTCAGATTTTTCTGAAGAAGTTTCTGAGCGCCAGGTGCGTTTGCAGAGCCCCTGTAGTGTCAGCAGAATTGAACCCCCCCAAAAGTCACCCCATTTTGGAAAGTGCACCCCTCAAAGAATTCATCTTGGGGTTTGGTGACCATTTTGACCCCACAGGTATTAAAGGAAGGTATTCAAAAGAAGACAGTAAAAATGAAAAAATTGAATTTTTCCAATAACCTGTTTGTTTAGTTTGAAATTTCTCAATTTCACGAGAAACAGGGGAGAAAACTCACCCCAAAATATGTAACGCAGGTTCTCCTGAGTAGAATGGTACCTCATACGTGGGCATAAAGCACTGTGTGGGCACACAGCGGGCCTCAGAAGGAAGGGAGCGCCAAGCATTTTCAGTGCATGATTTTTCTGAAGAGGTTTCTGAGCGCCAGGTGCGTTTGCAGTGCCCCTGTAATGTCTACAGAATAGAACCCCCCCCCAAAAGTCACCCAATTTTGGAAAGTACACCCCTCAAGGAATTGATCTTGGGGTGTGGTGAGCATTTTGACCCCACAGGTATTGGAGGAAAGTATTCAAAACTAGACCGTAAAAATGAAAAAAATTTAATTTTACCAATAACATGTTTGTTTAGTTTGAAATTTCTCAATTTCACGAGGAACAGGGGAGAAAAAGCACCCCAAAATTTGTAACTGAGGTTCTCCTGAGTACAATGGTACCCCATATGTGGGCATAAACCACTGTATGGGCACACAGCAGGGCTCAGAAGAGAAGGAGTGTCATTTTAGTTACAGGCAATATGTGGGTGTTTACTGGTTATCTGGGGTGGTAATAGACAATCTTGGGGTGTTTACTGGCTATCTGAGGTGGCAACAGGCAATCTGGTGGGGTTATGGGCAATCTGGGGTGGTTACGAGCAGTCTGTGCCAATCTGGGGTGGTTACGGTCAATCTGGGGTGGTTATGGGCAATCTGGGGTGTTTACTGGCTGTATGGGGTGGTTATGGGCAATCTTGGGGTGTTTACTGGCTATCTAGGGGTGGTTACTGGCTATCTGGGGTGGTGATGGGCAATCTGGGGGTGTCCACTGGCTATCTGGGGTGGTGACGGGCAATCTGGTGGTGTTCACTGACTATTTGGGGTTGCAACGGGCAATCTGGGGTGGTGACGGGAAATCTGGGGTGGTGACGGGCAATCTGGGGTGGTTGCGAGCAATCTAGGGTGGTTGCGAGCAATCTGTGGTGGTTACAGGCAATTTGGGGTAGTTACAGGCAGTCTGTGGCAATCTGGGGTGGTTACGGGCTCTCTGGAATGGTTATGGGCTATCAGGGGGGGATACGGGCAATCTGGGGAGATTACGGGCAATCTGGGGAGATTACGGGCAATCTGGGGTAGTGACAGGCAATCTGGGGTAGTGACGGGCAATCTGGGGTGGTGACGAGCAGTCTGGGGTGGTTATGGGCTGTCTGGGATGGTTATGGGCTGTCTGGGATGGTTATGTGCTGTCTGGGGTGGATACGGGCAATCTGGGGTGGATATGGACAATCTGGGGAGATTACAGGCAATCTAGGGTGGTTACAGGCAATCTGGGGTGGTTACAGGCAATCTGGGGTGGTTACGGGCAATCTGGGGTGGTTACAGGCAATCTGGGGAGATTACGGACAATCTGGGGAGATTACAGGCAATCTAGGGTGGTTACAGGCAATCTGGGGTGATGACGGGCAATCTGGGGTGGTTACAGGTAATCTGGGGTGGTTACAGGTAATCTGGGGTGGTTACAAGTAATCCAGGGTGGTTACGGGTAATCCAGGGCACTTGACTTTGGTGACAGGCGTAAAAAAAATGCCGGCACCATTTGGAACAAGCGATCAGTGGTATATAGTATATACCACTGATCACTTGTACTGGGACCACACCGGGTGGTCACCGATCATTGCCCCATGCTCTCCGCCACCTCCGGTGGTGGAGAGAATGAAGCTTTGATCATTTTTAGGAATCCATCACTGTGAACAGAGTCTGTTCACAGTGATGGCGGGGGCCATCTTGCATCAGATGGCCACCCAGGGAGGGGAGGGTCAGTGGCCAGGTCACTAGGGTTAATTCTGGGGACAGGGGGGGGACATGTTCTCATCTCTCACTGTGGATTCACGGTGAGAAGAGATGAAAGCGTTCAGCTGCACTGGCAATGTCTGTTACCGGTGGCCGCCGTTATACTGATAATAACGGCGATCGCCGGTGAGGGGACTTGCCGGGACTGACCCCACACTCTGCCCAAACCCCTCAAAACCTCCGATAGCTGAGAGGAGGGGGCTGTGGGCATTACCGGCGCCGCTGCACTATTCTGCACCATCGCCATAAAGAGCTGATGGCAGCAGAATAGAGCCCATTAGTGATCGCCGTAAAAATCTGTATCGGAAGTCACTAATATCATAATACATGTATTCTCTGGGTCGCTCCGGTTACGGCGATACCACATTTGTATAGTTTTTTTTAACTATTACCGCTTTGGCGCAATAGAAACCATCTTCCTAGCAAAAACTCACAAAAACTGTCGCCGCATTGCAAGATCCATAGCGTTCTCATCTTTTGCGCGACAGAGCTGGTTTTGGGCTTATTTTTTGCGGGAAGATCTGTAGTTTCTATTGATACCAAGTTTTATATGTATATGACTTTTTGATCTCTTTTATGACGTATTTTCTAAAGTGGATTGATAAAATACAGCTATTCTGGTACTGTCTTTTTATTTATTTTTTTACAGCGTGTGTCTTGCGATATAATTATTGATATAATTTTATAGATTGGGTCGTTATGGACGTAACGATACCAAATATGTATAGGATTTGTGTTTTTGATCACTTTTATGTAATGTTTTATAGTGTATGGGGAATGTAATGCATCTTTATTATTGGGGGGGGGGCTGGGGGGGGCTGTGTTGTGTTTGGTGCACACTTTTTTTTCACTTTTTTTTTACTTTTACACTAGTGTACATTACTGTACACTAGTGTAAAATACTTAGATCATTGATACAATACATTGCAGTACCTGATGTACTGCAATGTATTGTATCATGCCTCATGCTGACAGGCAATAGCCACAGCCATCCCTGTCAGTATCAGGCATCTCCATGGTGACCCCGGGGACCTTCATTAGGACCACGGGATCACCATGGAGACATCAGGACCCCGGACGGCACCGCGGGACATCGCGATCATGTAAGTGACCCACGGCGCCGTCCGGGATCCACCGGGATCCACCGGGACCCGTTAAATGCAGCTGTCATGGTTTGACAGCGGCATTTAATGGGTTAAACTGCCCGGAGCGGAGAATCCTCCGCTCCGGGCAGTTACAGTAGGGTGTCAGCGGTCACACTGACCGCTGATCACCCGTCCTGCAGCCGCCGCCGGGCGGTAATTTATTCCGATGCGCCCGCCGTTAAAAGGCGTACGCATCGGAATAAAGCCTATTAGTGGCCACCGTGAAAAGGCAGCATGGCGGTCACCAAGGGGTTAAACCAAGTTACTCTTAAACCAAGGTACCACTGTATTTCACTTTGCTTATTTAAAAACTCTTTTGTAAAAGGAGGGGTCGCTGTGAACTACCATTGTGGTACACAAAAACATATTTTGCATAGAATGTAAGAAATAGATGGAAATAATTGTTACATACTCACTATTGGAGTAATAGACCCAAAGCTACATTTGAGTTATATATGTGCAAATGAGGCCCAGCAAACTATATATTAAAGGGGCTGTCCAGAGAAACTGTTTTTCTTTCAAATCAACTGGTTAGATTGAAAAGAATACACTACTTCCTGCAGGACATACAACAGTTGATAAGTACTGGAAGACCTGAGATTTTAAAATAAATGTAAATTACGCATCTATATAAGTTTCTGAAGATGGTTGATTTGAAAGAAAAAGATTATCATACACACAATAATATTAGTTGAATATTTACCCACATGCCTAAGTATTTTCCTGTTGCATCTCTTCTGGGGTTTTTTCTTCCCATAATTTTTCTGATGGTGTTCATACACACCTGACTTCTAAGTAGACCAACTAACATGTAACTTTCGTATCCTTCTCATTGCAGCAACTTTGTATGTTTTTTTTTTTTTTTTACTTCTTTCTTTCTAAGAGATTTATTATTTTTCAATGTTCTCCTATAGCATAGCTATAAAATGGCATCCTTTGTTTCTGGCACTATTTAATGTATTGTGGAAATTTTGGTAAAACAGACAATCCTGCCAATTTGGGGAGGGAGATTTGTAAAGGAGTATGACTCAGTGTTGCCTAGAGCAGTGCTTCTCAATTCCAGTCCTCAGGCCTCACCAACAGGTCATGTTTTGAGAATTTCCTTAGTAATGCACAGGTGATATAATTATACCCAGTTCATCAGGTATTCTCACAGGTGTCCTTTGTATGGGAAATCCTCAAAACATGACCTGTTGCTGAGGCCTGAGGCCTGGAATTGAGAAGCACTGGCCTAGAGGATTATAGCGTACCTGTCGTGATGTTTTTTGTCCCATTCTGCATGCAGTCACTCCTGCCACTGGAAGCTCAGGTAACTATTATTATAACCGCGCCAAGTTAGTTCCATGCATGAGCCTTTGTGGATCAGAGTTTGGTTTGGGTAAGGTGTAACGGTGCTAGGGCCCAGAGAATAATAGGCTCTGCCTCTCTGACATAATTCACAGCCCAAATAAAGTTTTATTTTATGAAAATAAAAACGCTGACTCAGGCAACTGATTAACTTGTTTATTAATAATATTGAGGAAGGAATTACTAGCAGTGCTTCTATCTTTGCAGATGACACCAAGCTTTGTAGTACAGTACAGTCAATGGAAGATGTGCAGATGTTACAGGATGATTTAGACACATCGAGAGTTTGGGCATCCACTTGGCAAATGAGGTTCAATGTGGATAAATGTAAAGTTATGCACCTGGATACTAACAACCCACATGCATCATATGTCCTGGGGGGAGTTACTCTGGGAGAGTCGCTGATAGAGAAGGATCTGCGTGTACTCATAGATAATAGACTACAGAATGGTACACAATGTCAGTCAGCTCCTTTTAATGTTGTGTTTACACAGAGATTTATTTAACCCTTTGAGAACCAGACCCAAAATGACTCAGTGGACTGCGCAAATTTTGATCTTTGCGCTTTCGTTTTTCCCTCCTCCCCTTCTAAGAGCTCCAGCACTTTCAGTTTTCTATCTACAAGGCCATGTAATGGCTTATTTGTTACAGGAATAGTTGTACTTTGTAATGGCGTCTTTCATTTTACCATAACATGTATGATGGAATTCCAAATATATTATTTATGAAGATATAAATAGGTGAAATCGTAAAAAAGAATGCAATATAGTATCGTTTGGTCGGTTCCTGTGTCTACGTAATGCACTATATGGTAAAAGCGACATTATACTATTACTCTATAGGTCAGTCCGAACACAACGATATGCAGGATTACACAGATTTTCTAATGTTATATATATTTTTTTTTATGAAATCCTTTTTTTTAGCAATTAAATATTAATAAAATGAGCCTATCGTGACGCTTATAACGGTTTTAGTTTTTCACCTATGGGGCTGTATGAGGTGTCATTTTTTCCGCCATGATCTCTAGTTTTTAATAATACCATATTTGTGAAGATCGGACGTTTTGATCACTTTTTATTATTTTTTTAATATATAATGTAACATAAAATCGGTAATCCGCGCACTTTTTTCCCTCTTTTCGTGTACGCCGTTCGCCGTTCGCAATGACGCTTGTTATAGTTTAATAGATCGGACAATTATGCATGCTACGGTATATTATATGTTTATTTATTTATTTATTTTTATATGTTTTATTTATATAATGGGAAATGGGGGGTGATTTAAACTTTTATTGGCAGAGGGGTTTTGGGGTTGTGTGTTGGTGTTTTTAACTTTGTATAACTTTGTAATGTGTGTTATTCTGTGAATAATTTCTTAGCGCCGCACTACCCCTTTAAATTCGTTTAGTCTCAAGAAGAGACGTTTAAGAGGAAATAAGATTAATTTATATAAATATATAAATGGCCCCTACAAGAAATATCGGGAAAAGATGTTCCAGGTAAAACCCCCTCAAAGGACAAGGGGGCACTGCCTCCGCCTGGAGACAAAGAAGGTTCAATCTCTGGAGGCGACAAGCCTTCTTTACCATGAGAACTGTGAATCTGTGGAACAGTTTACCCCAGGATCTTGTCACAGCAAAAACAGTAGAGGACTTCACAACAGGCTTAGTTACATTCTTAATAACATTAATGCATATGTATAGAACCTACCAGTCATCCGTCCCCCTTCCCTTCATGCATCCCTTCCTAGATAAATTTTTCCACCATACTAACTATGTAACTTTGTAACATAGGGATGTTCTGAATGCTTTCATCTACATATCCAGCAGTGCTGCCAGCTCGGTGTGCAGTCAGGGGGTGACAGATTCACTTTAAAGCGAATGCACCATCAGTACATTTGCTTTAAGATTTTTACATGAATAGAATGGCTTTGGTGTGGGGAAGCCGGTGCTGCGGTCCTTTTTTTGAACTGCGCCAGGTCTGCCCCGTGTATGGCGCCGTTCTATTCCCGGGCGCCATAGAATTAATTGAGACATAAAATAGTGGGGCAGGGTTTTTCTCTCACTGGGGGCGAGTTGGTGCCTGGGAATAAAACGGCGCTGTACACAGGAACGGGGCCGCAGTTCAAAAAAAGGACTGTGTCTCCGGCTTCCCTGCGTCGGCGCCGTTCTATTCATGGTCAAAACTTAAAGGCATAAACCTATACCTGATGGTACATTCTCTTTAAGGAGCTGATAATATATGTGGGCAGGGAGGAAAAATAAGCTGATGTAATAGGATGTGTATGCTACTTATGGAGCAGGATATCTTCAATCTGACAGCAGTGTACATCTCTGATGGTCACTATGGTACTAGTAAAGGTATGAATGTTTTGGATGAAAAGTTCTGTAAAAAAAATCAAGTTTAATTTAAGTGAAAAGAAATTTTCATTTAACTTCATTTCACTGACAAAATCCAATAGAGTTTGCAATTTTCATTTTATTACTCATTCATCTGAAGTTGGATGAATAATAATTGCATTTTTGAAAGAGATCAAGAAATGTAGCTAATATAAAACTCACTAGTGTCTATAATTATTTCCTAAGCTCGGTAGATAAGCTGGCAATTGAATATGAGAGGCTTCACATATTGTTGAAATTTATAAAGAGAAAAAAGGCTTTATCTAGTGGAATGGAAATGAAATCCACAAACATAACATTTTAAGCATAAAAGCATTATTTGTAGAGATGAGTGACCTTTTTTAAAACTTTTTCACCAAACTTTGACATAAAGTTCAGGTTCATCTAAACTGAACCTTAAACAAACCACACCAACAAACAGCCAAATGATTGCAAGCGTAGTAGCTAGAGATGAGTGAATCACTCGGAAATTCATTTCACAAAGTTTGTGAATATTCACAAATTGCATTCAAACAAATCTTTATTAAAACCGGCAAACTATACTAGCTACAATACTGGAACTATTACAAAGTGGTGATTTTTTTTCAACAGCTGTTGCTGTGACATTGTCAAAATTGGAAAATGTCAATTTTTAAAAAAAGTCAATCACTCTGTCAATCATTCAATTTCCACCATGGACAGTAGTGGAACTTGGTGAATCAGCGGTGCAATATACATTTTCTCCCAGGAAAGCAGTGAACATTGGTAAATGAGCACCCAGTGAGTTATTAAGATGGACATTTTGTTAACTGTGACTTCCTTTAATGTACACCCAGCACCCAGTGACTTTGTATAATGAACAACAGTCTCCTAGTTACTTGGTATACTGGACAATGGCTTCACTGCTCCCACAGAAAACCACCCACATTCCCCCTCCGCTCCTCTCTGTCCCTATCTCTCTGTATTTCTCTCCCTGCTCCGCTTGATGCAACCTGCTCTCCACTATACACAGCCGACTGGTCCCCTCAAGGAAGTGAATCCCCTTATATAGAGGGGGGGGGGGGGGCTGGGGGTGTTGCTGACATCACAGTGGGGTTTGCAGATAATTGGATGGGAATAAGGGATTACAGAGATTGGAGTGGTCGTGTCACATTTGCAGATCTCCTGAAGTAAGCCAAAATATAGGGGGGGTGCCTGCACACTATGGTGATCGGCTGCTGGCAGAAAGGTGTGAGCAGGTGTTGCATACAGGTGTTGCATAAAGACCCCTAAGAAGTGCTCAGTACTATTTTATTATTTTGTGGCTGGTGCTGCTGCCATTGTACATTGTATTGCTGTGATTTGTAGTACACCTGCATAGAACTTCAATGCTCATTGTCCTGTGTAACAGGTGGCATAGACCAAAGACCACCATGTACACACAGAGACTCTATACGACAGCCTCCAAATACTAATGTGACCACCATTTTTTTTCTTATTTCTGTATGTGTTTCTTAGTGAAGCCATATTCAAGCTCACTGCTAAATAGCTGCAGTCACCAACAGATTGTATACAACAGTCTCCAAAAAACTAGTGTGACCACCAGTATATTTTCTTATTTCTGTATTTCTTATTGAAGCCAAATCTAAGCTTCATATGCTACCTCTGTTTTAATAGTTCCCTGTGTCCTCACTGTCATGCTGTGTCAGGCTAAATTTTGGTGTGGTTCATATGCTACCTCTGTTTTAATTCTTCACTGAGTTCTCACTGCCATGCTTTGTCAGGCTAAACTTTGGGGTGCTTTATATGCTACCTTCGTTTTAATGGTTCACTGTGCTCTCACTGCCATGCTGTGTCAGGCTAAGTTTTTGGGTGATGCCAGCAACCCTCACTGACCCTATATATAGGCTGATTAGCTTTGTAGAGGCGGGTATTCAGCTTTGTGTATGGTAAAGGGCAGGATCGCAGCAGGTATTAAGAGTGGAGCAGGGAGAGCAATAACAAGATATAGGGACTGAGAAGAGGAGAGGACAGCAGGGTGGCTAGTTGGTAGATGGTGGGTGGTTTTTTGTGTGAGTACTTAAGCTATTATCCAGTATAAAAATTAACTGTGTGCTGATTCTGCTTTATAGCAAGTTACTGGGTGCTGAGTGTGAGTTCTGAGGCTAGTGTCCAGTATGTAAATTAGCTGGGTGCTGATTCTGTATTATACCGAGTCACTGGGTGCTGAGTGTGCATTATACCAAGTAACCGGGTACTGGATGTGCATTATACCAAATCACTGGATGCTGATTATGCATCATACCAAGTAACTGGGTGCTGGTTGTGCAATATACCAAGTCACTGGATGCTGAGTAAGCATCACACCAAGTAACTGGGTGCTGGTTGTGCATTATATCAAGTCACTGGATGCTGAGTGTGCATTATACCAAGTCATTGGATGATGGTTGTGCATTATACCAAGTCACTCGGTGCTTGTTGTGCATTATACCAAATCACAGGGTGCCGAGTGAGCATTTTACCAAGTAACTGGGTACTGGATATACCTTATACCAAGTCACTGGGAGCAGTGAAGACAGTATCCATTCAAGCAAGTCACTGGGAGCAGTGAATACAGTGTCCATTCTAACACGTCAATGGTAGCAGTGAGGTCAGTGTCCATTCTAACACGTCAAAGGGAGCAGTGAGGGCAGCAGGCTGGGGAGGGCCAAAACAAATGGCCCTTCCCACCCTGGTGTGACTAGGCTGCTTGTTGCTTGTTTTTTTACCCGGCTGGTTATAAAAATAGGGGGAACCTATGTTTTTTGTTTTTTTTTATAAATTATTAGAAAAAAAAACGCGCCAACCAGCCAGGTTAAAAACCAAGCAACTGCAGCCTAGTAACACCAGGGTGGGAAGGGCCATTTTTTTTTGCCCCCCCCCAGCCTAATATTACCAGCCTGCTGCCGCCCAGTCCAGGAGCGCCAATTTTGACGCTCCGGGACCACTGGCACCCGGCTCTTCCCAGTACCCCTGGTGGCATTGGGTACTGGGCTAATAATGGGGGGGTTAGTGTTAGCTATTTTATACTGGCTAACACTAAGCCCTGACTTAGTAATGGATTCTGTCTATTAGACGGCTTCCACTACTAAGTCTACATAGTAAAGAAATAAAGACAAGACACAAGTGAAAAAACTTTTATTCAAATAAAAACACCCCCACACCCCTTGTTGACCATTTTATTTAAAAAAAAATCCGCTGTAATCCACAGGATACTGATATTTGAAAAACAAAAAGGGAGAAACACACAAACAGGAGCACAACACCCATCATTGTGAGCGGTGTTGTGCTCCTTACAGTATGCAGCATCTTTACAGATCGCTACTTTCAGTGTGGCACCCAAGGGGTTAAAGGAGGATGCATTGCATCTACCTTAACCCTTTAAGTGCCATATTGAGCAATCTGGCCCCCAGGGGGTTAAGTAATGGTCCCCACTTAACCCCTTGGGGGCCAGACTGATGTCAGACTGCACCCATACCAGCAAGGAAGGGGTTAAGTGAACTGCAACTAAACGAAACTATACCCTTTCAGACTCCCACTATGGTAGATGCAATTATTCAGCCGTTATAGCAAGGTTCGTTTAAGGTTCGGTTCTAACAAATCACTGGGAGTAGTGAAGACAGTATACATTTTAACAATTCACTGGGAGCGGTGAAGACAGTGTACATTCTTACAATTCACTGGGAGCAGTTAACACAGTGTCCATTCTAACAAGTCAGTGGGCGCGGTAAAGACAGTGTACATTCTCACAATTTACTGGGAGCAGTAAACATGGTGTCTGTTCTAACAAGTTATTGGGAGCAGTAAACACAGGGGGACATGTATCATGTGGCGTATCTTTTTTGTTCGGCGGGAAGAGCCGATTTGCGAATATTTTATCAGCAAATTGAATGTTTTGTGAATAAAATATTTGCAAATCGGCTCTTTCCGGCGGGTACGCCAGGGGGGGCAGGGAGGGGGTGTGTAGGGGGCGGAACGGGGGGCGCGGACTCATAGTCCGTGAGATTCAGCAATTTTTTCACTTAAAGATATGCTGAAAACCTACTCCAGCCCTCAGCTGGCGTAGGTTTTCGCCTGTCTGCCTCTACATAAATCTCCGTAGCGCCGGAGATGCGGGGCGTAAAAAACTTCGGACTTAATAAATGTCCCCCTTAGTGTGCATTAAACAAATTCTCTGGGAGCAGTAAACACAGTGTACATTCTTACAATTCACTGGGACCAGTTAACACAGTGACCATTCTAACAAGTCAGTGGGAGCAGTAAACACAGTGTACATTCTTACAATTCACTGGAAGCAGTTAACACAGTGACCATTCTAACTAGTCAGTGGGAGCAGTAAAGACAGTGTACATTCTTACAATTCACTGGTAGCAGTAAACATGGGGGGAGATTTATCAAACACAGTGTAAAGTGAAACTGGCTCAGTTGCCCCTAGCAACTGATCAGATTCCTCTTTTTAGTCCTCACAAACTCTTTGGAAAATGAAAGGTGAAATCTGATTGGTTGCTAGGGGCAACTAAGCCAGTTTCACTTTACACCATGTTTGATAAATCTCCCCCATTGTGTCCATTCTAAAAAGTCACTGGGAGCAGTGAACACAGAGTACATTCTAACAAATCACTGGGAGCAGTGAACACTGTCCATTCTAACAAGTCACTGGGAGCAGTGAAACTGTGTCCATTTTAATAAGCCACTTGGAGCAGGGAACACTGTACATTCTAACAAGTCACTGGGGGCAGTAAAGACAGTACACATTTTAACAATTCACTGGGAGCAGTTAAGATAGTGTACATTCTTACAATTCACTGGGAGCAGTTAGCACAGTGTCCACTCTAACAAGTCACTGGAAGCAGTAAAGACAGCGTACAGTCTTACAATTCACTGGGAGCAGTAAACATGGAGTCTGTTCTAACAAGTCACTGGGAGCAGTAAACACAGTGTGCCTTAAACAAATTCTCTGGGAGCAGTAAAGACAGTGTACATTTTAACAATTCACATGGAGCAGTGAAAACTGTACATTTTACCAATTCACTGGAGCAGTTAAAACAGTGTATATTCTTACAATTCACTGTTAGCAGGGAAGACAATGTCCATTCTAACAAGTCACTGAGAGCAGTGAAGAAAGTGTCCATTCTTACAAGTCACTTGGAGCAGTGAACTAAGTCTCCATTCTAACGAGTCACTGAAAACAGTGAAGACAGTTTCCATCCTAATCAGGATGTTAAAACAGTTCCTATTATCAATCACTGGGTGCTCTGAAATCAGTGGTACTATCCACTATCCCAAAAATTTACTTAGGTCTCTCTAAAATTAATAAAACCAGCAATATGTCCAAGAGTGTTAAAAAATCAGGCCCTACTTAAAGAGGATGTACCACCAGGTACATCCTCTTGAATTTAACACACCGATAAAACGGCGCCGTCATGGAGAAGCCGGTGCCGTAGCCGGCCCGTATCCAGTGGGAGGGAATTCCCTCCCCTCTATGACGAGGCTCCTTTGGAATCAATGAAGCCATGTCATAGAGGGGAGGGAATTCCCTCCTACTGGGGGCGGGCCGTCTGACCTCCAGTGCTTCAGCTTGGCCCAGTACCGCTGAATAAAACAGCGCTCGAAAAAAGGACCGCGGCACCAGCTTCCCCATGATGATGCCGTTCTATCGGTGTGTTAAATTCAAGAGGATGTACCTGATGGTACATCCTCTTTAAGGTATGGCCAGTGTCAGTGCCAAGGTCCCTCACAAGGTATTCCCAGTGGAAGACATGGGAGTGATGTTCCTAACCAAATTGGAGGAAGGTTTCAGCTCCCAGTTACACCAAGTGGGCACGTGAACAGCAACCAGGCTGGGATTGTTACATAGTTACATAGTTAATACGGTTGAAAAAAGACACATGTCCATCAAGTTCAACCAAGGAGGGGATGGATGATAGGTTCTATACATATGCATTTATATTATTTTGGTCTAAGAACTTGTCTAGCCCTATTTTGAAGCCCTCTACTGTTTTTGCTGTGACCAGATCCTGTGGTAGACTGTTCCACAGATTCACAGTTCTCATGGTAAAGAAGGCTTGTCGCCTCCAAGGATTGAACCTTTTTTTCTCCAGGCGGAGGCAGTGCCCCCTTGTCCTTTGAGGGGGTTTTACCTGGAACATCTTTTCCCCATATTTCTTGTAGGGGCCATTTATATATTTAAATAAATTAATCATATCTCCCCTTAAACGTCTCTTCTCTAGACTAAACAAATGTAATTCTTTTAATCTCTCCTCATAACTAAGATGCTCCATTCCCCTTATTAGTTTAGTTGCCCATCTTTGTACCCTCTCCAGCTCTAGAATATCCTTTTTATGAATCGGGTTCCAAAACTGGACTGCATACTCCAGATGAGGCCGCACCAAGGCTTTATAAAGCGGTAATATTATATCCCTGTCCCGAGAGTCCATGCCTGTTTTAATGCATGACAAAATCCTGCTGGCCTCAGAAGCAGCTGACTGACATTGTGTGCTGTTCTGTAGTTTATTATCTACAAGTATACCCAGATCCTTCTCCATCAGTGACTCAGTTTAACTCCCCCCAGGACATATGATGCATGTGGGTTATTAGTACCCAGGTGCATAACTTTACATTTATCCACATTGAACCTCATTTGCCAAGTGGACGCCCAAACACTCTGTGTCTAAGTCATCCTGTAACATCTGCACATCCTCCATAGACTGTACTGTACTACAAAGCTTGGTGTCATCTGCAAAGATAGAAACATTGCTGTTAATTCCACTCTCAATATCATTAATAAACAAGTTAAACAGAAGAGGGCCCAGTTCTGACCCTTGGGGTACACCACTTATTTCCGGGGACTATTCGGAGTAGGAATCATTGACCACCACTCTCTGGGTATGATTATTAAGCCAGTTTTCAATCCAGTAACACATTAAACTTTCCAAACCGATAGACTTTAACTTACCCATCAGACGTCCATGAGGAACTGTGTCAAACGCTTTTGCAAAATCCAGGTACACAATATCCACAGCCGCGCCCCCATCCAGGCTTCTACTTACCTCTTCATAGAAACATATCAGGTTGGTTTGACAGCTTCTGTCCTTAGTAAAACCATGCTGGTTATCACTTATAATATTATTAGCCACTACATATTCCTGGATGTAGTCCCTTATAAGCCCCTCAAATAGTTTCCCCACAATGGACGTTAAGCTTACGGGTCTATATTTACCTGGGGAAGTTCGAGAGCCCTTTTTGAAGATCGGCACTACATTTGCCTTACGCCAGTCCCTCGGCACAATACCAGTAAGCAAAGAATCACTGAATATTTCATACAAGGGTAGAGAAATTACAGAACTGAGTTCCCTAAGAACTCTGGGGTGTAATCCATCAGGCCCTGGAGCTTTGGTTACATTGAGTTTATTTAATTTATCTTGGACCATATCTATAGTAAACCAGTTCAGTATATTACATGTGTTTGCAGCACTGACCCCACCCACCTCAGTACTGGCCCCACCCACCCCAGCTCCATCCTCTTTTGTATATACAGAACTGAAGAACCCATTAAGTAACTCAGCTTTCTCCTGATCCCCAGTTATTAACTCCCCGTCACCATTATTTAGGGGTCCTACATGCTCTGTCCTTGTTTTTTTTTTTGCATTAATATATTTGAAGAATTTTTTGGGGTTTCTTTTGCTATCTATAGCTACCTGTCTTTCATAGTTGACCCCTCTGATTTGTATTTTTTGAATGCCCCTTTTTTCTCATTTATAGCCCTTCTAACCTCGGTTGTAAGCCATGTGGGATTTGATTTTAACCGTTTATATTTGTTACCCATAGTAATATATTTGGCAGTACAGTTATTTAATGTGGATTTGAAGATTTCCCATTTATTAGCTGTATCAGTATGTGACAGCAGCCGCTCCCAGTCTATGCCCTAAAGTTCAGCCCTTAACCCAGGAAAATTGGCCCTTTTAAAATTAAGAGTTTTTGCCCTCCCAACATGTTTTTCTTTTCTACACTTTAAGCTAAAAGTCACTATATTGTGGTCACTATTACCCAGGTGTTCATGGACAGTGACATCCCCAACCAGCTCAGCGTTGTTAGAAATAACCAGATCCAACAAGGCATCACTTCTAGTTGGCTCCTCCACAAACTGGCTCAGAAAATTATCCTGCAGTAGGTTAAGAAATTCCCTCCCCTTTGTGTTTTTAGCTGAACCGTGACCCCAATCTATATCTGGGTAGTTGAGGTCCCCCATTATCACTACTGTTCCCTCCCGGGCAGCCCGCTCTATTTGTCTATTCAACTGGCCATCTACCTCCTCAGTAATGTTGGGGTGGTCTATAGATTACACCAAGAATAATTTTTTCACTCTTTACCTCCTTTTGTAGTTCTACCCACAATGCTTCCAGATCATCACAGTCATCGCCCACTATTGCATCTTTTACACTCACTTTAATATCATTTCTGACATACAGACATACTCCTCCTCCCCTTCTGCCCACCTGATCCCTTCTGAACAACGCAAATCCCTGAATATTGACAGCCCAGTCATGTAACTCGATCTTTCAAAGTTCCAGCTCCACAGCAGGCAGTAGTCAATCCCGGAGCCAGCAGTCAACAGTGGGGTTGTCCCAAAGAAGTGCCACCACCATACCATGGCAAGGTCAAGATGTTTCCTCTGCCCTGTCTACGGTGGTGTCTCAGAACCAATTCCACTAGCACTCCCTCAGGGTCTTTTCCCATGTATTTGGAAGATCTTTTGGAGGAATGTCTACACAGTCAGGAATTGGAAGCCTGTGTTGATATTGCAGGAGTTGAGAGGCGAGTATATGTCTGTCACTGGCCACTGGATAAATGTCCTTCCAGGAGAGTTTCAGTGACAAAACAGAGCAATGGAGGTCACACTGCTATCTCCTACGAGAATTCTGCGTGGAGACCTCATCCTCTGCCCATCTCGTCTGGTCATCCTTCCACTGCACAACCTGTCACTTTGGTGTTCCAATGTTGCCAAGCCCTGCACTGTCAGGCTGTCCTTTGGCTGCGCAGCCTTGGTAAAAAGAGCCACACTGGTAGTGAACTTCTTATGGTCATGGAGGACGACATCTCAAAGTGCCTAACGTCCCCGAAACCCTGGACTACTGGGTGGGAAAATTAAATGTCTGGGCACAACTCGCTGAATTTGCTTTGGACATACTCTCCTATCAGGCCAGCAGTGTGTCATCCGAGCGAGTTTTCAGCGCAGCAGGTCACACTGTCATTACCAGGAGAACCAGATTGTCCTGTGATAGTGTGGAGCGTCTTACTTTCATCAAAATGAACGCCACATAGATAGATAATGATGAAGTAAGCCGGCCACAGCAGGCTTTAGGACCATGTGAAGTCCCGGCTTGTGTAGGGCGCAGGTGTCCAGTAAACCACAGATTGGAGTGGTTATTTCATAGAAGGGATATTTATTAAAATCACAACGACGCGTTTCGGCCGCCGAATATAAGGTGGCCTTTCTCAAGTTTACCATACATAGATAGATAAGGACTTTGTGACACCTTCTCCTGATACCACAGAGTAGGATTTAGTCGTGTTGTCACCAATATGTAGGACCTTTTCTGCTTCTATTATGGCCTATATGTGAACTAGACCGTACTGGTCATTCCACCGTTCCTACTGCTGCTGCTGCTGCCACCCTGCTACCTCTCGCCTGTCCATGGACCTCATTATTCTGCTTCCGCTGCCAATGTCACCCCATTACAACTGCTACTCCTGCCCTGGCCTCCATGTTGGCTCCTGCCGCTCCTGCCCTGGCCTCCATATAGGCTACTGCTGGGCCTTCACTGGCCTCCATGTTGACTACTTCTGCTCCTGCCCTGCCCTACATGTTGGCTACTGCCACTCCTGCCCTGGCCTCCATATAGGCTACTGCTCGGCCTTCACTGGCCTCCATGTTGACTACTTCTGCTCCTGCCCTGGCCTCCATGTTGGCTCCTGCCCTGGCCTCCCTGTTGGCTACTGCTGATCCTGCCTGACATCCATGTTGGATACTGCTGATTCTGCCTGCCCTCCTTGTTGACTACTGTTGCTCCTGCCCTGGCCTACATGTTGGCTCCTGCCGCTCCTGCCCTGGCCTCCCTGTTGGCTACTGTTGCTCCTGCCTGGCCTCCATGTTGGCTATTGTTGCTACTGCTGTGCCTTGACTGGCATCTAGGTTGACAACTTCTGTGCCTGCCCTTGCCTCAATGTTGGCTACTGCTGGGCCTTAACTGGTAACTAGGTTGACTACTGGTGTGCCTGCCCTTGACTCCTTGTTGGCTACTGCTGGGCCTTGACTGGCATCTAGGTTGACTACTGCTGTGCCTGCCCTTGCCTCAATGTTGGCTACCGCTGGGCCTTGACTTGCATCTAGGTTGACTACTGCTGTGCCTGCCCTTGCCTCAATGTTGGCTACTGCTGGGCCTTAACTGGCATCTAGGTTGACTACTGGTGCGCCTGCCCTTGCCTCCTTGTTGGCTACTGCTGCGCCTTGACTGGCATCTAGGTTGACTCTTGCAGTGCCTGCCCTTGCCTCCATGTTGGCTACCGCTGGGCCTTGACTGGCATCTAGGTTGACTACTGGTGTACCTGCCCTTGCCTCAATGTTGGCTACTGCTGGGCCTTAACTGGCATCTAGGTTGACTACTGCTGTGCCTGCCCTTGCCTCAATGTTGGCTACCGCTGGGCCTTGACTGGCATCTAGGTTGACTACTGCTGTGCCTGCTCTTGCCTCAATGTTGGCTACTGCTGGGCCTTGACTGGCATCTAGGTTGACTACTGGGGTGCCTGCCCTTGCCTCAATGTTGGCTAATGCTGGGCCTTGACTGGCATCTAGGTTGACTACTGCTGTGCCTGCCCTTGCCTCAATGTTGTCTACTGCTGGGCCTTAACTGGCATCTAGGTTGACTACTGGTGTGCCTGCCCTTGCCTCCATGTTGGCTACTGCTGGGCCTTTACTGGCATCTAGGTTGACTACTGCTGTGCCTGCCCTTGCCTCATTGTTGGCTACGGCTGGGCCTTGACTGGCATCTAGGTTGACTACTGCAGTGCCTGCCCTTGCCTCAATGTTGGCTACTGCTGGGCCTTGACTGGCATCTAGGTTGACTACTGGTGTGCCTGCCTTTGCCTCAATGTTGGCTACTGCTGGGCCTTAACTGGCATCTAGGTTGACTCCTGGTGTGCCTGCCTTTGCCTCAATGTTGGCTACTGCTGGGCCTTAACTGGCATCTAGGTTGACTACTGGTGTGCCTGCCTTTGCTTCCTTGCTGGCTACTGCTGCTCCTGCCTGGCCTCCATGTTGGCTACTGCTGCTCCTGCCTGGCCTCCATGTTGGCTACTGTTGCTCCTGCTTGTCCTCCATGTTGGCCACTGCTGCTCCTGCCTGTCCTCCATGTTGGCTACTGCTGATCCTGCCTGCCCTCCATGTTGACTACTGTTGCTCCTGCCTTGCCTCCATGTTGACTACTGCTGATCCTGCCTGGCCTCCATGTTGACTACTGCTGCTCCTTTACTGGCCTCAAATGACTATTGCTGGACCTCCACTGGCCTCCAATGACTACTGCTGCTCCTTTACTGCATTTGCGACCTTTTTCCTGCATAGACCCTGTAATGGTGAATTTCCTGCATAGACCCTGTAATGGTGAGTTTCCTGCATAGACCCTGTAATGGTGAATATTGAAGTCTAAAAAAAAAAGTTGACTTTGAGATATCGAAAAGATAATGATGTTACTGACATGTAGACCCCTAAATTCAACCAAATATGAAATCCGAAGAAATCCGAAATTCGGACCGAATTTTCCTAAAAAATCTGAAAGTCCGATTGGACCGAACTTTTGAAAAGTTCGCTAATCTCTAATTACCACCAGGGGAAGATCGTCTATGATGTCAATCTGATGGACGATGGAGATAGACAAATTGGTGGTGATGGAGGAGGAGGTATATTTCCAAACACCAACGGTTCTAGCATCTCTGGCCTGGAAACACAAGAGGAGATAGAGGAATCAATTTCTGCAGAGGATAACCCCATGCATCCTGGAATTACATCAAAGACACATAGACAATGTAAATGTGAGCTAGGGAGGATCACTGGACCAAGGGCACTTCCAGCACAATCGGGCGCAGGTATATAGCTTTAGAGAGCGATGTGAAATATCGACGGGTAATCACAAGGGACCATCCGTACTCCGCAGGCGACAGGATAGTAAATTTATTTACTATATAAAAGTCCATGATCTTACTTATTTCCACGATCAGCAGAAGAGAGCGGTGGCTCCGTACATATTGAGATGTCGTCACAGCGCACATGACCAAGGCACTTGACAGCAGGATCTGCATATGCACTCGAAATAGTGATATGCCAAATGTCCGTAGTCTCAGGCATGCGCGGATCAGACTTAAAAGCAATTGAGAAAACGTGATGGTATTTCAGTGTGCATAATTCCGCTGTCACGTGCCTTGGTTATGTGCGCTGTAACGACATCTCAGTGATGATGCGGATACCTCTCAATATGTACGGAGCCGCCGCTCTCTTCTGCAGATCGTGGAAATAAGTAAGATCATGGACTTTTATATAGTTGCTAGAGATGAGCGAACGTGCTCGTCCGAGCTTGGTACTCGATCGAGTATTAGGGTACTCGATGGTACTCGTTACTCGGACGAGCATCTCGTGATACTCAATGAAATCTCATCATCCGTTTGCGCGCTTTTTCGCAGCCAATAAACATGCTGGAGACTCTTTGGTACATCCTGCGATGACGTGGGACCCATACATGTCGATAGCAGCGATTGGTTGGCCAGATCAGATGACCCTGCCATATAAAACTCGGCGCCGGCAGTGCTCGCTTCAGACGCATGCTGAGAGATCAGGGACAGAGCTGCTGATGGTCAGGGAGAGTGTCAGTGTAGGATTTAGCGGATATATTGTTTAGCAATATAAACAAACAGCCCTTTTCAGGGCTTAACAGCTTTTATTAATACTATTACTACAGACTGCTGGCTGAGACTTGCAGTGCTGCTACCGCGATTTAACCAGCACACTGTGGTGACAGGCTGCTGGCAGAAAGGGGGCATTCAGTGTTGCATACACACCCCTAAGAAGTGCTCAGTGTACTCCTTTTTGATTTTGGGGCTGGTGGTCCTGGTGTACTGCACTGCATAGCTAGGAGTTGTAGTGCATCTCGCATAGAACTTACTTCACTGCTCATATTGTATTGGGGACAAAGCGTGTGTACAGTTGTTGCCCATACCAGATAGCACCACCTAAACTAGTGTGTACTGCACTGTATAGCTGGGAGTTGTAGTGCATCCCGCATAGAACTTACTTCACTGATCATTGTATTGGGGTGACAAAGTGTGTACAGTTGTTGCCCATACCAGATAGCACCACCTAAACTAGTGTGTATTGCTCTGTATAGCTGGGAGTTGTAGTGCATAGAACTTACTTTACTGCTCATTGTATTGGGGTGACAGAAAGTGTGTACAGTTGTTGCCCATACCAGATAGCACCGTCAAGCCCCCCCCTAAACTAGTGTGTACTGCACTGTATAGCTGGGATATGTAGTGCATCCTGCATAGAACTTACTTCACTGTTCATTGTATTGGGGTGACAAAATGTGTACAGATGTTGCCCATACCAGATAGCACCGTCAAGCCCCCCCTAAACTAGTGTGTACTGCACTGTGATGCTTCTGTAACACTTCTAATGGTTCTCTGTGTCCTCACTGCCATGCTCTGACGTCACACTACGTCTGCAGAGGAGCGGGACTGGTTGCCGGGGGTCCGACGATCGCGCCCCCGCCAACCAGCCTGCTGTTTTATTTTATTTTATTGGTCTAGCTGTGGCCGGGGCCTCACAACCCCCGGTCGAGAGGCATCAAGTGTACTCTTGATGGTGAGTGGTGAGTGAGAGCAGGCCTAGCCAGTTAGCTGTCAGCACCCGGGTTCATGTCCACTACATATCCCAGCCAGTGGACTTAATCCAATTTTTCCTCACTCACTTGTAATGGCTCTCTGTGTGCTGAATGCCATGCAGTGTCTGGCCTAGTTTTGGGAGCCTCACTTGCTTCCTCACTCACTTGTAATGGTGAGACAATTGCCAGATCCTCAAGGATCAAAGTCAATTCCAAAATCAAAAAAGCGGTGTGGGGGGGGGGGGAGGTGGTGAATCACATTATGCAGGGAATGTTACCCCAACTGCTACATTCAAATTGAAAATCGAAATGGTGGTGGGGGTAGGAGTGGGGAGTCACGTGATGCAGGGAATGTTACCCCAACTGCTACAGGAGCAGGACTGGTTGCCGGGGGCCCGACGATCGTGCCCCCGCCAACCAGCCAGCTGTTTTATTTAATTTTTTCTTGTCTAGCCGTGGCCGGGGCCTCACCACCCCCGGTCGAGAGGCATCAAGTGTACCCTTGATGGTGACTGAGAGCTGGCCTAGTGGGTACTACACTGTATTGCTGGGATTTGTAGTACATCCTGCATAGAACTTCACTGCTGGCCCAGGTGTTGCAGCTCTTTCTGCTCTTTTCCAATACAACCACGGATGCTGCCACCCTTAGGGCAGTGCAAAGGTGCTTGCAACTGCCGGCTCACAGACTGCTGTGTGACGTGCCCACGAGGTGGAATTCCACCTTCCAGATGGTAGCCAGGGTTTACAAGCAACGCAGAGCCATTGTGGAATGCCAGATGTCAACCTCTGTTTTGTCCATTTCAAACCAAATGATTTGTGGTCCATATGCCTACCTCTGCCATCCATGTTGACTACTGGTGTGCCTGCCCTTGCCTCGTTGTTGCTGGGCCGTAACTGGCATCCATGTAGACTACTGGTGTGCCTGCATTTGCCTCGTTGTTGCTGGGCCGTAACTGGCATCCATGTAGACTACTGGTGTGCCTGCCCTTGCCTCGTTGTTGCTGGGCCTTAACTGGCATCCATGTAGACTACTGGTGTGCCTGCCCTTGCCTCGTTGTTGCTGGGCCTTAACTGGCATCCATGTAGACTACTGGTGTGCCTGCCCTTGCCTCGTTGTTGCTGGGCCTTAACTGGCACCCATGTAGACTACTGGTGTGCCTGCCCTTGCCTCGTTGTTGCTGGGCCTTAACTGGCACCCATGTAGACTACTGGTGTGCCTGCCCTTGCCTCGTTGTTGCTGGGCCTTAACTGGCACCCATGTAGACTACTGGTGTGCCTGCCCTTGCCTCGTTGTTGCTGGGCCTTAACTGGCACCCATGTAGACTACTGGTGTGCCTGCCCTTGCCTCGTTGTTGCTGGGCCTTAACTGGCACCCATGTAGACTACTGGTGTGCCTGCCCTTGCCTCGTTGTTGCTGGGCCTTAACTGGCACCCATGTAGACTACTGGTGTGCCTGCCCTTGCCTCGTTGTTGCTGGGCCTTAACTGACATCCATGTAGATGACTGGTGTGCCTGCCCTTGCCTCGTTGTTGGGCGGCCTTAACTGGCATCCATGTAGACTACTGGTCTGCCTGCCCTTGCCTCGTTGTTGCTGGGCCTTAACTGACATCCATGTAGATGACTGGTGTGCCTGGCCTTGCCTCGTTGTTGGGCGGCCTTAACTGGCACCCATGTAGATTACTGGTGTGCCTACCCTTGCCTCGTTGTTGCTGGGCCTTAACTGGCATCCATGTAGACTACTGTTGTGCCTGCCCTTGCCTTGTTGTTCTCTGTCTTCACTGCCATGCTCTGACGTCACACTATATCTGCGGAGGAGCGGCACTGGTTGCCGATCGTGCCCCCGCCAACCAGCCAGCTATTTTATTTTATTTTTTTTTACTCTAACTCTACTGTGTCAGGCCTAATTTTTGTTAGGTTCCACGCCTGCCTCATCTAAAGGCCGGTAATGGCCACTTTATGTTTTTTTTATTTTCTAACCTTCAATTTAAATTTAAAAATCAAATCGACTTCAATTCAAGTGCAATTTTGCAGGGCTGTCTGATCATCTATTGTATCTCCAAGATACACGCCACTGTTCAAAGGAACAGACAGTGATAATGGTGGATCCTAATTTAGCATCCTTGTGTTATCTATTTCAAACCATATGATCTGTGGATGTCAACTTGCGGGGGTTCTCTGCCGTCCTTTCATTTTTTAGCTCAGGGCCCCTTAAGAAGACTGTATTGTTATTCTTTGTCCCTACCTCCAAAGAGATGCCTATCACGCACAACTACATGAGGGTGTAAGGCTAAATCTAGCCATAATCCGGCTATTTTAGTTTTAGGCGCATCAGCACTGCCGTGGGTAAGCGCCAACAGGCGGTGCTCAAACTGCTGAACAGCACCTTCTACCTTCCTTGGATGTTTTAGCCGTTTTGAAGGCAGGATTGACCAGGCCTTTTACCAGTAGCTTCTTTCCTTCCTTGGATGTTGTAGTAGCCTTTTTGAAGGCAGGATTGACCAGATGTTTTTAATACACAGGCTACCGCACTTGCCGTGTCTTAGAGACTCTTTAAAGGATTGAAAGTGTATTTGATCAAATTCCGTGGCCTCTTAAGCAGATTGTTTTGTTCTCTGTGTCCTCACTGCCATGCTCTGACGTCACACTACGTCTGCGGAGGAGCGGGACTGGTTGCCGGGGGCCCGCCGATCGTGCCCCCGCCAACCAGCCAGCTTTTTTATTTTAGTTTTTTTGGTCTAGCCGTGGCCGGGGCCTCACCACCCCCGGTCGAGAGGCATCAAGTGTACCCTTGATGGTGAGTGCTGACTGACAACTGGCCTAGCCAGTTAGCTGTCAGCACCCGGGTTCATGTTCACTACATATCCCAGTCCCTGGACTCACTCCAATTTTTGGGAGGCTCACTTGCTTCCTCACTGACTTGTAATGGTTATCTGTGTGTTCAAGGCCCTGCAGTGTCTGGCCTAATTTTTGGGAGGCTCACTTGCTTCCTCACTGACTTGTAATGGTTATCTGGGTGCTCAATGCCATGCTGCTTCTCACCTAATTTTTGGGAGGCTCACGTGCTTCCTCACTCTCTTTTACTCTCTTTCACTCTCTTCTGTGTGCTCAATGCCATGCTAGGTCTGGTATAATTTTTGGATATGCTGCCTCTGTTTTAATGGTTCCCCGTGTTCTCAAATTCCAGGGCCTCTTAAGAAGACTGTATTGTTCTATGTGTCCTCACTGCCTGACGTCACACTACGTCTGCAGAGGAGCAGGACTGGTTGCCGGGGGCCCGCTGATCGCGCTTCCGCAAACCAGACAGCTGTCTAGCCGTGGCCGGGGCCTCACCACCCCTGGTTGAGAGGCATCAAGTGTACTCTTGATGGTGAGTGGTGAGTGAGAGCAGGCCTAGTCAGTTAGCTGTCAGCACCCGGGTTCATGTCCACTACATATCACAGCCCCTGGGCTCACTTGATTCCTCACTCACTTGTAATGACTCTCTGTGTGCTGAATGCCATGCATTGTCTGCCCTAATTTTTGGGAGGATCACTAGCTTTCTCACTCACTTGTAAGGGTTCTCTGTGTGTTCAAGGCCCTGCACTGTCTGACCTAGTTTTGGGGAGCCTCACTAGCTTCCTCACTCACTTGTAATGGTTCTCTGTGTGTTCAAGGCCCTGCAGTGTCTGGCCTAGTTTTGGGGAGCCTCACTAGGTGTACCTGCCCTTGCCTCCTTTTTGCTGGCCCTTAACTGGCATCCATGTTGGTTACTGCTGGGATTTTCCTGGCATCCATGTTGACTACTGCTAGGCCTTTACTGGCATCCATACTGGAAGGCTGACTTGCCCCCGCTTCTACCTTGTTTACTCTGTCCTCACCGCTATGCTGTGTCAGGCTGAATTTTTGGGTGGTTCATGATAAGCTACCTCTGTTTTAATGGTTCCCTGTGTTCTCAATGCCATGCTGTGTCAGGCTGAGTTTTTGTGTGGTCTCTATGCCTACCTCTGTTTTAACCAGGCTGTTGCACAGAATTAGGCATAATGGTGCCATTAGGCAGCCTCAGAGGCATGCATACATGCTGCCCCTGCTGTTTCCTGTCCATTTCCGTTGTGTTTCCATTTATTTCTGAGGTTGACAGGTTTTCACACGACCTTCCCTCTACCGAACTTGGGTCCCCTCAAAAAATGCTCGAGTCTCCCATAGACTTCAATGGGGTTCGTTACTCGAAACGAGCACTCGAGTATCGGGTAATACTCGGCTCGAGTAACGAGCACCCGAGCATTTTAGTACTCGCTCATCACTAATAGTTGTCTTTGTCTTTAGAAGCTATGTCTCATTGTACTTTATAAAATATATGTATATAGTAGTACTTTGTCCCGCCTCATCACCTTAGCGTGACCCGGAAATAATCGGAGTGCTTATTAAGTGTAGCTCTTTTTAAATGGAATCGCCACCATATACTTGTAAGCTTGAAAAAGGCCCCCTTGAATGTGGTAGGTCGAAACGCGTTACATAAATAAATTTACTATCCTTTAACCTGCGGAGTACTGATGGTCCCTTGTGATTACCTGTCAATGTTTCCCATCGCTATATACCTGCGCCCAGGGCCGTATTTACCACTAGGCACCCGTGGTCCGGTGCCTAGGGCAGCACCTTGCAGGGGGGCAGCACCAGGGAGCAGGGGGACAGAAAAAAACAATTTTTTTTGTTTTTGTTTCTTAGTTTCTCTCCTCCTGTTCAGACTTGCCAGTAAATCTGATGTCTTTTCCAGGGGGGTGGGGGTATGGTGGTATTGGTCAGGTCTGGTATCGCCAATAGGTGCGTGAAGATGGGGCGTCTTCAGGTTTAGTGCCTAGGGCAGCAGCAGCTGTTAATACAGCCCTGCCTGTGCACGATTGTGCTGGAAGTGCCCTTTGTCTGGTGATCCTCCCTGGCTCACATTTTCAGTGTCTCCGTGCACCTTCTTGCAAGGTGTATTCCAGCTGGTGCTGCGGTATCCACTCCTACATGTGCTGAATAGAGTTGTGCCTATGGAATAGCACAACTCATTAAGGTGAGCTCCTTTCATCTCACTTGGTGAAATTTACTTGCCTCACGTTATTATAACAGGTGACGCCCCCGTCCTCTTTTTTCCTCTATCAAAGACACTGGTGCGAAAAGGCATTCAGCGAAGCTCATTCACATGGCCAAGTGCTTTCACTCAGATATGCACATAAAGGAGAGACAAGTACTGGCTGGCCACCCTCATTGACCAGATTTTTTTTTACACTGTTGGACAGAGACGCCAAAGCAGGGGCGGATTAACCGTAGCATAGGCCCCGGGCTGTTGACGAAGCTTGCCCCCCACCGTAACTATGGCAGCACTAGCGTGGTGTCCGTTGTACAGGATAGATAATGCCCTGATTTGTGCAAAATTGTGGTAAAAAAAGCTGTGATTTTTTTTTGCAAATCATGGCATAATTGTAGCCAGGAGACAATACAACACTGAAAGTATGTCTTTTTGGGTGGCCATGGGCCCGCCAGGATCCTAGGGCCCCGGGCTACCAGCCGAAAAGGACCTATTATAATCCAATACTGCGCCAAAGTCAAACTCTACCGTGAGCTACTGTGTAGTCGTTTGGTTGAGAACTACCAGAAATAACTAAATACTGCATTGCAAACAAGTAATGAGGACCTTGGCCACTCTAAAATGACAAATAGTAGTGGAGGCGTGAGGTGCAGCAGTAGTCACAGTAGCAAGATGAGCCTCCAGACAATGATGAATGACTTTCTGAAGGAAGAGGAAAAATCACGGCAGACCCACACTGAAGTGTCCATCAGGCAGCACCTTATGTTCCAGGTCCAATCCTACTTGGAATCTCCCTTGCCCCTGAATATTTCAGACCCAGTGACATTCTGGGCAGAAAAGCTGGACATCACACTGCAGCTGGCACAGTTGGCTCTCATCCTGCTGTCATGTCCAGCAAGCAGCGTTGCATCAGAGAAGGTGTTCAGTGCAGCAGGGTCCATTGTGACACCCAGGAGGACCAAGCTGTCTTGCCTTAGTGTGAAAATCAAAATGAATCAAGCCTGGATAGGACTGGATTTCACCAACCCTGTGCCTGATGATTGAAACATCAGCAGTCAGCACATGCCAGTCTCTAGCCAAAAATGTCCCCAATAGTGATGAGCGAATACTGTCCGATCGAATGGATATTCAATCGAATAGTAAGGTATTCGATCTATCGAATATTATCGAATAGTTCGATGAATATTCGAAAAATATTCGATAAGCGTTCAAATCCCCCAACTTCCGGTTTTTACCTTCAAGTGGGCGAATAGATGTTTTTCAATAATAATAATACTTGTTCCCATAGACTTTATTGGGATCGAATATTCGAACGAATATTCGAATATTTGGGAGATATTCGTCCGAATATCGAATATTTGAATATTTCACTATTCGCTCATCACTAGTCCCCCAATAAAATATTCACCCACCCTAATTTAAATTTTTTTTTTTTTAAATACCAAGTCATTTTACCCCTTACACCAAAAATTAATAGTATAATCTTGTAGCCAATACCCATACTCAATTCTGATATATTTAAAGCGGTTGTCCAGCTAAAATCTTTCTTTCAAATCAGCTCATGCCAGAAAGTTATATAGATTTGTAATTTACTTCTATTAAAAAATCTCAAGTCTTCCAGTACTTATTAGCTACTGTATGTCCTGCAGGAAGTGTTGTTTCATTTTCAGTCTGACACAGTGCTCTCTGGTGACATCTCTGGCAGAGATAGGAAGTCTGTCTGGTTTTCTATGAATCCCCATAGAAAACCTCTCCTGTTCTGGACAGTTCCTGCCTTGGCCAGAGATGTCAGCATAGAGCACTGTGTCAGACTGTAATTAAAACAAAATTTCCTGCAGGACATACAGCAGCTAATAAAAATGGGAAGACTTGAGATTTTTTAATAGAAGTAAATAACAAATCTAAATAGCTCCCTGACCAGTTGATTTGACAGAAAAAGATTTTCGCTGGACAACCCCTTAAAAAAAATAAAAATAAACATTTTTAACCCCTTAGCATCCCATGACTTATCTGGGGTCCTGCCTGCTATCTGTAGCCGGGGAGTGCCTCTATTAGCCGGCGCCGGTCCCGCTGCCACTCCGGCTAATTAAGCATTTCTGCCCGTGCCAGGCCTCAGCGTCGCACTGACAATGATCCTGGCTCGACAATAGATTGCTCTGTCCTGCAGCAGGCCAGAGCAATCTATCACTGATGTGACTGATCATTGCTGTGTATATACACAGCACTGATCTTTATGAGAGTCCCAGGGGGACTTCTAGTTAATGTAAAAAAAGTGAAAAAGTGTTTTTATTAATAAAAAAAAAAATCCCCTTCCCTAAGAAAAGTCCAAATAACCCCCCTTTTTCCATTTTATAAATATAAATAAATTAACAAACATGTTTGGTATCGCCGCATGCGTAATCGCATGAACTATTATATTATCACATTTCTGATCTTGCACAGTAAATGGTGTAAGCGCCAAAAAATTCCAAAGTGCGAAATTGCTCATTTTTGGTCACCTCAAATCCAGAAAAAAATGTAATATAAAGTGGTCAAAAAGTCGCATATGTGCAAAAAAGGTACTGATAGAAAGAACACATCATGGCGCAAAAAATGACACCTCCCATAGCCCTATAGACAAAAAAACAAAAAGCGTTATAAGGATGAGAATAAAGCAATTTTAAACACATTTCGTTTTTTAAAAGGTTTTAATTTTTTAAAAGCCGTCAAATAATATAAAAGTCATGCAAGTTACATATCGTTGTAATTGTACTGATGCGAGGAACATAGACAACATATCAGTTTTACCACAACCCAACAAACAAGGGGTGCTTCCTAAGGCATACCAAAAGCATACTAAACTGAACCTCAAAAACAAAGGGACATGTCATAAAAAACATGAGCACACCAACAACAATCTCAGGAATACAAAAAAACTCTTTATTTAGTAATACAAAGAATGACAGAATAGGATCCCTTATATATGATTAAAAACATTTAAAAACAACCCAATCAAGAAATACTATTACAAAATATAGGATCCCTTGCGCCTGCATCACAATGTAATACAAATAAGCTCACAGTTCCTCAAATTGTAGTAAGGAATAGGAAAATCATGAAAGGTTCTGTTCACACAACGTCAAAAATATTGAAAAGGCGTCCGATTTTCATATTTAAAAAAACGTCCGTTTTTGTCGAGATTTAACTGACTGCAATGGCAATGCATTGAAGTCAATGGGAAAACGGACATCCAATGCACACAATGCATTGAATAACAGACGTTTTTGCCGCGGACGTCAAAATAGTGAACATGATCATTATTTTCCAACGTCTTTTGCAAACAGCGGAAGTTTTTTATTAGTTGCTCGCAGTTTTTCTTTTTCCACCGTTCCACCTAGTACTATTTTGTTGCTATGAAAGTTAATGGCTGACATATCCAGCTATATAGGCAATTTTATTCCAACTGAACAGCTATAATATGTTGCTCCATTGTTCTGAAATAACATATTTATTTATTAAATAACTAAAAGTTGCATAATACAAGGGGTGAGGGGCTCAACTAAACCTGTCATGTGGATGTCGATGTGGATGTCATTTGTTTAAATCACAATTCAAATCAGAAATCACTTGACAACCAGCAAATCCTGCAGCACTAACACACCATAATCTTATAACAATACGACTAAATTTGTGGTTGGCATAGAATGTTAGTCTAAGCCCAATACAAAGGCAGAGGTTTTGCCTATATTTGAAGAGAAGCAAATACACGTATGCATTTGGAGAATGGAGAAACTATAATTTATAGCAATTATGTACTACAAAAGCACAGAGAGTAGTTTTTTTTTTTTTTTTTTTGGATGAACCATACTGAAATATCATGTTTACATATGGAACAATTCATTGCGGCATTCTGAGCAACGTATTTATTACCCTTGTGTACAAAGAATCATTTAGACTATGACAGAGGTTTATAGTAGTGTACCTCTCTGTAGAGTTATGAATTGCACAATTACCAACCTTTTTTTTTTTTTTTTTTTTACATAAGCCTTACCAGCCAATGCCAGGACGTTATCGGCAAACAAATACAACACTGTAGCATCTATATCCCCCTTAGCAGAGCCACCAAAATACCTCCATGCTGCTCACCTAACCTCTAACTGGCAGCCCCAAAAACTACCCTGTAGTTCATCAAACCTCCCAAGTAGTGACAGGCACACACTCACTAGTTGACAAAAAGGGTTAAAGGGGAACTCCATATGAGGAAAACTTGTTTTCTATTAAAAGTACATTTAAAGTTATATAGATGTGTCTATAGAATGTATTACCATATCTGTACGGTTCTGCTACACTGTTAACTGATAGAAATCCGGGAAGTGAAGAAAAATGGCCTCTGTGCCAATCCACATTGTCTCCTGCTCCCTCTGCTCTCCCCCCTTAGAAGACAAATATTCCATGCCTCTGTCTCACATTATGTGTGTTTGCAGAGCACAGGCTGATGATGCAGAGGGGGCAGGGCATGATGTCACAGGAGGCTTGGCTGGATCCCCCAATCTCCTGAGTGATTCACCATCTCTGTCCAGTTAGAAGCAGGCGCAGGAAATTCACTGATTGTGCAAAACTCTGAAGTGAAGTTACGGCCATGTTCAAATAGGTCAGAGAGTCATTGCAGTACTGGAGCGTATTTACAAAAATGATGCAGTAACACAATAACAAGATGCTAAACAGCAGGGAGGATCAGAGCCGGCACTGCCAATCCAACCTGCAAAAAAAACGAGGCATAAAAAATATATATTCCATGTAAGATAATATCGGATAAAGTCCTTATTGTGGGGCTCAACTTCAAAGATAAAAGATGCTTGATCATATTATGTGCGTGGAGATTAAAAGAAAAAAAAAATAAAATGAAATAAAAAGTTCTAATATCTATGTTACAGGTAGTAACAGTGTTCTGTGTGTATGGGAACACAATGAAATGATAAAGTACTTCAAATAATCAACTAACACAATGAAACTGCAATGTGTGAACACGGCCCAGATGTTCTGCAACAGCTTTGGGCGGGGAATGGACAGGGTGGGGGACTGTGATGAACAGCTAAGGGAAAGCATTGCATTCTGAAACCTGTAGTACTGTGTACAACTGCTCAACCAGAAAGTACAGAAACACTATACAGAACAAAAAAAACCAAAACAAATGGATTTTTGGTAGGTTTAAAACTGGGATAGATAGGTAAGTAATGCTTTATGCTTCTGCAGAAGTTACCCCCCCCCCCTCTACCTGGAGTTCCCCTTTAAGCAATCGTATGGTAGGGCATTAAGAGGTTTACACCTATTAGCAATATTTCCTAATGTCAAAATAGCAAAAAAAAACATGCATTACGGTTTTCTGAACATAATCCTTTTTCAGTAAAGGAGGCATGGAATTCATTGTAGAACAAAATGCCCCTTCAGCAGCAAAGGGATTATTACTATTTACTTTAGAAAATCAGGTTAAACAACATTTTTCTGCTTTATTTAATAATGTAAGCTGATTATGGAACAGTGTGAGCAATGGAGTAGCTCTAGGTTGCTTAGCGTTGTTTATATGTAGTTTAGTCTCTCTCAAGTCTTTGTACCATTTTTAGCCTAAATTTAGCAAAAGCATTTGGCTCATGTTAAAAAGTTGTGTACAGACGCTTTAAGAGAAATCTATGTGCCATAATGAATTTATATAATTAAGATAAGATAATTTATATAGGCTATCTTAATGCCCATCCGAATATGATGTTAGCCCTGTGGGTCATTTATTCACAGAATTGGGGGGTGGGGTTAATTGATCTCAGGTGCTTAAATCAAGGCTCAGCACTCACTGTGTGTGCTTGCTCACTGTGCTTGCTGACAAGTGGTTGAAAATAAGTGGAGTTTAAAAAAGGAGTTGTTGGTGATTCTGTGGGTTTGGAGTGACTGATATATTGTTGTTTTTGTGCAATTGTGTGGTGTGCATTGCTGCAGTGCATAGATAGCTAGTGCCATAGTTGCTTAGTTAAACAGGTCCAAACAGTTTTTTTTTTCTCTGGTCTGCTCTGCACCTGGGGGTGGGGTTAATTGATCTCATGTGCTTAAATCAAGGCTCAGCACTCACTGTGTGTGCTTGCTGACAAGTGGTTGAAAATAAGTGGAGTTTAAAAAAGGAGTTAAAAGAAGGAGTTTCAAGTTCTGGTAAGTGCTGAATCTCTTTCTTTTTCACTGTTTTTGTTGCACTGAGGAAGATGGCTAGCGAGATGGAAGGATTCATTCAGTGCGCAGTCTGCCGCATGTACGCACAACTGGAGCAGGTGTTCCAGGGTGAGTACCGCTGTGACAGATGCGAGCATGTTGCCCATCTAGAAGCTCGAGTTAGAGATCTGGAGAAGCATATTGCAACACTGAGGGAACTTGGCCACCTTGAGAGGGAACTTCGGCTCACTGAGCAGGAAGTTAGTGGGTTAGAGATGGAGGGTGGTGATATAGATCAGGAGGCCCAAGTAAGTAGCTGGGTTAATGTAGTTAGAGGGACCAGTAAGGGATCCAAGAAAAGGAAGGCCACTTCTCCTACTATATGCCCAAGCAAAATTGCCAAGTTAGGTGATGATGCAAGGGCATCCGTGTCAGAAATGGCAGCTCTAGTGGAACCTGTTCTCCCTAACAGGCGGGGGAACAGTCCAACTAGTAGTGGGCGGGATGGTATTGTAGGTAGGCCTAGACAGCTAGTGGTTGTAGGGGATTCTATAATCAGGAAGACGGATAGAATAATTTGTCGCCAAGACCGCCTCAACCGAATGGTTTGCTGTCTCCCTGGTGCCAGGGTTCGGCATGTGGTGGAAAGGGTGGATAAATTACTTAGGGGGGCTGGGGATGACCCAGCTGTCGTGGTCCATGTGGGAACCAATGACAGGATACAAGGTAGGTGGAGGTCTATTAAAAATAATTTTAGAGAACTAGGTGCTAAGTTGAAGGGAAGGACCTCTAAGGTGGTATTCTCTGGAATACTGCCTGTGCCATGCGCATCGCAGGAAAGACAGCGGGAGCTTAGGGAGTTAAATGCATGGCTCAAGTCATGGTGTAGAGGAGAAGGGTTTGGGTTTTTAGAGCACTGGGCTGACTTTTCATTGGGGTACAATCTGTTTTCCGCAGATAATTTGCACCTTAATGGAAGGGGGTCCGCTGTGCTGGGGGAGAGAATCCTAGAAGGGGTGGAGGGTTTTTTAAACTAGGGATGTGGAGGGAGGACAATGTAGTATGTAATGTAGTGGCAGATAGGTTAGAGAGGGGACAGAACAATGAGGAGGGAGGAGAAGGGTCCTGTGGGGGGAGGATAAGAGCAGTGGATAGGGAGATCCATATGTTGCAGATGAGCAGTGGGGATGATTGTAGCCACAGCACAGTAATAAATCCCATTTCTTATAATGAAGCGGTTAAACTCGATGGTAATATAAAGTGTATGGTTACTAATGCCAGAAGTCTAGCCAGCAAGATGGGGGAGCTGGAGGCCTTGGTTCTGGAGGAGTCCATTGATGTGGTTGGTGTGACTGAGACATGGCTGGACTCCTCACATGACTGGGCTGTCAATATTCAGGGATTTACGTTGTTCAGAAGGGACCGGGTGGGCAGAAGGGGAGGAGGAGTATGTCTGTATGTCAGAAATGATATTAAAGTGAGTGTAAAAGATGCAATAGTGGGCGATGACTGTGATGATGTGGAAGCATTATGGGTAGAACTACAGAAGGAGGTAAAGAGTGAAAAAATTATTCTTGGTGTAATCTATAGACCACCCCAACATTACTGAGGAGGTAGATGGCCAGTTGAATAGACAAATAGAGCGGGCTGCCCGGGAGGGAACAGTAGTGATAATGGGGGACCTCAACTACCCAGATATAGATTGGGGTCACGGTTCAGCTAAAACCACAAAGGGGAGGGAATTTCTTAACCTCCTGCAGGATAATATTCTGGGCCAGTTTGTGGAGGAGCCAACTAGAAGTGATGCCTTGTTGGATCTGGTTATTTCTAACAACGCTGAGCTGGTTGGGGATGTCACTGTCCATGAACACCTGGGTAATAGTGACCACAATATAGTGACTTTTAGCTTAAAGTGTAGAAAAGAAAAACATGTTGGGAGGGCAAAAACTCTTAATTTTAAAAGGGCCAATTTTCCTGGGTTAAGGGCAGAACTTCAGGGCATAGACTGGGAGCGGCTGCTGTCACATACGGATACAGCTAATAAATGGGAAATCTTCAAATCCACATTAAATAACTGTACTGCCAAATATATTCCTATAGGTAACAAATATAAACGGTTAAAATCCAATCCCACATGGCTTACAACCGAGGTTAGAAGGGCTATAAATGAGAAAAAAGGGGCATTCAAAAAATACAAATCAGAGGGGTCAGCTGTAGCATTTAAACATTACAAAGAAGTCAACAAAACCTGTAAAAATGTAATAAAAGCAGCAAAAATTCACAATGAAAGGCAGGTAGCTATAGAAAGCAAAAGAAACCCCCAAAAATTCTTCAAATATATTAATGCAAAAAAACCAAGGTCAGAGCATGTAGGACCCCTAAATAATGGTGAAGGGGAATTAATAACTGGGGATCAGGAGAAAGCTGAGTTACTTAATGGGTTCTTCAGTTCTGTATATACAAAAGAGGATGGAGCTGTGGTGGGTGGGGCCAGTACTGAGGTGGGTGGGGCCAGTGCTGCTAACACATGTAATGTACTGAACTGGTTTACTATAGATATGGTCCAAGATAAATTAAACAAACTCAATGTAACCAAAGCTCCAGGGCCTGATGGATTGCACCCCAGAGTTCTTAGGGAACTCAGTTCTGTAATTTTTCTACCCTTGTATGAAATATTCCGTGATTCTTTGCTTACTGGTATTGTGCCGAGGGACTGGCGTAAGGCAAATGTAATGCCGATCTTCAAAAAGGGCTCTCGAACTTCCCCAGGTAACTATAGACCCGTAAGCTTAACGTCCATTGTGGGGAAACTATTTGAGGGGCTTATAAGGGACTACATCCAGGAATATGTAGTGGCTAATAGTATTATAAGTGATAACCAGCATGGTTTTACTAAGGACAGAAGCTGTCAAACCAACCTAATATGTTTCTATGAAGAGGTAAGTAGAAGCCTGGATGGCGGCGTGGCTGTGGATATAGTGTACCTGGATTTTTCTAAAGCGTTTGACACAGTTCCTCATGGATGTCTGATGGGTAAGTTAAAGTCTATCGGTTTGGAAAATTTAATGTGTAACTGGATTGAAAACTGGCTTAATAATCGTACCCAGAGAGTGGTGGTCAATGATTCCTACTCCGAATGGTCCCCGGTAATAAGTGGTGTACTCCAAGGGTCAGTACTGGGCCCTCTTCTGTTTAACTTGTTTATTAATGATATTGAGAATGGAATTAACAGCAATGTTTCTATCTTTGCAGATGACACCAAGCTTTGTAGTACAGTACAGTCTATGGAGGATGTGCAGATGTTACAGGATGACTTAGACACACTGAGTGTTTGGGCATCCACTTGGCAAATGAGGTTCAATGTGGATAAATGTAAAGTTATGCACCTGGGTACTAATAACCCACATGCATCATATGTCCTGGGGGGAGTTACTCTGGGAGAGTCACTGATAGAGAAGGATCTGGGTATACTTGTAGATAATAGACTACAGAACAGCACACAATGTCAGTCAGCTGCTTCTAAGGCCAGCAGGATATTGTCATGCATTAAAACAGGCATGGACTCACGGGACAGGGATATAATATTACCCTTTTATAAAGCTTTTGTGCGGCCCCATCTGGAGTATGCCGTCCAGTTTTGTAACCCGATCCATAAAAAGGATGTTCTAGAGCTGGAGAGGGTACAAAGACGGGCAACTAAACTAATAAGGGGAATGGAGCATCTTAGTTATGAGGAGAGATTAAAAGAATTACATTTGTTTAGTCTGGAGAAGAGACGTTTAAGGGGAGATATGATTAACTTATTTAAATATATAAATGGCCCCTACAAGAAATATGGGGAAACATGTTCCAGGTAAAACCCCCTCAAAGGACAAGAGGGCACTGCCTCCGCCTGGAGAAAAAAAGGTTCAATCTCCGGAGGCGACAAGTCTTCTTTACCATGAGAACTGTGAATCTGTGGAACAGTCTACCACAGGATCTGGTCACAGCAACAACAGTAGAGGGCTTCAAAACCGGCCTAGACAAGTTCTTAGAGCAAAATAATATAAATGCATATGTATAGAACCTATCACCACTCCCCCTTCCCTGTATCCATCCCCTCCTTGGTTGAACTTGATGGACATGTGTCTTTTTTCAACCGTATTAACTATGTAACTATGTAACTATGTAATTCTGCAGTAATCGGTGACTAGAGAGTAGTGTCATTTACCAAAATAAAGTGTAACAGTATGTCAGCACTATGTACATGTACCAAAGCAAAGTGGTACAAACATTTCTGTAAATTAAACATCATATTTGACATGTTAGTGGGTATTCTCATACTAACTAACTAACTAACACAGCTAAACTTGCAGGGCTTGTCAAGTTAAAGTGACACTGTCACCCCCTTTTTGCATTATGACTCCTCTACACAGGTGTAAAGGGTAAATTTAGCAGTTTTCATACCTTATTTTATATCATACGCCATGGTGCATGTTCCAGTAAAAAGTGATCATTTATTATCTGCGGATTGTGCTACCTGAACGGAACTTTGCGGCCACAGGGCCACTTAGCCCCGCGGCCACAGCGTCCCCGCCCCCTCGGTGAAATCATGGTCGCATAACCCTGTCCCTCAGCGGCCATTGATATGGGCCGACCTAGTGGGGGTGAGCCCTTTAGGCTGGCCATTCCAATGGCCGTTGAGGAGTGGGGCCTATGTGCCGATGACGTCACAGAGGGGGTGACAATGTGGGCGGGGCTATGTGGCGCTAAGTGGTGCTGCGGCCACGAAGCCCCGCCCAGGTAGCACAATCCGCAGATGATAAAATATCACTTTTTCCTGGAACAAGCACCATGCTTTATGATATAAAATAAAGTATGAAAACTGCTGCATTTGCCCTCTACACCTGTGTAGAGAAGTCAGAATGCAAAAAGAAGGTGACAGTGTCACTTTAAATATTTTTCAAGTACATTCATTTAGCAAACTTGCCTCTTTGTACTGATATGCTGCTCTTTACCTCCCATTATTGACAACTAGTTACCTAGGTTACAAACAACCCCTCTGCTGTGGTGGTCTGGCTGGTGTATAAATAGTTATAATAGAGATGTATAGAAAAAAGACCTCGACCACACAACGTTGTTTATTTGGCAGTTGGACGGACATCATTTACAGCTATGAAGAGATTACCTCTACAGTCCTGTCCCCTGATGCAAGCCCCAGCCTGAAGTGGATCTACTATGATTTGGAAGGTGTAGGAGACTTCCTGGGTCACAGTACAGGGCTGTAGACCCCACTATTCAGACTCTGCCCCTCCCCAACTCGCTCTCCTACCCAGTACAGGGAGCTCTTAAACCAAAACGATGCTCTTAACCCTTTAAGGACATGGCCCATTTTCGTTTTTACGTTTTCGGTTTTTCCTCCTTGTGTTTAAAAGGTTATAGCACTTGCATTTTTCCACCTAGAAACCCACATGACCCCTTATTTTTTGCGTCACTAATTGTACTTTGCAATTACAGGCTGAATTTTTGCATAAAGTACACTGCGAAACCAGAAAAAAATTCAAAGTGTGGTGAAATTGAAAAAAAAAACGCATTTCTTTTATTTGGGGGAACTGTGTTTTTACGCCATTCGCCCTGGGGTAAAACTGACTTGTTATGCATGTTCCTCAAGTCGTTACGATTAAAACGATATATAACATGTATAACTTATATTGTATCTGATGGCCTGTAAAAAATTCAAACCGTTGTTAACCAATATACGTTCCTTAAAATCGCTCCATTCCCAGGCTTATAGCGCTTTTATCCTTTGGTCTATGGGGCTGTGCGAGGTGTCATTTTTTGCGCCATGATGTGATCTTTCTATCGGTACCTTGATTGCCCATATACGTCTTTTTGATCGCTTTTTATTACATTTTTTCTGGATTTAATGCGACCAAAAATGCGCAATTTTGCACTTTGGGATTTTTTTTGCGCTGACGCCGTTTACCGTACGAGATCAGGAATGTGATTAATTAATAGTTCGGGCGATTACGCACGCGGCGATAGCAAACATGTTTATTTATTTATTTATTTGTTTACTTTTATTTAAAACCTGGGAAAAGGGGGGTGATTCAGACTTTTATTAGGGGAGGGGGCTTTTTACTATTAACAACACTTTTTTTTTTTTTTTTTACACATATACTAGAAGCCCCCCTGGGGGACTTCTAGTATATACACTTTGATCTCTCATAGAGATCTCTGCAGCATAGATATGCTGCAGAGATCCATGAGATCGGCACTCGTTTGTTTCCGGCTGCAGCAGCCGAAAGCAAACGAGTGCCGAGCCGAGGACGGCGCCATCTTGGACGCGTCCCCGGCCGGCATCAGTAACGGAGATCGCTCCTCCGGGACAAGGTCCCGGAGGAGCGATCTCCCCCACTAGACCCCAGGGAAACGTTGCCTCCGGTAATCGGAGGCAGCTGTCAACTTTGACAGCTGCCTCCGATTAGCTAATTAGCGGGCACGGCGATCAGACCGTGCCCGCTAATAGCGGCGGTCCCGGGCTACACGCGGCACCCGGGATCGCGGCACTTCAAAGCGGGGCCGCCGCGCGGCCCCGCTTTGAAGTGCAAGTGAGGACATAGGACGTACCGGTACGTCCTATGTCCTTAAGAGGTTAAACCAAGACACAATTTTGAAAAATTGTGAGCTCTTAAACCAAAACGCTCTTCACCCTTAGAGGACCGGGCCAATATCAATTTTTGCATTTTCGTTTTTTCCTCCTTGTGCTTAAAAGGCCATAGCAGTTGCATTTTCTCACCTAGAAATCCACATGAGCGATTATTTTTTGCGCCACTAATTTTACTTTGCAATAACAGGCTGAATTTATGCATAAAGTACACTGTGAAACCAGGAAAAAATTAAATATGTGGTGAAATCGAAAAAAATATATATATTTTTTTGTTTTGTTATTTTTACGCCATTCACCCTGGGGTAAAACTGTCTTGTTATATATGTTCCTCAAGTCATTACAGTTACAATGATATGTAACATGTATAACTTTTATTTTATTTGATGGATTTTAAAAATTTCAAACCATTGTTAACAAATACATGTTCCTTAAAATCGCTCCATTCCCATGCTTATAGCGCTTTTATCCTTTGGTCTATGGGGTTGTGTGAGGTGTCATTTTTTGCGCCATGATGTGCTCTTTCTATCGGTATCTTGAATGCGCATATGTGACTTTTTGAACGCTTTTTATTACAATTTTTCTGGATTTGATACGACCAAAAATGAACAATTTAGCACTTTGGGATCTTACGCCGTTTACCGTGCGAGATCGGGAATGTGATTAATTAATATTTTGGGCGATTATGCATGCGACAATATAAAACATGTTTATTTATTTAATTTTTATAACATGGAAAAGGGGGTGATTCAAACTTTTATTAGAGGAGGGGAGGGGACTTCTAGTATTAGTACACTAATCTCTTATTGAGATCTATGCATAGATCAATGAGATAGGCACTCTATTGCTTTCAGCCGCAGCCAAAAACAATAAAGTGCTGAGCCGGGATCAGCGCCATTACGGCGCAGACCCTGGCGCAGGTCAGATGCAGGGATTGCTTCTCCGCGACAATGTCGCGAGGGGCGATCCCCCCACTAGACCCCAAGGATGGTGAAAAGCTGCTTTTCAAATGCAGCTGTCAAGTTTAACAGCTGCATTTGAAAAGCTAAATATATATATATATATATATATATAATTATTTTTTTATTCTTTTTTTCTTTTTTTTTTCTTTTTGAGAATCTTGGTGGTCTGTAACCTAGGCAACGAGCAGTCAACAATGGGAAAGAGTAGCATATCAGGAGAAGGATGCAAATTTATTACATGAAAATATTTAAAATAACAAGCCCTACAAGTTTATCTACATTATTTGAGATGAGAATACCCCTGTAAAGGCCTTGTCCCAAAATTAATACTTACCAACTATCTTGAGATCTCCAGTGAACAGTGAGCAGGGGTCCAATGTATGCACATTGCCATTCTATTTAAAGTGACTCTGTACCCACAATCTGCCCACCCCAAACTGCTTGTACCTTCGGATAGCTGCTTTTAATCCAAGATCTGTCCTGCGGTACATCAGGCAGGTGATGCAGTTATTGTCCTAAAAACAATGTGGCCTAGAGTGTCTGTGTATTAGACTGGCACAACCTCTCTGTCCCTCCTCCCCCGCCCTCTTCATCATTAAGAATGCCCCAGGCAGATATTCTCCTATTCATCAGCTGTGTGAACACTGCACATAGGCTGACTCATTAGGGCACCTGTGAGTGTTCACTGCAGAGGAATAAAAAGAATCCTGTCAGTAGCATTCCAAATGATGAAGAGGGTGGGGAGGAGGGACGGAGGGGTGGTGCAAGGTTAGGGCACAGACACCTTAGGCCACGGCAGTTTGACACAGGGCTGCAAGTTTAAAAGTTGTTTTTTAGGACAATAACTGCATCACCTGCCGAACGGACCCCAGGACAGATCTTGAATTAAAAACAGCTATCTGAGGGTACAAGTGGTTTTGGGGGGGCAGATTGTGGGTACAAAGTCACTTCAATGTCTTTGGAACTAGCAGAGATAAGTAACCCAGTCCCAAAGACTTTGAATGGAGGATCAGCACACATGCTGTACCAAAATTCTATTCAAATACACTGTTGGGTAACTTAGGTAAATGAGGGGAGAGAGGAGCAGGCAAATCTTGTCATTAGTTCTAAGTGTGTATTGTGACGTGCACGTCAGCTTGAAATATCATTTACTGTATTATTATGATGTACATATTCTAACACTGAGAACACTATCTTTTATCAGGGTGAATCTTGCCACCGAGTGCAATCCATATTAGTACCTTAGTACCAGCAAGTTTAATACCAAGACAGAAATAGGACACCTTCAAACAGTAACTACATCCAAAAAGACATATTGCTCAGTGATGTGGATGGGACCATTAAGAGGATGTACCACCAAGTACGTCCTCTTTTACCTGACACACCAATAGAACGGCGCAGTTACGGGTGCCGCGGTCCATTTTTTGAACAGCGGCCCAGTTCCCTTGTATGGCGCTGTTCTTTCCACAGTTACCGGCCAGTGCTCAAGCACTGGAGGTAGACCGTCCCGTCCCCAGTGGGAGGGAATTCCCTCCCCTCGATGATGCAGCTCCGTTAGAATCAAAGGAGCTATAGAGGGAAGTGAATTCCCTCCCATTGGGGGCGGGCCGGCCTACCTCCAGTGCTTGAGCACCGACCGGTAACCGTGGAAAGAACGGCGTCGTACAGGGGAAATGGGCCGTGGTTCGAAAAAACGGACCGCGGCACCGGCTTCCCCATTACTGCGCCGTTCTATCCCTGTGTCAGGTTAAAGAGGACGTACCTGGTGGTACATCCTCTTTAAGAAGCCTGTGCTGTCTGGCTACTGGCTTGAGTATGGGTCTATGGGTGCATGTTGGAAGCTAAAAACAATGTGTCGCCCATGGAATGATGACATGGTACAATAGGAGAACAGCAATGGGGCAGCAGGACACTGCAATGGGGCAGCAGGTGAGCCTGCAAATCATTACAATTATGTTACAGCTCATTTCTTCCAGTGATAGTTGTGCAGTCTATGTGACCTGGAGGTTAAATATCAAAATTTATTGGAAATAATAAAAAAAAAAACAAATAAAGGGGATTCCCCAGTATGTAAATTAACTAAAGAATAAGGGATACCTACTGTGATACCCACTGTGATCTTGAGAATGGGATCCAGGGCTCTCATTAGAATGGAGTGGTAGGTCGCACATGTGCGCCACTGCTTTATTTAATCTGTGTGGAAGCCACACTAATGCTATATGAGTAGGGTGGGAATGCACATGTGCAACCCGTCATTCCATTCTAATAGGATACTCAAGATTATGTGGGACCTCAGTGGCTAGAACCCCTTCAATCAGATAATTATCTCTTATATTTTGTATAAGGGAATACGTTTTCAAGTTTGGAAAACCCCTTTAAGCCAGATTCCAAGCACATTGGGGGACATTTATGAAGTCTGGCATTTTTTTATGCTGGGCTTACAAATGTCCCCGCACCTCTGGAGCTCAGAGGATTTATGTAGAGGTGCACTGCCTTTACATAAATCACGTATGCACAGAGCCCGTCCGTGCGAATAATCTGAAACCTGGCGTAGGTTTCAGTATAATTTTTTTCCCCTCTGCGTGCTGTCTCACCCCCGTAACGCCCCCTCTCCACACCACCTGCGAAGGTGGAGCAGATCAGCCAAATCTGAATAAAATATTCGCAAAAAGACCTCTTGCGAATATTTTTCCGCCAATCGGGTTAATCTGCGCCGAAAAAAGGCATTTTCGCCTTTTAATCCCCCATTGTGTTCTAGCCTTTTAACAAAATATTTGTGTAGTAAAGACGACCTCCTGGCATATAAGTCTGCCAGAAGGTTCCAACATATACTTCTGCATAGACATACTGTATAGTTGGATTTCTCATCTATTGGCCACAGTGTTAAAAAAAAATCCCGCAGCTGAAACACTTTTAAGAGACGGTCCTGGCGCTTGCTGGTCTTTCTTGGGTGCCCTGGAGCCTTTTTGGCAGCAATGAGACCTCTCTCCTTGAAGTTTTTGATGCGATAGATTGTTGACTGAGGTGCAATCTTTCTAGCTGTGATACTCTTCCCTGTTAGGCCATTTTTGTGCACGTAAATGCACGTGTTTCTTTAGAGATAACCATGGTTAACAGCCCAGAAACAATGATGCCAAGCACCAGCCTCCTTTTAAGGTGTCCTGTGGTGTCATTCTTACTTAATCATGACAGATTGATCTCCAGCCCTGTCCTCATCAACACCCACACCTGTGTTAATGGAGCAATCACTGAAACGATGTTAGCTGGTTATTTTAAGGCAGGGCTGCAATGATCTTGAAGTGTGTTTTGGGGGATAAAGTTCATTTTCTAGGCAAATATCGACTTTGCAAGTAATTGCTGTTAAGCTGATCACTCTTTATAACATTATGGAGTAAATGCAAATTGCCATTTTAAAAACTGAAGCAGTAGACTTTGTAAAAATTTGTATCATTCTCAAAACTTTTGGCCATGACTGTATATAATGTGGGGTTATATGCCAAATATAGAGCACAGGTGCAGTGTGCAATGAGACTTAGAAAAAAATCAAAGATTTCAAGTGGCTTCATACTCACATATGAAGCTTAAGCTATAGTGCCATAAGGTTTGATTGAGATCTTTCACTATCTGTAAAGGTTCTAAGAAGCTTTACAGAGCACCACAGTACACTTGATATAGATGTCAGAGGGGGGGGGGGTGAGTTTAGGCACTCCTAATAGTGCCATCTTCTCAAAGTTTATCATACATATAAATAACTTTAGGAAAGAAAACTTGATAGTTAAATTAACATTGAGTGAAGTTGTAAAAAGAAACCTCATAATCTAAAAGTCCATCTTGGAGCCCATACTAAGCTGAGAAATAGCAATGTTTAAAACCAGACATCCTTATCTTTTTCTGTTAAGGAACATTCTTACATTTGTAAGAAAAAGACTAAGATTGAGCTGTAGATCAAACTTGATGCTCTCATGGTATTAGTTACCCTTTATCCATCCCAATGCGATTTTATCATAAATAACACAGAAACACTTTGACATGAAAGTAATTGCTTCCTATGAAAATGGCTCCTATTTCACCTTTTGTGGTTATCTTACCTTCCTTATATGAATGGGGAACAGATGTCCAGTTATGACTTCTATATGTCAAGTCATTTCAGAATCAAATAGATAAGGGATGCTGCTTGTAATGTATAACATAATAGAGTCCGTTATTTTTAGGTACAATGCTTGTTTTATTGTAGAAATAAGTTACAGATCATTCTAGCCTTACAATTATTTAGTTTCTGAGCCATATTTAGACTTAACTGTAACTGTCATTGAAAATGTACTAGGCATATGGTTTGGTCAGAACTTTGCTAAACGTTTGGTTTGGTGTGAACCTAAACACCAGCAGTTCACCATAGCTTAACCTGCCAAAATGGTGTCAGCCACATGGCAGAAAGGAGAAGGAAGGATCACATGTAGCCCATAATGCCTTGCAAACAGCTCTCTGTGACAAAATGGGATTATTTTTGGATTCTTTTTTCCGATTCATCTGTGTGCTTATAAACATTGGCAGGCATCTACCCCTGAAAAAGGGAAAGTTTTAAGTCACTAAAAGGGGTATATCCCAAACTCTTTATTTTAACTGGAAAAGTTGGGGGTCGTCTTATACGCCTAGTCGTCTTATACACTGGAAAGTACTGTATATTACTTGGCAATATAACTTCAATAAAATAAATGTATAGTTTCTTTTTATTTACATAGCTATTTCCATTGAGGGGCAGCAGTAAGAGCCCTATTACACTGAAAATTATTGTGAAAAAATCATTCAATCGTTCGAATTTAAACAATAATCGCTTGTGTGTTGTTGATCTTTGATGTCGATCTGACCCTAAAATCATTGGTAATTGTTTGCTAATTGTCCTCTGTAAGTCCACATTCGTTCTCTGTAATTCTGAATATGTTCACTAATCTTTCCTGATAATTCCAAATGTTTCCTTCTTTTGCTGGGATCAGATGGAGTTAACGATCGTACTAACGATTGTTGTAATGATTGTAACTAACTGCTGCGTTTACACAAAGTGATAATTTGCCCAATTGATCGTTTAACGATTTTGATGCAATGATTTAGTTTTCATAACGATCAGCGGTTAGACGAATAAATCGTTAGAAAATTTGTAGAAAAATAGTTATTGAGATCGTTTTTAAGATCGCTTAAGCCCATCTTTTACATAGGGTGAATCTTTGAAAGACTGTGTACAAAAAGCGATCTGCGAATTTTTAGCGAATGACGAACGACGATTTGAAAACATATTGAAAGATCAAAATAAATGATTTTTCGCTCGTCGCTTGATCGTTTGCAGTGTTTACACGGAATGATTATTGCTCAAATGCGATCGTTATTGCGAAAATTCGAACGATAATCGTTCCGTGTAAACGCAGCATTATTCTGTGTAATATTGTGAATGATTTCAGGTTAAAGATAAACAATCTCGTTTGCAATCGTTTATCTTTAATCATTAAAAATCGCTTAGTCTAAAAGGACCCTAAGCGACTGCTGCCACCAACAATTGTGTCAGGGACAGCAGGGCTTGCAGTTCCCAATCCTCTGTTCTGATAAAATGGGAAGGGGGTGTAAATTAACTTTTTTTTAAATAAAGTAATATTACTTTACTAAAACCAACTTATTATTAAAAAAATCATTTTAGTCTCCATAGTACCCCTTTAATATACAGGCGTTTATAAGAAAATCTGTATAATTGTTTCCTCTCAGCTGTTTTTATAGCCTTTACTTTTCTTTTGTTGTTTGATGGCTCCACCATAACATTAGATTCTCTTGCTATATGAAATTTTCAGCCATGCATTTAAGAGGTACAGTATTGCTGCTGTAAGCAGTGTCGGACTGGGGTACCTGGGGCCCACCAGAGGAATTGATCTTTGGGGCCCACCAATATAGAACCAGTGAGACACGATGTGCGGCCCGCTCCTTTCCTGGATCCATCTGTATCTGTGACAAATCTCAGAACACCCTACATTTATACAGCTCTCAAGCTATGCTGGGAGTTGCAGTCTCTGAGAGGACAACCCTTTAATAAATCACTGTGTGCAGAGGCTCCTGGTGGCTGCAATCTGTGGGTCACAACCATCAACCCTGAAGGTCCAGCAATACATCTGTCTGCAGCAGCAGTTATCAGAGGATTGTCTCTTTACTGTACTACAACTCCCAGCATTTCCTGAGGGCTGCAGACTGTCAGTACATGCTAGGAGTTGTAGTGTTTGCAGCTGTTGTAGTTGGGTCCTAGGTGCATCATACACTGGATGCTTTGTGGGAGATCAGAATACATAGATCTGTGGGGACTCAGTGTAGGGAAGTGACCCCAGAACATCACTAATAGGGGATAGGGGTAGATGTTTTTGTTCTATCCCCTATTAGTGATGTTCTGGGGTCACTTCCCTACACTGAACCCCAACAGATCCATGTATTCTTATATGCCACAAGGATTCCAGTGTATAATGCGCCTAGGACCCAACTACAACAGCTGCAGGCACTACAACTCCTAGCATTTACTGACAGTCTGCAGCCCTCAGGATATGCTAGGAGTTGTAGTGCCTGCAGCTGTTGTAGTTGGGTTCTAGTTTAAAAGTTTGCGCTAATGTACTGTAATGACCACGGGGGAGTCAGCACACTACAGAAAACAATACACTGAACCATTTAGACACCAATGGTACACAGGCTCTGCACACTATAGAAGTGATTACAGTGCAGTTACTAAAGACTCACAGGTGACATTTTCTCTGATTGCCGTCGTTCACTTTTTGCTTTCTTCTCTACCTGGCGCAGCCATAATGAAGACTTCTCTGACCAAAACTCATCTGCAAGTGGGCAGCTGGGGGTGACTGGGGAAGGAAGGCAGCTTGGGGTGAAAGGGGGAGGGGGAGAAGCTGGGGGAGAGGGCAGGGGGAGAAGCAAGGGAGGCAGGGGGAGAAGCTGGGGGGGAGGGGGAGAAGCTAGGGAGGCAGGGAGAGAAGATGGGGGCAGGGGGAGAAGATGGGGGACAGGGGAGCAGCTAGGGTGATAGAGAGCAGCTGGGGTGACAGGGGCAGCAGCTGGGGAGGCAGGGGGAGCAGCTGGGGTGGAAGGGGGAGAAGATGGGGGGCATAAGAAGCAGCAGGAGGGCAGCTGGAGAATATAAGGGGGAAGGGGGAGCAGCTGGGGAAGGGGGAGAAGATGGGAGTCAGGGGATCAGCTGGGGTGATAGGGGCAGCAGCTGGGGTGGCAGGGGGAACAGCTGGGGTGACGGGGAGACGATGGGGGGCAGCTAGGGGGCAGATGGGGGCATGAGGAGCAGCAGGGGGAAGCTGGAGAAGATGAGGGGTAAGGGGGAACAGCTGGGGTGACAGAGGGAGAAACTGGGGGGCAGGGGCAGCAGCTGGGGTGACAGGGGAAAAATCTGGGGGCAGGGGGAGAAGCTGGGGGGGGCAGGGGGGAAGAGGGAGCGGCCGGAGGGCAGGGGGAGCAGCCAGAGGGCAGGGGGAACTGCTGGGGAAAGTTCCCCCCTAGTACAGTTACGGGGGCTGGGGTGAATTTCCGGCACAGACAGCTTGTATCACACAGGCCCGGAAGCTCACAGCTGCAGCCCCGCGGTCCAGAACTTCTCTCCTGTGGCCCAGTCTGACGCTGGCTGTAAGATTGGATAGGACCTGATCAGACAAGCCTTGGCTGATCATTTCATTCAAGAGTGCCCAAAAGTTACTTTGCAGAAGGCAGATGTTTTGAACATCTAGGAGGGTTTAGTCATCTCAAAATGCCAAAGACTGGAAAGGATAGGTAACGGACAACACAATAGGATAGGCAAAAGCACCACGTAGTACAATGTCTACTTCTAAAAAATGTATTGTGTTCGCGAGTACAACCTTTTAGCTGTGTTAGAGACTGTGTTAAATACAATAACTCTCTTGAAGTACGCCTTCTGATGTGGTGCTGTTGCCCACTTGTCCTGTACAGTACTTTGCAAAGGTTACTTTGTTTGAAGCTCAGCATTTGTCTTTAGTTTATGATGTAGCCATTATATTATTGGCTCACACAAAGCTCTTGATATGATGTAGGTTATATATCCATGGCAGTTAAGTAGCAATAAGTAAAATTCCAGTTATTAAGACTCCAAAAAAGGAGACAAACTGGTTGTTTTGTGGAAAGTTACGTCAAGAGATGGAATCAGAAATGACAGGATAAAGTAAGCAAACTTGAAATGACAAGATAAAGATGGCACGCAAAAGCTGGTGTAGGAAAGCAGACATATGTTTTCTGCATGGTAATGGATATGTAGGTGGTACATGAGGAAGCATGGTTAGAATGTAAACAGTTCTACTGAGATGCTGAGAATCTCCTGACAAGAAAGGTCATAAACTCTAAGATCAGTGAGGGATATCAGTACTAGTGGAGCCTGAAGACAGCTCTGGGCACTGAAGCGTTCACACTTTTATAACTAGAAAGGAAAAATGAATGTATGATAAGTTTGTTTTACATGTTTAGCTGAAAGATCTGAGATTAATTCATTATGAGAGATATTGACAGGTAAAGAGGTGTTCAGCACATTAAGAACATTTTGATGGGTGTTTTTATTTGATAGAAACACAAATGTGATTATAATGTAGACCTAAAAAAAAAAAAAGTATTGAAAATAAAACCTATGGTTTTATACTAAGATTTTTGTAGGCTTTACAAGTCCCATTCCATGTGCATGAACCCCTCAGGCCAGTTTTATGGCAAAACCATTTAGTAAAAATAACCAGAGGCTGCCACCAAAAAAGCCTTCTTTTTATTGAATCCTGATGAGTAACTAGTGGTGCCACTATAAAAATGTTTGCTTTACCAGCAGCTACAGGCTTTACAGAGTTCAAAAGCAGCTGATAAGTCAACTGTCAAACTTACGAAGCGCTCCGCCTCATTTATGTAGTAAATAAGCTCACTATGCAGTAAATTAACTCACTCCCATGAATTCCTGGCATCCCTGCTGCCTGCTTTACCCTGAATGGAGTTTTTAGAGATTTTGCTACAATAAAGGAAAAGTTTTTTATGTTGATTGACCTTGTGAACTTTCTCTATTTCCAGTCAGCATAATACAATTTGTCACAATTTGACATCAATCTCACATTTGCAAGGATAAGTTATAGAGAAAGTGTTAATGAACTATATACACTACTATATACAACACACTACAGTATACTAATAATAACCAATATAAGTGTTAACTCCCTGGCTCATTTGCATTGTGCAGAACAACTGTGGTGTGAATGACGTCACCCCTCTGCTTCACATCATGAAGACTGCATTGAGGAATATCATTGATGAAGGGAGCAGTGCTACAGGCTACCAGGTGAACCTGAGTCCGAAGAAGGACAAAATGGTGCTAGAGGAGGAGTTAGGGTTCAAAACCGAAATTGACCCACACAAGCGTTGGTAGAACATACAAACTTTTGACAGATGTTGCCTTTGGTGGCATTTGAACCCAGGACCCAAGTGCTGCAAGGCTAGGGTGCCAACACCAGACAGCAATCAGCTACTACTAACCTGCCTGTGTCTCTTTAAGAAAAGTCCCCATAAAAATATAAACCCACCATAAGTATTTACATTTAAAAAAAAATCAGGGAATGTTCCGCCATTGCACCCCCAATGATACTATAATGCACTAGGAAATACATATATTCCATTTGCATACTTTTAAAGAACCATATCTTCAGATTTACTGCCCATAGGCTAGACCAATTGCACATGTTTGCAACCCAGGCATATATTATCCACAGCAGCTCAATGCCTCCACAATGTGCACCATGCATCCCATGCCCCCAAAACAGTATTATACTACCAGCAGCAATTTGTTGCTGAAAGGCAGGTTAGCTTGTGTGATTCAGAGTGCATTCATATGTGTATGGATAAGGGAGCAAAATAAATTAAGAGGGAGCCAAATAAGTTTTTTATTTTTTATTTTTATGGGCCATAATGCCAATACTGATGGGACAGGCCATGGATGTAACCTAATTGGGGGTGGGGAGGAGGCACTGGGAATAAAAGGAGTTGAATAGTTTATTGTACAGAGGTTTGAAAGGGTTTGATGGGGATTTGAATGAGTTTTTTAGTATTTTTATCACGTCTTTTTCAAGACAGCACAGTAAAGATTTACACAGCCTGGCTATCCTGGAGCAGAAACTCCACTCAGCAGGAACACTGGGTTAGCTTCAAGCATCGCACCCTCTAACTTATAAAGGACACTAGATTCACAATACCCAATGACTGATAATTGGAAGTGTTTTCACAGCACCCACTGACTGATAATAGGATATGTTTTCACAGCACCCACTGACTGATAATAGGATATGTTTTCACAGCACCCACTGGTTAATAATACAACATTTTTTTTTACAATACCCTGTGGCTTGATACTGTATAGTGGACCCTGTATAATGTATAATGTACACACAATGACTTGCTATAATGCAGAACCAACAGCCAATCACATGTTATGCATACCCAGTGACTTGTTTTAAAGTACACTTAGTGACTTGCTATAATGCAGAGCCAGCAGCCAATCACTCGTTGTATATACCCAGTGGCTTGGTATAATGCACAATCAGCATTATAACGCAGAACCAGGAGCCAATTACTTGTAATGCAAAAACAGCACACAGTCACTTTGTGTACTGAACACTGGCTGCACAGCTGTCACTAAAAACAACCCACTTCTTTCCACTTTGTCCCCAGCAGCGGATTATAATAGGTCAGTTTTGGGCAGTAGCCCGGGGCCCTGAGCTCCTGGGGGGCCCATGGCCACCCAAAAAGACTTCTGTCTCTTGGCTACAGTTCTGCCATGATTTGCAAAAAAATCACTGCTTTTTTACCGCAATTTTGCAGAAATCAGGGCATCAATATTATCTATCCTGTACTATGAACACCACGCTAGTGCTACCATAGTTATAGTAGGGTGGGGGGGCCCAAGCTTGGTGAACATATTGTAAAGTTAATCCGCCCCTGTCTGTCCCTATCTTTGTTATTCTCTCTCTGCTCTAACTGCCTGGTGCAACCTGCTCTCCACTACACACACAGCCGACTGGGTGCCTCCAAGAAGTACCTCAGCCTATGCAGGTTTTATGGGGAAGTGCTGACATCACAGTGGGGCTTGCAGGTGATGGGACGCGCACAAGGTTATGGTTGATCCTTTGCTCCCACCCAGTGACAATACTGTAAGCTAACATGTGCAACTCCCATTGTCACTGCCATGTTTAGTGAATTTGGAACAAATCAATTTGAATTAACTTTGCTGAACCAAGCGAATTGACAGAGCAATTTGCGATTCGAGAGATTCGCTTTGCTCATCTCTACTTCTGAATTTAGCACAGAGAACAACTAAATCAATCTCACCAGTGTAAACATTACTAAACATACGTTATTGAAACATCTTAATAATGAGCTAGTCCAGAATACAAAAAGGCATACAAAGTTCAAAGTTCAGGCCACATCCAGTTCTTGCACAATGGTAACAATTTTGGTGCACACAAGCAATTTGTAATATTTTTTGTTTCCAAAAACTGGAGCAAATACATCAGTAAAGTACATAAATTATCTAATTTAAAAAAGCACACCAGTTTTTTTTTGTCCACATAATGCATACTCAACATCATTAATCCATCACTGGCATCTGTTTTATTACAGTGTAGCTAAATCCATGTGTTTATTATTGTAACTGGATCATGTTATCACCAGCCTGACCCCCAAAAAATCACATTGTTTAATGTGTCAGAGGCAGTGACTTCTTCTGAGTCAGCTGACTTCCTGTTAACTACAGGGTGACATAATTATCAGTTGATCAGTGATCAAACAAAATCAGTATGGCCTCTACTTTATTATAGTGCTTGAAAAAGCACTATATTGTAATCCGTATTCTTCTTCTTCTTCCGTTTCTTCTTCTTCCAGCTATTCTTCTGCAATTAATACAGCCCAAACCACTTTGCGCACAGACTCTGTTCAAACTGCGTTTCGAAGCCCTCGGCGCTGTGAGGTGTGCTATCTATTTTTCGTTTCGATCGGATTCAAATTTTTAAAGAAATTTATGTTTAAAGACCCCGAATTTCCCATAGAAAATAAAGGCCCATTAGAAATAATGGCCCCACTCTAAACGCTAACAGCCAATCACAGCACATATGCAAATAGCTGAAATATAGCAGCCAATAGAAATTCTAAGGTCTTGTCAGTCAATGTATCACAACATCCACACAGTCACATGTCCACTATTGGCCAATAGAAGATGTAATATATGGAAGGTCCTTAACGATTTTGTCTCACTGACATAAGTAAGATTGTCATGGTAACCGAGCAATGATCTTTAACATTATAAGTATCAGAGTTCAGTCAGTAAAATAGCAGAGCTCAGGGGACGGTATTCAAGTCGCTCTTAACCTTTAGGCGTACATTCAGGGCCGCCTACATGTGTTCAGAGCGGGGCTGTGCGCCATCTGCACTCTGAACCGCCGTGGTCCCGGGTGCCGCTCGTAGCCCGGGGCCGTGGCTTTTAGCGGCCTGGTCCGACATCTGCATCCGATTACTTGAATGCAGCCATTAGGGGACTGAAAGGGACTTTGAAAGGGACGGCATCCATATCGCTCTTAAAGGGACTCAAGTCGCTCTTAAAGGGACGGGACCCAAGTCACTCTTAAAGGGACGGCACCCATGTCGCTCTTAAAGGGACTCAAGTCGCTCTTACAGGGACGGGACCCAAGTCACTCTTAAAGGGACAGGACGTATGTTGCTCTTAAAGGGACTTAAGTCGCTCCAAAAGGTACGGGACCCATGTCGCTCTTAAAGGGACCCATGTCGCTCTTAAAGGGATGGGACCCAAGTCGCTCTTAAAGGAACCCAAGCAGCTCTTAAAGGGACCCAAGCCGCTCTTAAAGGGACCCAGGTCGCTCTTAAAGGGACCCAGGTCGCTCTTAAAGGGACCCAGGTCGCTCTTAAAGGGACCTAGGTCACTCTTAAAGGGACCAAAGTCGTTCTTAATGGGACCCAAGTCACTCTTAAAGATACTCAAGTCGCTCTTAAAGGGACGGGACCTATGTCGTTTTTAAAAGGATAGGACCCAAGTCGCTCTTAAAGTGACCCAAGTCGATCTTAAAGTGAACCAAGTCACTCTTAAGAGGGAAATGGGTCCCTTTAAGAGCGACCTGGGTACCTTTAAGAGCGACCTGGATCCCATTAAGAGCGACTTGGGTCTTTTAAGAGCGACTTAGGTCCCTTTAACAGCGACTTGGGTCCCTTTAGTATCAATAATTATATCACATGACACATGCTGTAAAAAAATAAATAAAAAAAACAGTACCAGAATAGCTGTATTTTATGAATCTGCTTTAGAAAATACATCATAAAAGAGATCAAAAAATCATATATATGTAAAACTTGGTATCAATAGAAACTACAGATCTTCACGCAAAAAATAAGCCCAAAACCAGCTCTGTCTCGCAAAAGATAAGAATGCTATGGATCTTGCAATATGGCGACAGTTTTTGTGGTTTTTTGCTAGGAATATAGTTTCTATTGCGCCAAAGAGTTAATAGTTAAAAAAAATTTATACCGTAACCGCAGTGACCCGGAGAATACATGTAATATGTTGTTAGTGACCGCCGATACGGATTTATACGTCGGTCACTAATGGGCTCTATTCTGCTGCCATCAGCTCTTTATGGCGATGGCACAGAATAGTGCAGCAGCGGTGGTAAGGCCCGCAGCCCCCTTCTCTCAGCTATCAGAGGTCGCTGAGGGGTTGGGGCAGAGTGTGGGCTCAGTCCCGGCCAGTCCCCTCACAGTGTTTACTTGTAACCACTCAGATTACCCGTAACCACCCCAAATTGCCCCAGGCTGCCCATAACCACTATAGATTGCCACAGATTGCCCGTAACCATCCCAGATTGCCCGTAACCACCCCAGATTGCCTGTCACTTCTCCCCCAGATTGCCCATCACCACTCCAGTTTGCCTGTGACCCCCCCAGATTGCCCGGCACCACCCCAGATAGCCAGTAAACACCCCCAGATTGTCCGTTACCCATAAACACCCCAGATTGCCAAAGACTGCTCGTACCACCCCAGATTGCTCGTCACCACCCCAGATTGGCTGTTACCACCCCAGATAGCAAGTAAACACTCCCAGGTTGCCCATCACCACCCCAGATTACCTGTAATCTCATTTAAAAAATCTCATTTTTAGCAACTTCTTTTTTTTTAATAATCGATACTAGCTGCGGTTTTGCTCCAGCAAAATGACGCTTCTTTCCTTCTGAGCCCTGCTGTGAGCCCATACAGTGGTTTATGCCCACATATGGGGTACCGTTGTACTCAGGAGAACCTGCTTTAGGGTAGCTTCACACGTACCGACTCGCAGCGTTAATAACGCTGCAAGTCGGCTAGGTCCTGGCAGATCACTTTCACTATGGTGCGATGTGCAGCCATTTCTGTATTTTTGGCTTGTGCATATTTTATGTATTCTGTCCCTTTTTTCATTGTGGCTAGCACTCGTGCTTTGTAAGACCCATGTGATCCAAATTAGCAGGAAGCACCTGTGTACATAAGGGGAGGATCTCCTAATATTCTCCCATTCTACCTGCAGAGGAATGGAGAGAGAGGTAAGAGCTTGTTCACACTTGTGTTGCTTGGCGTCCACTTTTTCCGCCGGTGGCGCCTGCGGGGTCCGGGGGGGCCCTTTAGGGTCTGGTCCTGTGACAATGGGGTTGCAGGGCCATTCTGTGGCCCCCCTTCTCTGCTTGCGCACATTTTGCGGGGATTGTGGTCGCTGACCGACACAGTGATGTTTTTTGGTTAGGGACTCATGTGTATCAGAAGACCTGCACGTGATACATGAGGCAATATGGTTTGGCCAAATTATATACTAACTTCTGATGTTGGTTTTAAATGTAGCTGAATAAGCTTTCGTTCCAGCCATGGGTGCGATGTGCAGCCATTTCTGTCTTTTTGGCTTGTGCACTTTCACTACATACACACAGCGGTCTGAACGACCGCTGCATGTATGTAATTCTGCCGGCCGCTTAACCCCTTCCGTTGCCGCCTGGCTCCCGCTCCGCTCCCGCTCTGTATACATTACCTGCCCTCGCTGCATGGGGTCCCCGCGTACTGCTCTCCCGCCCGGCCAATCAGTGGCTGCGGCAGGGCAACACACTGATTGTCCGGGTGGGAGAGCAGTATGCCGGGACCCCGTGCAGTGAGGACAGGTAATGTATGCGGAGTGGGAGCCGGGCGGCAGCTAAAGGGGTTAAGCGGCCAGCAGAATTACATACACGCAGCGGTTGTTCAGACCGCTGTGTGTATGTAGTGAAAGTGATCTGCCAGGACCTAGCCGACTCGCAGCGTTATTAACGCTGCGAGTCGGTACGTGTGAAGCTACCCTTACAAATTTTGTGGTGCATTTTCTCTACTGTTCCTTGTGAAATTGAGAAATTCTAAACTAAACATATTATTGGAAAAATTAATTTTTTTCATTTTTACTTTGAATCCTTTCCTCTAATACCTGTGGGGTCAAAATGCTCACTGCACCCCAAGATAACTTCTTTGAGGGGTGCACTTTCCAAAATGGGGTGACTTTTGGGGGGGGGGTTCTATTCTGTTGACACTACAGGGGCTCTGCAAACGCACCTGACCCTCGTAAACTTCTTCAGAAAAATCTGCACTGAAAATGCTAATTGGCGCTCCATACAGTGGTTTATGCCCACATATGGGGTACCATTGTATTCTTGAGAACCTGAGTTACAGATTTTGTGGTGTGTTTGTTCTCCCTTTCCTTGTGAAGTTGAGAAATTTCAAAATAAACAAACCATATTATTGGAAAAATTCTAGTTTTTCATTTTTACTGTCTAATTTTGAACACTTTAATACCTGTGGGGTCAAAATGCTCGCCGCACACCAAGATGTAATATATGAGGGATGAATTTTCCAAAATGGGGCGACTTCTGCGGACTCTACGGACACTACAGGGGCACTGCAAACGCACCTGGTGCTCAGAAACTTCTACAGCAAAATATGCACTGAAAATGCTAATTGGCGCTCCCTTCTTTCTGAGACCTGCTGTGTGCCCATACAGTGGTTTATGCCCACATATGGGGTACCTTTCTACTCGGGGGAACCTGAGTTACAGATTTTGGGGTGCCTTTTCTCTCCTGTTTCTTGTGAATTTGAGAAATTTCAAACTAAACAAACATATTCTTGGAAAAATCCTAGTTTTTAATTTTTACTGTCTAATTTTGAATACTTTCCTCTAATACTTGTGGGGTCATAATGCTCACCGCACACCAAGAAGTATTCTTTTAGGGGTTAACTTTCCAAAATGGGGTGACTTTTGGGGGGTTTCACTTCGCTGGCACTACAGGGGCACTGCAAACGCACCTGGCACCTGAAAACCGTTGTACTCAGGAGAACCCGCGTTACAGATTTTGGGGTGCTTTTTCTCTCCTGTTGCTTGTGAAAATGAGATACTTTAATCTGAACGAACATATTATTTGAAAATATCTATTTTCCATTTTTTTGCGGCCTATTCGTGAATACTTTCCTCCAGCCCCTGTAGGGTCAAAATGCTCATTATACCCCTAGATTAATTCCTTAGGGTGTGTAGTTTCCAAAATGGGTCACTTATGTGGGTTTCAAGTATACAAGCCTCCTAAACCCACCTAAAAAAAGAACTGGTCCCTAAAAAAAAACAGTTTTCGAAATTTCATGAAAATTTGATAATTTGCCGATACATTTCTAAGCCCCGTAACAAGAAAAGTAAAATATGTTTACGAAATGAAGCAAGAATAAAGAGGACATATTGGTAATTTTACCTAGTAACTAATTTATGTGATACGACTTTCTTTTTTTAGAAGCACAGAATTTCAAAGCTTGTAAAGTGCAATTTTTCAAATTTTTCATGATATTTTAATGTTTTTTACAAAAAACACAAAAGATAGTCACCAAATTTTACCACTAACACAAAGTACCATATGTTACAAAAAAACAATCTCAGAATGGCTAGCATATGTTAAAGCATCACTGAGCTTTAAGCGCATAAAGTGAGACAGGTCAGATTTAAATAAATGAGCCTGGTCATTAAGGCCCAAATAGGCTCGGTCCCTAAGGAGTTAAGAGCGACCTGGGTCCCTTTAAAAGCGACTTGGGTACCTTTAAGAGCGACTTAGGTTCTTTAAGAGCGACTTGGGTCCCTTTAAGAGTGACTTGGGTCCCTTTAAGAGCAACCTGGATCCTTTTAAGAGCGACTTGGGTCCCTTTAAGAGCGACTTGGGTCATTTTAAGAGCGCCTTGGGTCATTTTAAGAGCAAAATGGGTCCCTTTAACCCCTTAAGGACAGAGCCTGAAATGGCCTTAATGACAGAGACAAATTTTATGAATATGACCAGTGTCACTTTATTCATTAATAACTTCAGGATGCTTTTACCTATCCGGCTGATTCTGAGATTGTTTTCTCGTGACATATTGTACTTTACATTTCTGGTAAATTGGAGTCGATACTCATAACGAATCTTTATGAAAAAACCCCAAATAATGTGAAAAAATGTGAAAAAATGCATTTTTCCAACTTTGAAACTTTTTTGCTTATACAGAAAGTGGTTATATCACATAAATTATATATTAAATAGCATTAGCAACATGTCTAATTTATGTTGGCAGCATTTATTAAACGACAATAGGAAGCTTAAAACATTAGCAGCAAATTTCAAAATTTTCAGTAAAATTTCAAAATCAGATATTTTTAGGGACCTGTTCAGGTGGGGGCTCGGTTCACACGTTGTAACAGTGCGGCTGTATTTGCGGCTGTAATTGTGCGGCTGTATTTTTGGTGGTTCGTGTGTATGCTTGGAAGTATAGGATATGCGGGGGGACCCTATGCGTTTTTTTTTTTAAATAAATAAATAATTTAAAAAAAAACGCATAGGGTCCCCCCTATTTTTATAACCAGCCGGGTTAAAAACCAAACGACAGCAGCCTGGTAACACCAGGGTGGGAAGAGCCATTGGTTTAGGCCCTCCCCAGCCTAAATCTTACCAGCCTGCTGCCACCCGGTCCAGGAGCGCCAATTTTGACGCTCCGGGACCACTGGCACCCGGCTCTTCCCAGTACCCCTGGTGGCATTGGGTACTGGGGTAATAATAGGGGGTTAGTGTTAGCCATTTTATACCGGCTAACACTAGGCCCCAACTTAGTTATGGATTCCGTCTATTAGACGGCTTCCACTACTAAGTCTATAAAGTAAAGAAATAAAGACAAGACACAAGTTTAAAATATTTTTTATTCAAATAAAAACACCCCCACACCCCTCATTGACCATTTTATTAAAAAAATTCAAAGAACAACCGCTGGTCATCGACGTAGTCCATGGAATCCGACGTAATCCCCAGGATACCGATATCTGAAAAACAAAAAGGGAGAAACACACAAAAAACACACAAACAGGAGCACAACACCCATCATTGTGAGCGGTGTTGTGCTCCTTACAGTATGCAGCATCTTTACAGATCGCTGCTTACAGTCTGACCCCCTAGGGGTTAAGGGAGGATGTATTGCATCCCCCTTAACCCCCTGGGGGCCAGACTGATGTCAGACTGCACCCATCCCAGCAAGGAAGGGGTTAAGTGACCCCCCTTCCTTGCTGGGAGGGGTGCAGTGCCGGGGAGGGGGTGGGGAGAGCTCTATACTCACCATCCGATGTCCCGATGTGTCCTCTTCGCTGGTCCACAGCACAATGAAGTCACTGTACTGCGGACCGACTCATTATATGTACGCTCAGCCGAACAGCCAATCAGCTGAGCGCACATATAATTCTAAATGTTTCTTCTAATAATGCTATTGTCACAACATAATTAGAAGAAACATTTGATGTTTTAATTAAAGTAAAGTGATGATTAGTACAGAATGCTCTATTGCCGGCATATGAATTAACGGCTTATAGAGCTTCCTGTACTAATTAATATTTAATTAATAAAACACATTTTCGTTGAAATAAATACAGTTTCTTTGTTTAATAATTTAATTCTAACGAATCCATCATTGTGCAATTAAATATACTGTCAAAAAATAAATATATATATAAATATACATTTATTTATATATATATTTATTTTAACAGTATATTTAATTGCAAAATGATGGAATCGTTTACATTTAATTATTGAACAATAAAAGGGACTTTATTAGACAGAAAATGTGTTTTATTAATTCAATATATTAACCATGAGAGACATCGGCTATAGTGCAGAGGATCGCAAACCCCGGTAATAGCGATTCATGTAAACTGTGTTCCCTGCTTTCCCAGATGCATCCAGAGGTGTTTGCATCACTTTCTTAACATTTTATTTGTTATTTTTAGTTGAACCAGATTTCCAAGTAAATGACCGTATGTTTTGAGCCGCATGTCTATTTTATCCCACGGCCGGAGTTTCACCCGCACATTTACAGCCGCATAAAAAATACAGCCGCACAGTTACAGCGTGTGAACCCAGCCTGAAAGTGTATTTGAGGGGCCTGTATGTTAGAAAGCCCCACAAAGCACCCCATTTCAGAAACTGCATCCCCCACACTCTGCAAAAGCATATCCAGAAAGTGTTTTAACCCTTTAGGGGAGTCACAGAAATAAAAGCTAAGTGTGTAAGAAATTTCAAAATTTTAATTTTCTGTGCAGAGATTTTATTGTAATCCAATATTTTTCATAATTATAAACCTATTACCAGAGAAATGCACCCCAATAATTATTGCCCCGTTTCTCCAGTTTATAAAAATACCCCAAATGTGGCCCTATAGCGCTATTTGACGCGACCACAAGCCTCAGATATAATGGAGCGCCTAGTGAATTTCAATGCCTCCGTTATATTTGGTCATTTTTGACTGTACCACTTCAGGTTGGCAGAGGCTCTGGGGTGCCAAAACCTAAAAAACACCCCTAAAGTGACACCATTTAGAAAACTACACCCCTCAAGGAATGTAACAAGGGGTGCGGTGAGCATTTGGACCCCACAGGTGCTTCACAGATTTTCCGAACAATATGGCGTGGAAAAAGAAAAATTTATTTTTTACACTAAAACGTTGTTCTAGCCTTCAATTTTTCATTTTCTTAAAGGGATAAGAGGAAAAGAAAGACACAAAATATGTAGCGCAGTTTCTCCCGAGTACGGAAATACCCCACATGTTGCGATAAAGCGCCAAGGGGGCGCAAGACGAGCCTCCAAAGGGATGGAGCGCCAATTGGCTTTTGGAAGCTAAATTTCACTGGAAAGGATTTCAAGGGCCATGTCGCATTTACAGAGCCCTCGTGCTGCCAAGACACTGGAAACCCCCCACAAGTGACCCCATTCTGGAAACTACACCCCTCAAGGAATCTAACAAGGGGTGCAGTGAGCATATGGACCCCACTGGTGACGGGCACAAATGTGGAACAATGTGACGTGAAAGGGAAAATTTTCATTTTTTCACTTTCATGGCACAAATGTGCCCGTCATCAAGGGGTCCATATCCTCACTGCACCCCTTGTTAGATTCACTGAGGGGTGCAGTTTTCATAATGGGGTCACTTGTGGGGGGTTTCCAGTGTTTTGGCAGCACGAGGGCTCTGTAAATGCGACATGGCGTTCATCATCCATTCTAGCCAAATCAAAACTCCAAAATCCAAATGGTGCTCCTTCCCTTCAGAGGCTTGCCCTGCGCCCACATGGCGCTTTACGTCCACATGTGGGGTATTTACGGACTCGGGTGAAATTGCTCTACACATTTTGTTTTTTTTTTCTTTTTTTAACCCCTTGTGAAAGTGATAAATTCAAGGCTAAACCAACATTATAGTGTAAAAAATGTAATATTTCATTTTCACACCACATTGTTCCACATTTGTGCCCGTCACCAGTGGGGTCCATATGCTCACTACACCCCTTGTTACATTCCATGAGGGGTGTAGTTTCCATAATGGGGTCACTTGTGGGGGGTTTCAACTGTCTTGGCAACACAGGGGCCTTTTAAATGCAACATGGCCCCTCGAAATCCATTCCATCCAAATCCAGCCTTCAAAAACCAAATGGCGCTCCTTCCCTTCGGAGGCTTGCCCTGCACCCGCATGGCGCTTTATGTCCACATGTGGGGTATTTCCGTACTCAGGGGAAATTGCGCTACACATTTAGTGTTTTTTTTTTTTATCTTTTAGCCCCTTGTGAAAATGAAAAAATGAAGACAAGATCAATGAAAAATTTTACAAAAATTACACTAAATGTTGGTCTAGCCTTGATTTTTTCCATTTCCACAAGGGGTTAAAAAAGGAAATGAACACAAAACGTGTAGGGTAGTTTCTCCTGAGTACGAAAATACCCCACATGTGGGCATAATGTGCCATATGGGCACAGGGCAAGCCACCAAAGGGACAGAGCGCCATTTAGAGGCTGGAATGGAGGATGGAGGCCATGTCGCATTTACAAAGCTCCTGTGCTGCCAGGACAGTAGAAACCCCCAACAAGTGACCCCATTCTGGAAACTACACCCCATAAGGAATCTAACAAGGGGTGCAGTGAGGATATGGACCCCACTGGTGACGGGCACTTACGTAGAACATGTGCCGAGAAAATAAAAAATACCATTTTTTTCATTTTCACGTCCCAAATGTGGCCGTCACCAGGGGGCCATATCCCCGCTGCCCCCCTTGTTAGATTCCTTATCGGGTATAGTTTCCAGAATGGGGTCACTTGTGGGGGGTTTCTACTGTCCTGGCCGCACAGAGGCTTTGTAATTGCATCATGGCATCCTCTAATGGGAATGGCGGCCATACCTATTTAGCTGGGGAAAAGGGACAATTCTAATTTATTTGGGGGTATTAGGCCAATTATTAGTTTATAAAGTTGAAAATGACAGGTGTCCATCAAATTCAACCTGTGTTGACCCAGAGGAAGGCAAAAAAAACCCTCGTAAGGCAGACGACAGTAGCCTCATCACAGGGGAAAAATTCCTTCCCAACTCCATAATGGCGATCAGAATAATCCCTGGATCAACGTGACCCCTGAAATAGGAATAAGGGACAGAATTTAGATAATGTAGAACCCCAATGACGTGTGGTGCGCCTTGAAGCGATCCAGTATGCAGAGGCCGGGGGGATCAGGACAGGTGTCACACTGGAAAATGGTGTCCTTCCTGATCCCCCTGTTACGCGACACTCTACACTTCTTCTGGGGTCTCCCTTTCTCCAGTGTGGGGGACGTCACCTGGAAAATGTTGCCCTGGTACGATACGGGGTCCTTCATATCCAGAAGCGCTGGGTCCGCTCCATGGCTGCTAAATATTAGGGCTTTATTACTACTTCTGATATGTTCGGATCGTGCCGCAAGCTACAGGGCAGCGAGGGACCGGAAGAGGGGGTGCTGGTATAAAAGTTATCCCCGTACAGGTGGTAACCTTTATCCAGCAGTGGGAAGATCAGTTCCCGGACGATCTTCCCACTTGTTCCGAGGATGGGGGGGGGGAGGGGGCATCTGGGGGCATCTGGGGGCTGGATTTGGGTGTCCCTTCCATCATACACTCTAAGGGTACGTGCACACTGCGGAATCGCGACAGATAACCCTTCGTGCATTCCGCAGTTGGCACCCGCCGGCGGAGTGATGCAGGCACACGTCTCCACACGTGTCATAGACTCCATTCTATGCACGGGCGGATTTCGCTCTCCGTCCAACGTATTCATTCTTTGGATGGACGATAGAATCCGCCTGTGCATAGAATGGAGTCTATGACACGGGTGGAGACGCGCGCCTGCATCAGTCCGCCGGCGGGTGCCAGCTGCGAAATGCACAAAGGGTTATCCTTCGCCATTCCGCAGTGTGCACGTACCCTAAATCTCAATCCAGAGGTACTCTCACAGATTTGTAGAATTTCATGCCATACCGTCATCTCTTATTGGGACGGTACTGGCGGAAAAGACGTGTCTGGGGGGCAGCGTATGCTACGCTACCCCCCAGACATGTCACTGGATGATGAGGATGATGAGGATGAATGGAGGAAAGAAGGACCCCCTATTCATCCTCACTGGCTGTTTCGGTGTCGGAGGCAATAATAACGTATCCCTCTGATGCCGAAAACACCCTGGGGGTCATCTTTATACGGGGACTAGTATATGGGGTATGTAGTGGTGTAGTGTCAAACTTTATTCAAAACCTACGGCAACAAAGGCGTTGCTGATAAATGCCGCACTTATGTGCGGCACTTATCAGCAGACCGTGGCAGTAGGATATAGAAAAAAAACACCCTACGCCAAAAAGGAGGAGTTGCTGATTAGCAGCGCACTTTTGTGCGATGCTGATCAACACTCAGCGGCGATAGGGTGCGGAAAATAGAAAAAAATTTGGAAAAAAAACAAACTTTTTCTACATTCTGAATATCCCTGTAGCTGCTGATAAGTGTATTACACATATCAGCCGCTAGGGGGCAGCAGAGCGCAAAATCCGGAAAAAGACGAGGCTGGAGCCGAAAATAGACGACGGGGACCGCCGGAAAGAGCCGAAGACCGAAGGAGAAGATGGAGGACGCCGCGAACCCGGAAGACGCCGATCAGGACCCCGGGACAGGTGAGTAATGTACAAATACCTGCTCTGGACCCCTCAGCTACCTAGATGAGGGGTCCAGAGCAGGTATTTACTATTTTGGGGGACTCTGATCTTTTTACAGTAATGGCGGTCGGTGCCGTCCTCGGACAGCACCGACCGCCATTTTTTTCCCAAGGTTCCGATCGCCGCTATTGGCTGATCTGAATTGATTAGCCAATAGCGGCAATCGTAAGCACGGGGGGTGTTAACCACCCCCCGTGCCGAGAAGCTAAGATGGCCTGCTATAATTTATAGCAGGCCATCTTCCCCGATCGCTGTGTGCGAACACGCAGCGATCGGGGAAACATCGGGCGTAAATTTACGCCCTGATGCGCTAAGTACCAGGACGCGAGGGCGTAAATTTACGCCCGATGTCGTTAAGGGGTTAAGAGCGACTTGGGTCCCTTTAAGAGCGACTTGGGTCCCTTAAAGAGCGAAATGGGTCCCTTTAAGAGCGTTTAACACCTAAAGGGACGCAGGTCGCTCTTAAAGGAACCCATGTCACTCTTAAAGAGACCCATGTCGCTCTTAAAAGGAACCCATGTCGCTCTTAAAGAGACTCATGTTGCTCTTAAAGGGAGCCAAGTTGCTCTTAAAGGGACAGGACCCAGGTCGCTCTTAAAGGGACCCAGGTCGCTCTTTAAGGGACCCAGGTCACTCTTAAAGGGACAGGACCCAAGTCATTTTTAAAGGGACCCATGTTGCTCTTAAAGGAAAGCGACCCAAGTTTCTCTTAAAGGGACGGGACCCAAGTCGCTCTTAAAGGGACGGCACCCAGGGTTAAAATTTCTCTTAAAAGGAAGTCACTGGTAAAGGGGCGCTCTTTTCAAGCAAATCTAGTTTTTAATAATATGCTATTCTGCACTATATAAGCAAAAACAAATTAACAGAGTGACAATCAATCCGTCTGCCAAAATTGGAAGAACAGAATTAGAAGAACACAATTGGAGGTACAAAATTAGACACAAATGTATACAGAAAATAAGGAGATTGTGTACAAACTTTACATACCATACATCATGTCTCAAGAACTTTTGATTGCATGTCTATTTAACACTCACTTTTGGGGGAAAAAAACTGTTTATTGTACAGTGTAGCTGGAAATGTACCAATTTTCAGCAATCAAACTAGGGCTTGTGCACCTCTGTGATGGAGCAATCAGGCTTCTCAATCAGGCTGCAATAAACACTCTGCTGATTTGGTGTAAAACAAAATGATAGTGATTGGAGTTTAGAACACAGATACATAGTTATATATCTATTTCTATACTTTCCAAGGAGATGCCTGCAAAGATGTAAGCCTTCTATTACCCAGAAGTTTAGTGTTAGACTATGTCTGTATACTGAGCTAGTAAATTAGTACAGTGGTCCCTCAAGGTATAATGGCCTTAGGTTGCAATACTTTCAAAATACAGTGGTCTTTCCAGGACCATTGTCATTTAAGACCATACTCAGCTTACTGTGCAACAGACAGTCTACAGCAAATTCAGTCTTAAAGAGGACTTGTGGACCCTTTCAAACGGCCCCCATCACAAGCTATTAGCTTTTAGTTCAAGGGGTGATCAGTGGACATGAGCGAACTTTTCAAAAGTTCGGTCCGACCGGACTTTCGGATTTTTTCGGAAAGTTCGGTCCGACCAAATTTCGGATTTCTTCGGATTTCATAGTTTAAAGCATCTATATGATACAGGGGTAGTGTATTTGGTTGAATATAGGGCTCTACATGTCAGTAACATCATTATCTTTTCGATATCTCAAAGTCCAAGAAGGGTCCAAGTATAGAAAATTGGGTATATATCACTTTTTTTAAGATACAATGCTATATACCTGAACCAGGTATTTTTGTCTCTCAGGATAAGACAGGTGTGATATACACACTATCAGAAGTATAGGACTTGTATATCTGTACTGCACGTTTTGGTTCCATGCACCCTTTTCTGTCCAGTGCCTAATCTATCTATCTTTCACCCTCTCTATATTTCTCTCTCAATCACTGGATGTTTCTCCTCTCTGCTTTCCTAATCTTTCCTTTCCTTTTCCCACAATATCTTCTCAGTAGTCTGTAGTACACAACAGCAGCTTGCTTACTCTCTCTCTCTCTCCCTCTACAAACTGCGTGGTGCGGTCATGTGACCGATCCTTTTAAAGCAATACCGACGTCACACAGGGGGTGGGCTAGTACAAGATCCCTGCTGATTGGATGTGTTCCGGGCATCATGGGAAAGCGCTTTTCCCGCCTGGAACACTTCCTACTTTCTAGAATGGCGGCTGCCATTTTAGAAAGCAAGAAAAAAAAAATCGGAGCGGATTTCCAAAAATCCGAATCCGATCTGACTCCCATCTGACTCCTGATCCCATACCGGGTGAAGCGGTTCGCTCATCTCTAGTGATCAGAACTGCTGTCATTGGAACATGTACCTTAGCATTTTCTCTGATAAGAGCTATCCATGGACCATATTAACGAAACCTGCTTAGAACTGCAGTTGCAGTAAAGCAGTTGTTTAGTGCTGCATTATGATCAAATTTCAAATTTTATTCTTTTACTTGAACTAATCATTATGGGGTACAGATATTCAAATGATAGCACAGACCAGCTGGAGGTGATGACCTCAGTAAAAAAAAAAATCACTTCTCTTTGTAGTTCTGCATTAATGGTATCTTTCTGTACAATGGACCATGACTATTTTCCCTGCTCTGTCTCCACACCACCAAATCTGGGTTAAAACCCTACATTTTAAGGCTATGGGCACACTTGTGAGAGACCGGCCGTTTCGTGACGCGGCCGGGCCACGGAACGGCCGGTCTCTGCAAAGATCATTCCAGCCGGTACTTAAGTACTGGCTGGATGATCTTTCTGGCCGCAGTGTTCTGATGCGGGCGCATCAGCACGCGTCCGCATCGAAACTTCACACAGCACACAATAAAGCAAGCGGCTGGAGCCGCTCCCTTAATTGTGTGAACTGACAGATCTTTCAGCGTCAGCAATTCATAAAATTTCGGTCACAGAAAACTGACATGTCAGTTCTTTGTGGCGCCGTATGGGATCCCTGCAAGAGCGTATGCGATCTGTATACGCTCCAGCCGGGATCCCATAGCAGTAAAGGCAATGTTCCACACCGTACACTTTTACAGTGTGAACATAGCTTAAAACTATATTATTGCAGTATTTTATAGGTACAGTTTTACTGTAAGTGTATAAGGTTGATATCTAATACATATATAATTATATGAAAGATTACCATTAAACCAATGATTATAATGATACACGGTCACAACATAAACATATTCTTTTTGTGCAAGTCAATAACCTGGATCTATCTCCATTTAATAGTTCACTAAAAATTATGTACCTTTTCTACAGGATTTATTGCTCATACAGCAAAGCTGTAAAATTACATATATAAGATTAATCCCATTCATTACTAGGTAAGATGGCTTTTTTTTTTTGCTATGCTATACATTGTTTTTCAACCTCCATACACAAAAAAAGCATGTTAGGTATGCAACCTCCTGATTGCTTCAGATTATTTAAATAAAATACAAGATAACAAGAAAGAATGGTATGTCGTCATAACTCCACATGGCTCCATATAATCACTATGATTGAAAAATGTATTATTAAAGTAGACAATACATTTCTTTGTATAAGCTCCAGCTAGGCAAATGATAAACCTATTTTCAGTGTGGATTAATTTTAACATTTATAGATCATAAAAGAAAAGTAGAACAATATGGGAATATTAATAATATTAGGAACAACCTCGATCTTTACAGTGAGGAAATAATTACAAGCTTGTAATTGCCAAGAAGAGAGAAGATAAAGAAAGCAAAAAATCAAAGAGAAAATAGAAAATAGAAAATCTACTCGGATTTCTCACTAAACTTCTATGAGCTACAGTATACGCCTTCAAGGTATTTGTGGTGGAGTAGATGTCTGTACTGAAGTTAAAGCAAATTAGCAGGTGTTTGTTTTTTCCCTATATATGAAAACTCAAAGATGGTAAAGGATCATGTCTGATGTTTACAAGGGTGTCCAATCCACATAATAGTATAAAACTGCTACAGAAATGTCTAAATGTACTGTAGGATTAGTTCAACATGTGTATATGTGTATCACTGCTTTGTTCTTTGGTAAAAAATCATATTTGAGTTACCCTAAAGGGGTTGTCAAAAATTAAAGGCATCCATTACTCAGCCGACTAACATAGCTCAGACCACCCATAGCTTGCCTTACTAACATACATACCTGGTTCTGCCTGTGTAATTACATACTGTATATTCATGGTTCAGCCTGTACACTGCACACTTCCCCACACTTCCATACAGCAGCCATGTTATATGGATGCTAGAAAAGAAAAAAATCGATCTGGTGCTGTTCATATAGCCTAGTCACATGCTCAATTTTCTATACTGAACAGGATCATGTTCTAAAAATAGTAGATAAACATTGGGAGACCTTTATTCTTTTAGGTCATTCCTTTGTAGTCTCTGGTGTCTTTGTGTGTGTACCATATTCTGTATGCTATTTGATGTAACTACTAGACTTTGAAATTCTGTGTACAGTCTCAATAAAAAAACTTTTACTAAAGACAGTTCTATATAACACCAAATACCCACATACATTTGTATTATCATTTTCACATATAAACCCTTCCTGCTAAAAGTTAGTTCAATGTCGTTAAAAGAGAGTGGGAATTTTGTAAACGTGATGCCTGTCATTTAGTAAAAATGTTGTTATTTTTTTAACATAAAAGCAACTGTGGAACCAGTCAGAACTTTCTTTCAATGTCTTCCTGCCTGTTATTATCTGTAATCTTTCATTTTCTTCCCCATCTTCTTTCTTCTCTATTTCCACTACCTCACATGGTTACAGGTGGTGACAGAAAGTTATTGGTCACATCCATGGGCTGCAAACTGTCACCAAACACAGATCTATACACCAATGATCTCTCTATACTCACACACTAGGAACTTGCATCAGAACAAATGACAGGTGACAAATAAAGAATTGTCTTGCTGAATAAAGCGTCTTATATCATTCAGAATAGATGCTCTGGCACTTAAATCCCAGCTTGTTCATTTCATTGGCAGAAACAAGAGACTTTAAAGGTTTTCCTGGGTGACTGAAAAAGCTGCTATTATTATGTTTCTCATAACAAAGCAAATCCCCAGAGTACTCAGCGAGTTGGGCAAGTGAGAAATTACTAAAGATTACTAGCTCCATCTGTTTTTTTTTTCCAGGTTCGGTGATTAGGCAGCACAAAGCATTAATTCCTTAAGAAATTCAATCAACTGGCAGTTCATTGGTGACAATGCTAAAAACCTTCCAGAAAGCAATTTATAAGCATTTAAAGAAAACAAGTCAGCAGCACAGGGACCCACTCACATCCTAAAAAGTAGAAGAAGAGTTCCAATGTCTATTCGATTCAATATTAGGGGCTCAGCTAGAAAATGTAATGGCCCACAATAAAAACTGGATTGTTAGAGGGTGAACATGGAGGTATTTCTATGCTGAGCTGTTAGAGAATTTGGGTTTTTGTAAAGGTTCTTGTACAGAGGCCAGGGCCGGCGTTAGGCCGGGGCAAACTGGGTATTTGCCCAGGGCCCCCATCCAGGGCCGTTTTAATACATTGGTGGGCCCAGTGCACAGCCCTCAAGAGTGGCCCCCCCCTTCCCTTTCGGCACATTGTATAATGTACTGAATTTGCCCCCACACTGTATCAAGAGCCCCAATACATACAGTAGTTACCTTATAACACTATTTCCACCATACAGTGTTTACATATTACATAAAAACTGCACTAAACAAAACAGAAAGATATCACCAATGATACCATTACATAATACCGCCACATCATGACCCCTAACACTACAATCCTATAACAGAGTGCAGTTACATCCAGTGACTCACCGGGGGCGTCTTCTCCGATCAGAGTCTGTCACCTTTTCTTTTTCTCTCCATCCAGCCTGGGCCACCTTGAAGTCTTCCCCTGGCTGTGAATCTTCTCTCCAGAATCTGCCAGACAAATATTTTAGGCTCCAACACATACAGTAGTTAGGTCCCTTGTACCCCTATACAGTAGTTACACCCCTCTGTACTCCTACATAGTTACACCCCTCTGTGCCTCCATAGTTTTAAGGTGTCCCTGTAGTATATAGCCCCTCATGTGCTCCTCCAGTTATATACAGCCCTCCTGTGCGCTCCCCCATTAGTATATAGCCCCCTGTGCACTCTCCCCAGTAGTATATAGCCCCCCCTGTGCTCTCCCACAATAGTATATAGCCCCCCCTGTGCTCTCCCACAATAGTATATAGCCCCCCTGTGCTCTCCCACAATAATATATAGCCCCCCTGTGCTCTCCCCCATAGTATATAGCCCCCCTGTGCTCTCCAATAGTATATAGACCCCTATGCTCTCCCACAATAGTATATAGCCCCCCTGTGCTCCCCCATAGTATATAGCTCTCCTGTGCTCCCCCATAGTATATAGCTCCCCTGTGCTCCCCTATAGTATACAGCCCCCTGTGCTCCCCCATAGTATATAGCTCCCCTGTGCTCCCCCGTAGTATATAGCCCCCTGTGCTCCCTCATTGTATATAGCTCCCCTGTGCTCCCCAGTAGTATATAGCCCCCTGTGCTCCCCAGTAGTATATAGCCCCCTGTGCTCCTCCATAGTTTATAGCTCCCCTGTGCTCCCCAGTAGTATATAGCTCCCCTGTGCTCCCCCATAGTATATAGCCCCCTGTGCTCCCCCATAGTATATAGCCCCCTGTGCTCCCCCATATTATATAGCCCCCTGTCCTCCCCCATAGTATATAGCCCCCTGTGCTCCCCCATAGTATATAGCCCCCTGTCCTCCCCCATAGTATATAGCCCCCTGTGCTCCCCCATAGTATATAGCCCCCTGTCCTCCCCCATAGTATATAGCCCCCTGTGCCCCCCCATAGTATATAGCCCCCTGTGCTCCCCAATAGTATATAGCTCCCCTCCCATATAACATTGAAAAAAACAAACACTGTTACTCACCTAGGTCCACGCGTTCCTCTTCTCTTCCCTCCTGTGGTCGCACTTCCTGCGGTCACAAGAGGCTGCACTCCCCTTACCCTCGCGCCGACGCTCCAGTGACGTCGGGCGCTAGAGGGAGAGTGCGGCCTCTTGTGACCGCAGGAAGTGCGGCCACAAGAGTGACTGACAGGGAGGGAGCCAATGGCTCTCTCTCTGTCAGTGTCGCTGCAGCAGCGGACGGGGGGGGGGGGGCGGGGGTAGCGGCGAACGGCGGGGCCCTGCAGGGGGCGCCATGGAGGGGTAAGTAGATTACCCATCCATGGCCCTCCCACCTGACAGGCTGGTGGCCGGAGCCCTGTGCGACCGCATTGGCCGGCCTGCTCGGGGGGCCCCTTTAACCAGTGGGCCCGGTGCACGTGCACCATGTGCCCTCTGGTTAAAGCGGCCCTGCCCCCATCCCTCGGGGAACCCCTACGCTCCTTCCTTCACTAGTGGAGCAGGAGCCACACAAGCAGCTCCCCTGCTCCACCAATGAAGCAAAGAGCTAAGCTGTGAGGACTATGGGAGAACATGGAGGACCGCCCCCTCCTGCAGGGCTGACTGTGCCCTGGAGAAGAGGTGGACTGCCTGAGCTGGCAAGACCAGGTAAAGGCAGGGTGGTGGTGGGGAAATAGGGGTCACGGGAGGCTAGGGACGGGGCTTGCGGTCACGGGGTCGGGGCCTGCGGTCGCGGGGGTCTTTATTATACAGTAAACCCTTCCCCATATACTGTTCAGAGCTTAGTCAACACTATACAGGAAGGGGGCAGGGGGTCCTGTATGAAGAAGTCCCACCTTCCACCATATATTGGTCAGTGCCTGAAGCCCTCCTCCCTCTGTATCTATGGCCACCAGGCCCTGAGCAGTATATGATGGAGGTGGGTACTGTATCATACAGGATCCCCTCCCCCATTCAGGGCCTAGTGAACAGGACATGGGTAGCGGATTTTGTATGATACAAGACCCCCAATATCTCTCCCCTACATGGGGGAGGAGATAACTATTAGGGGAGATGCTATGTGCTGGGGGGTAACTATCAGGGGAGATGCTATCTGTTGGGGGTAACTATCAGGGGAGATCCTATCTGCCGGGGGGTAACTATTAGGGAAGATGCTATGTGCTAGGGAGGGGGGGGGGTACCTATCAGAGAGATAATATGTGCTGAGGGGTAACTATTAGGGGAGATGCTATCTGCTGGGGGGGTAACTATCAGGGGAGATGCTATCTGCTGGGGAAGGAGGAGGGTCACTATCAATGGAGATACTATCTGCTGGGGAAGGAGGGGGTAACTATCAGGGGAGATGTGCTGGGGGGTAATTATCAGAGGAGATGCTTTTTGCTGTGTTTTCCCCTAGAACCTTTCAGTAAAGGATACATGTCACTTTGTGCTGCATCCCCCTTCTAACAGTTCAGTCCAGCACACCGTGGTGATCAGCTGCTGGCAGAAAGGGGACATTAGGTGTTACATACACACCCCTAAGAAGTGCTTAGTGTACTCTTTTTTGATTTTGGGGCTGGTGGTGCTGCTGTACTAGATTGGATTGCTCGGATTTGTAGAACACCCGCATAGAACTTCACTGCTCATTGGACGGGGGGTGTCAGAAAGTGTGTCTAGGTCGAGCCACTACCAAATTGTACCGTACAGCCCCCCCTAAACTAGTGGGTACTACACTGTATTGCTGGGATTTGTAGTACACCTGCATAAAACTTCCCTGCTCATTGTAAGGGGGTATCACAGAATGTGTATCTAGGTCCAGCCACTACCAGATTGTACCGTACAGCCCCCCTAAACTAGTGGGGACTACACTGTATTGCTGGGATTTGTAGTACACCTGCATAAAACTTCACTGCTCATTGTAAGGGGGTATCACAGAGTGTGTGTATAGGTCCAGCCACTACCAGATTGTATAGCACAACCCCCCAAAACTAGTGGATCCTACATTGTATTGCTGGGATTTGTAGTACACCTGCATAAAACTTCACTGCTCATTGTAAGGGGGTATCACAGCGTGTATCTAGGTCCAGCCACTACCAGATTGTACCGTACAGCCCCCCTAAACTAGTGGGTACTACACTGTATTGTTGGGATTTGTAGTACACCTACATAAAACTTCACTGCTCATTGGACGGGGGTGTCATAGAGTGTGTCTAGGTCCAGCCACTACCACATTGTACCGTACAGCCCCCCCCCCCTAAACTAGTGGGTACTACACTGTATTGTTGGGATTTCAAGTACACCTGCATAGAACTTCACTGCTCATTGTAAGGGGGTATCACAGTGTGTGTATAGGTCCAGCCACTACCAGATTGTACCGTACAGCCCCCCCTAAACTAGTGGGTACTACACAGTATTGCTGGGATTTCAAGTACACCTGCATAGAACTTCACTGCTCATTGTAAGGGGGTATCACAGTGTGTGTATAGGTCCAGCCACTACCAGATTGTACCGTACAGCCCCCCCTAAACTAGTGGGTACTACACTGTATTGCTGGGATTTGTAGTACACCTGCATAAAACTTCACTGCTCATTGTAAGGGGGTATCACAGAGTGTGTATCTAGGTCCAGCCACTACCAGATTGTACCGTACAGCCCCCCCTAAACTAGTGGGTACTACACTGTATTGCTGGGATTTGTAGTACACCTGCATAAAACTTCACTGCTCATTGTAAGGGGGTATCACAGAGTGTGTGTATAGATCCAGCCACTACCAGATTGTACCGTACAGCCCCGCAAAAACTAGTGTGTACTATACTGTATTGCTGGGATTTGTAGTACACCTGCATAGAACGTCTATAGAATGTTAACCCAACTGTTACAGTCAAATTGGGTGCTGGGGGTAGAAGGCTACTTGTTGGCTACTACTGGGCCTTAACTGGCATCCATGTTGACTACTGCTGGGCCTTTACTGGCATCCATGTTGACTACTGCTGTCTTGTCTTGTCCATTTCATACCATATTTTCTGTGGATGTCATCTTATCTTACGGGTGTCCTATGTCATTCTTTCACCAGTACCTTCTACCTTTTTTCAATGTTGTAGCCGTTTTTAAGGCAGGATTGACCAGAGCAGTAATGGACATCCATGTTGACTACTGCTGTTCCTGCCCTTGCCTCCATGTTGGCTATTACTGGGCCTTCACTGGCATCCATGTTGACTACTGCTGGGCCTTTACTGGCATCCATGTTGACTACTGCTGAGCCTTTACTAGCATCCATGTTGACTACTGCTGGGCCTACCCTTACCTTCCTTGTCTTGTCCATTTCAAACCATATTATCTGTGGATGTCATCTTATCTTACGGGTGTCCTATGCCATTCTTTCACCACTACATTTTACCTTTCTTTAATGTTGTAGCCGTTTTTAAGGCAGGATTGACCAGAGCAGTAATGGACATCCATGTTGACTACTGCTGTGCCTGCCCTTGCCTCCATGTTGGCTATTGCTGGGCCTTCACTGGCATCCATGTTGACTACTGCTGGGCCTTTACTGGCATCCATGTTGACTACTGGTGTGACTGCCCTTGCCTTCTTGTTGCTTGGCCTTAACTGGCATCCATGTTGACTACTGGTGTGCCTGCCCTTGCCTCCTTGTTGGCTACTGCTGGGCCTTTACTGGCATCCATGTTGACTACTGCTGTCTTGTCTTTTCCATTTCATACCATATTTTCTGTGGATGTCATCTTATTTTACGGGTGTCGTATGTCATTCTTTCACCAGTACCTTCTACCTTTTTTCAATGTTGTAGCCGTTTTTAAGGCAGGATTGACCAGAGCAGTAATGGACATCCATGTTGACTACTGCTGTTCCTGCCCTTGCCTCCATGTTGGCTATTGCTGGGCCTTCACTGGCATCCATGTTGACTACTGCTGGGCCTTTACTGGCATCCATGTTGACTACTGCTGAGCCTTTACTAGCATCCATGTTGACTACTGCTGGGCCTACCCTTACCTTCCTTGTCTTGTCCATTTCAAACCATATTATCTGTGGATGTCATCTTATCTTACGGGTGTCCTATGCCATTCTTTCACCACTACATTTTACCTTTCTTTAATGTTGTAGCCGTTTTTAAGGCAGGATTGACCAGAGCAGTAATGGACATCCATGTTGACTACTGCTGTGCCTGCCCTTGCCTCCATGTTGGCTATTGCTGGGCCTTCACTGGCATCCATGTTGACTACTGCTGGGCCTTTACTGGCATCCATGTTGACTACTGGTGTGCCTGCCCTTGCCTTCTTGTTGCTTGGCCTTAACTGGCATCCATGTTGACTACTGGTGTGCCTGCCCTTGCCTCCTTGTTGGCTACTGCTGGGCCTTTACTGGCATCCATGTTGACTACTGCTGTCTTGTCTTTTCCATTTCATACCATATTTTCTGTGGATGTCATCTTATCTTACGGGTGTCGTATGTCATTCTTTCACCAGTACCTTCTACCTTTTTTCAATGTTGTAGCCGTTTTTAAGGCAGGATTGACCAGAGCAGTAATGGACATCCATGTTGACTACTGCTGTTCCTGCCCTTGCCTCCATGTTGGCTATTGCTGGGCCTTCACTGGCATCCATGTTGACTACTGCTGGGCCTTTACTGGCATCCATGTTGACTACTGCTGAGCCTTTACTAGCATCCATGTTGACTACTGCTGGGCCTACCCTTACCTTCCTTGTCTTGTCCATTTCAAACCATATTATCTGTGGATGTCATCTTATCTTACGGGTGTCCTATGCCATTCTTTCACCACTACATTTTACCTTTCTTTAATGTTGTAGCCGTTTTTAAGGCAGGATTGACCAGAGCAGTAATGGACATCCATGTTGACTACTGCTGTGCCTGCCCTTGCCTCCATGTTGGCTATTGCTGGGCCTTCACTGGCATCCATGTTGACTACTGCTGGGCCTTTACTGGCATCCATGTTGACTACTGGTGTGCCTGCCCTTGCCTTCTTGTTGCTTGGCCTTAACTGGCATCCATGTTGACTACTGGTGTGCCTGCCCTTGCCTCCTTGTTGGCTACTGCTGGGCCTTTACTGGCATCCATGTTGACTACTGCTGTCTTGTCTTGTCCATTTCATACCATATTTTCTGTGGATGTCATCTTATCTTACGGGTGTCGTATGTCATTCTTTCACCAGTACCTTCTACCTTTTTTCAATGTTGTAGCCTACTGCTGTTCCTGCCCTTGCCTCCATGTTGGCTATTGCTGGGCCTTCACTGGCATCCATGTTGACTACTGCTGGGCCTTTACTGGCATCCATGTTGACTACTGCTGAGCCTTTACTAGCATCCATGTTGACTACTGCTGGGCCTACCCTTACCTTCCTTGTCTTGTCCATTTCAAACCATATTATCTGTGGATGTCATCTTATCTTACGGGTGTCCTATGCCATTCTTTCACCACTACATTTTACCTTTCTTTAATGTTGTACCAGAACAGTAATGGACATCCATGTTGATTACTGCTGTGCCTGCCCTTGCCTCCATGTTGGCTATTGCTGGGCCTTCACTGGCATCCATGTTGACTACTGCTGGGCCTTTACTGGCATCCATGTTGACTACTGGTGTGCCTGCCCTTGCCTTCTTGTTGCTTGGCCTTAACTGGCATCCATGTTGACTACTGGTGTGCCTGCCCTTGCCTCCTTGTTGGCTACTGCTGGGCCTTAACTGGCATCCATATTGACTACTGTTGTGCCTGCCCTTGCCTCCTTGTTGGCTACTGCTGGGCCTTAACTGGCATCCATGTTGACTACTGGTGTGCCTGCCCTTGCCTCCTTTTTGCTGGGCCTTAACTGGCATCTATCCTCCTCTTCCTCCTCTTCCTTCAATTCTCAGCCAATAGCCAAGTCTTCTTCCGCCATGCAGTGTCTGGCCTAATTATTGGGAGGCTCAATTGCTTCCTCACTCACTTCTAATGGTTCTCTGTGTCCTCACTGCCATGCTCTGACGTCACACTACATCTGAGGAGGAGCGGGACTGGTTGCCGTGGGCCCGCTGATCGCGCCCCCGCCAACCAGCCAGCTGTTTTTTTTTTTTTTACTCTTACTCTGTGTCAGGCCTAATTTTTGTGAGGTTCCAAGCCTGCCTCATCTAAAGGCCGGTAATGGCTACTTTATGGGTTTTTTTTTCTAACCTTCAATTTAATTTTTAAAATCAAATCGACTTCAATTCAAGTGCTATTTTGCAGGGCTGTCTGGTCATCTATTATATCTCCAAGATAAACGCCACTGTTCAAATGAACAGACAGTGATAATGGTGGATCCTAATTTAGCATCCTTGTGTTGTCCATTTCGTACCAGACAATCTGTGGATGTCAACTTGCGTGCTCTCTGCCGTCCTTTCATTTTTTAGCTCGGGGCCTCTTAAGAAGACTGTATTGTTATTCTTCATCCCTACCTCAGAAGAGATGCCTATCACCCAAAAATACATGAGGGTGTGAGGCAAATCTAGCCATAATCCGGCTATTTTAGTTTTAGGCGCAGCAGCACTGCCGTGGGTAAGCGCCAACAGGCGGTGCTCAAACTGCTGAACAGCACCTTCTACCTTCCTTGGATGTTTAAGCCGTTTTGAAGGCAGGATTCACCAGGCTTTTCATCAGTAGCTTCTAACCTTCCTTGGAAGTTGTCGTAGCCTTTTTGAAGGCAGGATTGACCAGGTCTTTTTAATACACAGGATACCGCACTTCCTGTCTCTTAGAGACTCTTTAAATGATTGAAAGTTTATTCGTTCAAACTCCGGGGCCTCTTAAGAAGACTGTATTGTTCTCTGTGTCCTCACTGCCATGCTCTGACATCACACTACTTCTGCCGAGGAGCGGGACTGGTTGCCGGGGGCCCGCCGATCGCGTCCCCGCCAACCAGACAGCTTTTTTATTTATTTTTTTTGGTCTAGCCATGGCCGGGGCCTCACCACCCCCGGTCGAGAGGCATCAGGTGTACCCTTGATGGTGACTGACAGCTGGCCTAGCAAGTTAGCTGTCAGCACCCGGGTTTGTGTCCACTAAATATCCCAGCCCATGGACCCATTCCAATTTTGCTTCCTCACTCACTTTTAATGGTTCTCTGTGTTCTCAATGCCATGCAGTGTGTGGTCTAATTTTGGGCAGGCTCACTTGCTTCCTCACTCACTTTTAATGGTTATCTGTGTGCTCACTGCCATGCAGTGTCTGGCCTAATTTTGGGGAGGCTCACTTGCTTCCTCACTCACTTTTAATGGTTATCTGTGTGCTCACTGCCATGCAGTGTCTGGCCTAATTTTGGGGAGGCTCACTTGCTTCCTTACTCACTTTTAAAGGTTCTCTATGTGCTCAATGCCATGCTGTGTCTGGCCTAATTTTTGGGATGCTCACTTGCTTCCTCATTCACTTTTAATGGTTCTCTGTGTGCTCACTGCCATGCTAGGTCTAGTATAATTTTTGGAAGGCTAAATGGCTACCGCTTCTACCTTGTTCCCTCTCTCCTCACCGCCATGCTGTGTGAGGCTGAAATTTTTGGCTGGTTCCTGATATGCTACCTCTGTTTTAATGGTTCCCTGTGTTATCACTGCCATGCTGTATCAGGCTGAGTTTTTGGGTGGTCCATATGCCTACCTCTGTTTTAACCAGGCTGTTGCACAGAATTAGGCATAATGGTGCCATTAGGCCGCCTCAGAGGCACGCATACATGCTGCCCCTGCTGTTTCCTGTCCATTTCCGTTGTGTTTCTATCATTTTCTGAGGTTGACAGGTTTTCACACGACCTTCCCCCTACCGAACTTGGGTCCCCTGCAAAAATGCTCGAGTCTCCCATTGACTTCAATGGGGTTCGTTTCTCGAAACGAGCACTCGAGTAACGAGAACCCGAGCATTTTAGTACTCGCTCATCACTAGTGGTATCATTTAACTAAACGTCTAACATGTTGCATGTCTAAGAGGCCTTTTACACATGCCAAATATTATCAAGGAGCTTTGGTAGATATGCTTCTTCAGCTGATAAATGGCCTGCAGGAAAGCATCAGCAATCAGCAGAGGAGCTGGAAAACCGCTTTTGAGCCATGCTAAAATATTTTGCTATCGGCTGCACATCTCCCTCTGTAAACAAGGGATGTGTGGTCAACAGCAATATATTTAAATGTCTGCACAAACGATGCAAGGATAGTTTGTGCCACCTGGCAGCACAACTGATGGGGCCTTGTAAAGGCACTGCAAACAAATGCCGATCTTGCTGTTCGGCACTCATCTGCATCCTTGCATGGCTCCATATTGGGCTGTGTAGAAGGACCCTTACATGGGGTCACAGTGTAGAGACCCCCTCTGATTGTTAGATATAGCCAAGTGAACCACTAAGTATGACTCACTGCAAGAGTTGGACTCATTGGACTTATAATGAATCCTGCAATGAATAAGACAGAGTGGCAGGCTGGGGAGAATAGGGGCCCACCGAACACTTCCCTTTACCATATTTAATGATTGGAGGGATTGCAGCACTGCGTTGCCCACCAGTGTAAACTTTTGACATGTCTGTGCAACACATAAAAAAAAGATTGAATGGTGGTAATTCTTAAAGGGAAACTCCAGGTAGAGGTTAAAGAAATGAAACTTCTGCAGAAGCATATAGCATTACTTACCTGTCTATTCCAGTTTTGAAACTACCAAAAATCCATTTGTTTGGGGGGTTTTGTTCTGTATTGTGTTTCTGTCCTTCTTGGTTGAGCAGTTCCCAGAATGCAATGCTTTCCCTCAGATGATCATTAGAGATGAGCGAACCGGTTCGCCCTGTATGGCGAACCGGTTCGGATTTTCCCAAAAATCTGAGTCCGACCGAATTCAGATTTTTGGAAATCTGCTCCGATTATTTTTTTTCCCTTGCTTTCTAAAATAGCAACAGCCGCCATTCTAGAAAGCAGGAAGTGTTCCAGGCGGGAAAAGCGTTTTCCCATGATGCCCGGAACACATCCAATCAGCAGGGATCTTGTACTAGCCCACCCCCTGTGTGATGTCGGTATTGCTTTAAAAGGAGCGGTCACATGAAGCCACCACGCAGTGTGTAGAGGGAGAGAAAGAGGAAGCAAGCTGCTGTTGTGTACTACAGACTACTAAGAAGATATTGTGGGAAAGGAAAGGAAATATTAGGAAAGAGGAGAGGAGAAACATCTAGTGATTGAGAGAGAAATATAGAGAGGGCAAAAGATAGATAGATTAGGCATTGGACAGAAAAGGGTGCATGGAACCAAAACGAGCAGTACAGATGGACTTGTATATCTGTACTGCTCGTTTTGGTACAAGTCCTATACATATATATATATATATATATATATATATATATATATATATAGATAGATAGATAGATATACCCAATTTCCATACTTGGACCCTTCTGATTAAAAGTGTGTATATCACATCCCTCTTATCCTGAGAGAAAATATACCTGGTTCAGGTGTATAGCATTGTATCTTAAAAAAAAAATGCTATATACCCAATTTCTATACTTGGACCCTTCTGATTGAAAGTGTGTATATCCCATCTTTCTTATCCTGAGAGACTAAAATACCTGGTTCAGGTGTATAGCATTATATCTTTAAAAAAAAGTGCTATATACACAATTTCTATACTTGGACCCTTCTGATTGAAAGTGTGTATATCACATCCGTCTTATCCTGACAGACAAAAATACCTGGTGCAGGTGCTCCTGCCTCCATGTTGGCTACTGCTGATCCTGCCTGGCCTCCATGTTGGCTACTGCTGATCCTGCCTGGCCTCCACATTGGCTACTGCTGATCCTGCCTGCCCTCCATGTTGACTACTGTTGCTCCTGCCTGGCCTCCATGTTGGCTACTGCTGATCCTGCCTGGCCTCCATGTTGGCTACTGCTGCTCCTGCCTGGCCTCCATGTTGGCTACTGCTGATCCTGCCTGGCCTTCATGTTGGCTACTGCTGCTCCTGCCTGGCCTCCATGTTGGCTACTGCTGCTCCTGCCTGGCCTCCATGTTGACTACTGCTCCTGTACTGGCCTCAAATGACTATTGCTGGACCTCCACTGGCCTCCAATGACTACTGCTGCTCCTTCACTGCATTTGTGACCTTTTTGCTGCATAGACCCTGTAATGGTAAATTTTTCTGCATAGACCCTGTAATAGTGAATTTCCTGCATAGACCCTGTAATCATGAGTATTGAAGTCTAAAAAAAAAAAAATTGACTTTGAGATATCGAAAAGATAATGATTTTACTGACATGTAGAGCCCTAAATTCAACCAAATACACTACCCCCGTATCATATAGATGCTTTAAATGATGAAATCCGAAGAAATCCGAAATCCGAACTTTTAAAAAGTTTGCTCGTCTCTAATGATCATCACAGTCCCCCACCCATCACAATCAGTAAAATTAGTGCTGCAGCGGCTTCTGGCCATTCACAGATTGTGAATCACTCAGGGGAGTGGGGGATCCAGCCAAGCCTCCTGTGAGATCACTCCTTGCCCCCTGTCTACATCATCAGCCTGATCTCAGCAAAAACACACAATGTGAGACAGAAGCATGGAATATTTGTCTCCTAAGGGTGGGATAGTAGAAGGAGCAGGAGACAATGTGAATTGGCACAGGGGCCATTTTTCTTCCCTTCCTGGATTTGTATCAGCTACCAGTGTGGCAGAACCGCACATATACAGTATACATTGTATAGACACATCTATATAACTTTTAATATACTTTTAATAGAAAACAAGTTTTTCTTATCCAGAGTTCCCCTTTAAGCTAGTATGGGACAAATAAACCAGTGCCAGACAACCACTTTTACATAAGGACAGCCAAAGACAGCATGAAATCTGACTGGTTAGGCCTAATCTCATTCCTTTCTTGTTAATAATGTTACAATCTTAATGCTGCTTTCAAACTTGATAGTTTTTCCATGTAGTGATATGGAAATATTCTAGAAAGAAAACCTACAATCATTTGTTTCCTTTTTCATATTTAACATTTACTAGTTGTAGATCTTAAAAAAAAAAACCCATACAAATCTATAATGAAAATCAGTGTTTGCAATTTGTTCCTTTCCACTGACCTTCATCAGAATTTCATTTATACATTGTCACGGATACAGCTCAGTGAATAGACTCATACATAAAAGGATACTTAAACATACATGGTGGTAATAATGTGCAGCTAGTAGCCCAAGAGATGGTCTATACATTTAACATAGAAACATAGAAGATTGTCGGCAGAAAAAGACCACTGGGTCCATCTAGTCCGCCCTTTTAGTATTTTCTTCCTTATTATCTTAGGATAGATATATGTCTATCCCAGGCGTGTTTAATTCTGTTATTGTAGATTTACCAACCACCTCTGCTGGAAGTTTGTTCCAGGTATCTACCACTCTTTCAGTAAAATAATATTTTCTTACATTGCTTCTGATCTTTCCCCCAACTAACCTCTCACTGTGTCCTCTTGTTCTTGAGCTCAGTTTTTTACTAAAAACACTCCCCTCTTGAACCTTATTTAGTCCCTTAACATACTTAAAGGTTTCAATCATGTCCCCCCTTTCCCGTCTTTCCTCCAGACTATACAGATTCAAATCCTTAAGTCTTTCCTGATATGGTTTATGCCTCACACCTTCCACCATTTTTGTAGCTCGTCTTTGGACCCGTTCTATTTTATCAATGTCCTTTTTTAGGTGAGGTCTCCAGAACTGGACACAGTATTCCAGATGTGGCCTCACCAGAGCTCTATACAGCGGGATCACAATCTCCCTCTTCCTACTGGTTATACCTCTAGCTATACACCCCAGCATACGATTTGCTTTCCCCACCGCCTGGTTGCACTGGTGACTCATTTTAAGGCTTTCAGAAATCATTACCCCTAAATCCTTCTCTTCTGAAGTCTTTTCCAACACAGTACTGCCGATGTGATACTCGGATAGAGGATTCCTCCTCCCCAAGTGCATTATTTTACATTTGGAAACGTTGAACTTCAATTTCCACTGTTTGGACCACGTATCTAGCAAAGCTAAATCATTTTCCATATTACTGACACCTCCAGGAATATCCACCCTATTGCACACTTTTGTGTCGTCAGCAAACAGACAAACTTTACCTATCAACCCTTCTCCTATGTCACTTACAAACATATTAAAAAGAATAGGACCCAGAACAGACCCTTGTGGCACACCACTTGTAACCAGTCTCTGCTCAGAATATACACCATTAACAACAACCCTCTGATATCTCTCCTTCAGCCAACCACAAATCCACTGAACTATCCAGGGATTTAGTCCAATTTTCTCCAACTTCTCTATCAGCTCTTTATGGGGAACTGTATCAAAAGCTTTGCTGAAGTCCAGATAGGCGATATCCACAGCACCACCTTCATCCAGCACTTTTGTGGCATAATCAAAGAAATCAATGAGATTAGTCTGACATGATCGGCCCTCAGTAAAGCCATGCTGGTTTGGATCCATCAAATTGTTGATTCTTAGGTGATCCATTATCTTCTTTTTTAGAAGAGTTTCCATCATTTTCACTACTACAGATGTCAGGCTCACTGGCCTGTAGTTACTGGGCTCTTCTCTATTCCCCTTCTTGTGGATTGGTATAACATTGGCTGTTCTCCAATCATCGGGGACATCTCCTGTTAGCAGGGATTGGTTATACAGATCTGTCAGGGGGGCAGCAATCACAGATCTGAGTTCTTTAAGAACCCTGGGATGGATCCCATCTGGACCCATCGCCTTATTCAGCTTTAAACGGGCAAGTTCCTCTGCAACTTCAGCCTCTGAAAATACTGGAGCCGAACCCATATAGCTGGAGGCAATGTTGTGTCCAACCATCCTGTGATTGTGAAGGCCGCCTTCTGAAAACACTGAGCAGAAGTAACTATTCAAATAGTCAGCGACCGCCTTATCTCCATCAATAAACGTATTCTCCCCATTACTTATTTTAGTAATGCTGCAGCCATTCTTCTTCTTCTTCCTGTCACTTATATATCTGAAGAAGGTTTTATTCCCCGCAGTAACAGATTTTGCCATTTCCTCTTCTTTTGAGGCTTTAGCAGCATTTATAATCTGCTTTGCCTCCTTCTGTATACTTTTGTACGTCTCTCTGTCAGCTTCATTCCCAGTCTCCTTATACTTCCTATACGCTGCCTTTTTTCCTTTTACAATGGCCTTAACCTCTCTAGTAAACCATAATGGATTCTTCTTCCTTTTACTTTTGCTAACTTCTCGTACATATAGTCTAGTTGCCTTTAATATGACATTTTTTAATTCTGCCCACTGAGTGCTCGCCCCTGATGTTTTATCCCACCCTCTTAATTCTTTATCTAAATACTCCCCCATTTTCTTAAAATCTGTCTTCCTAGATTTTCTTCCACTCTAACTTCAGACACCCGATCCACATTAGTAAATACTAAATCTAGAATGTTCTCTCCTCTGGTAGGTGACTTCACAAGCTGTTTCAGAGATGCCCCTGTAAGGGCCTCCATTACATTCTTGCTTTTACATGTAAGTGCAGAAGGGATATTCCAATCCACATCCGGCATGTTAAAGTCGCCCATAACTACAATGTCCCCCTTTAATGACATTTTAGTAATTTCATCCATCAGCATGTTATCATAGTCCTCGCTTTGCCCCGGAGGCCTATAGACAACACCTATCCTAATAACAGATCCCTCTTTGGACTGCATACAAACCCAGAGAGTCTCCAGCTCTTTATATGTATTTTGGATGAGTGTCGATTTAAGACTATCCCTGACATAAATGGCTACCCCGCCTCCCCTTCTCTCTGCTCTGTCTTTCCTGTACAGAATATATCCCGGTATAGCTATTTCCCAATCATTAGACTCTTTGAACCAGGTCTCTGTTACAGCAACAAGGTCCAAATCATCTCTAGACATAATGGCCGTCAGCTCACAGATCTTGTTTCCTAAGCTGCGAGCATTCGTACACATTGCCCGAAGATTACTAAGCTTCATAATACCTTTATTCCCAAATTCATCTACCGCACCAACAGCACCTTCCTTACCACCAATAACCGCACCAACCATTGCATCTACAGCACCAATAACCGCACCAACAACTGCGTCAACAGCACCAACAACTACATCAACAGCACCAACCACTGTGTCTACAGCACCAACCACTGCACTTTCACCGATCCGGATACACTTATTTGTCTTTACTGGTCGGGGACAGAAATCCTCCTCCTCTATTATACTTCTGTCCCCTTCATCTAGTTTAAATGTCTGTCCGAAAACAATCTGAATTCCTCATTTAGCAATTAAACCCTTTCTTACATCAGAATGTAAATGTACAAACCTTTTATCGTAGCTAAACCTATCTGTATGTGTAAGGGCGTTAAATGAATTGAATACTATGTAGTTAATATTAGACAGTTTAACTTAAAAAGTTTATGGCCAGATTCACATGTACCGGATCTGCAGCAGATTTCATGCAGCGAATTTGCAGCAAAATCCGCTGAAGTTCCCTTGCCTATTAGTTTTTATAAGAATATATATTGCAGCGGGATTGACATCATGCTGCGAGTATGTACTGTATACTGTAAGTGAGAGCCCTGTTAACCCCTGCTGGCCAGAGCATACAGCACCTGCTCCGCACTCTGGCTTGCTTCGGGGCTATCAGCAGCTGGGAACCCCCAAAGCAAGCCGAATCATGGAGCAGGTAATGTATACCAAAGGAGCGCGGGGGGGGGGGGGGGTGGGGGGGGGGGGTTAACAGGACTGTCACTTACATAGAGCGGGATGTCAATGTATGTATTCTCGCCAAGGTCCACTGCTGTCCATGGTGGAATTTGAATGTTTGACTGGCTGATTTAATTTTTTTTTTTTTATTATTGTCGTTTTAAAATTGTTCACACTGTTACATGAACATCTACTAAAAATGTCCCACCATTGGAGCTACTATAGTTTGGCTGTTTTAATGAGATTCATTTGTATGTGCGAAACAAATTTTCAGCTACTTTGCTCATCTCTACTCTAGAAGAATGCTTTATGGTGATGCCACACTTTTCTTAGTTCTTGATGAACAAAGTAATGTATATGCACGCTACATTGACCAGAAATCTAACCTGGACCTCTCAGGTGTAAGGTAACAAGTCTCCCACTAAACCAGCAATACTCAGAATTATGTTGTGGGTGGTGTTGCAGCTCATCCCTTTTCACTGCAGTCTAGCTGAGGTGGACAGATACAACTGATGGAAAAATATGGTACTTTGAAAGAAAGCAGCCATGTTATTTTTAATCCAAAACAGCCCATTGGTATCACACAGATACACAAACTAGAACATATTTGGCAACCAACAGACAAATTTAAACTGATATATATATACTAGAAAATGTACCCGGCGCTGCCCGGGTATAAAGTGTCAGTGTGTTAATTAGATTTGTTCTAAGGTGCCCAGGAGGCCAAGCTAAAGGTATTGTTTCATCTGAGTTAATCAGTGGAATTAGTGTATACCTGTAGTGCATAGTTGGAGGGGTTCTGTATACCCACAATGTATAGTTTTTAGGGGTCTCGCATATCTGTAGTGCATAGTTGGGGGGGCTGTATACCTATAGTGTATAGTTGAGGGAGGTCCTGTATACCTGCAGTGTACAGTTGGTGAAGGTCCTGTATACCTGTACTGTATAGTTCGGGGGTCCTGTATACCTGTAGTATATAGTTGGTGCTGTATACCTGTAATGTATAGTTGGTGGAGGTCTTGTATACCTGTAGTTTATAGTTTGAGGGTCCTGGATACCTGTAGTGTATAATTGGTGGAGGTCTTGTATACAGGCCCGCTTCTGCCATGAGGCAGACTGAGGCTTCAGCCTCAGGCGGCAGCTCTTGGGGTCCTGCAGGGGGCGGCAGAATCTTCTCTGCTGTCATTGTAGTGAAGTTTTAACTTCGCTAAAATGACAGCAGCCCCGATCTCCTCACAGTACTGAGTGCAGTGGTGTCCCTAGGCATTAAGATCCGGGGCCAGTGCCCCGAACAGGAAGTTCACTGCCCCGAATCTTTTGCCTAGGGAATCACTGTACTGCACTCTGCACTCCGTGGCTTGCTGCATCCGGCCACCGGGTCCTGTGTTGAGTGCTCAGCTCCCTCCAGTCTATTCAGAGGGGGGGGGGGAGTGACGGAGGATTCAGCAGACCACCTGCTGAATGACAGTTATCTGTAGAGTATGTAGAGAGAGGGAGAGAGAGAAAGCCCCTGCGCTCCCCCTCCCTCTCTCTCTCCCCCTCCCCCCTCCCTCTCTCCTGTCACTGTGCGGAGAAGCTGCTCCCTTATCTGGACGCCGCGCTGAAGATGACCTCTGACCTCGCTCTCCTGCCGGGATCTCTGTGACTGCACCACCTCTGTAAGTATACAGCACACTATCACTGATATGAGGTGTAGTGTGATGTTCTGCAGCAGCTGAGGTGTAGTGGGATGTTCTGCAACAGCTGAGGTGTATGAAGAGGTTCTGCAGCAGCTGAGGTGTAGTGTGATGTTCTGCAGCAGCTGAGGTGTATGAAGAGGTTCTGCAGCAGCTGAGGTGTAGTGTGATGTTCTGCAACAGCTGAGGTGTAGTGGGATGTTCTGCAGCAGCTGAGGTGTAGTGGGATGTTCTGCAACAGCTGAGGTGTATGAAGAGGTTCTGCAGCAGCTGAGGTGTAGTGTGATCTGCAGCAGCTGAGGTGTAGTGTGATGTTCTGCAGCAGCTGAGGTGTATGAAGAGGTTCTGCAGCAGCTGAGGTGTAGTGTGATGTTCTGCAGCAGCTGAGGTGTATGAAGAGGTTCTGCAGCAGCTGAGGTGTAGTGTGATGTTCTGCAACAGCTGAGGTGTAGTGGGATGTTCTGCAGCAGCTGAGGTGTAGTGTGATGTTCTGCAACAGCTGAGGTGTATGAAGAGGTTCTGCAGCAGCTGAGGTGTAGTGTGATCTGCAGCAGCTGAGGTGTAGTGTGATGTTCTGCAGCAGCTGAGGTGTATGAAGAGGTTCTGCAGCAGCTGAGGTGTAGTGTGATGTTCTGCAGCAGCTGAGGTGTAAGAAGAGGTTCTGCAGCAGCTGAGGTGTAGGATGAGGTTCTGCAGCAGCTGAGGTGTAGTGTGATGTTCTGCAGCAGCTGAGGTGTATGATGAGGTTCTGCAGCAGCTGAGGTTTATGATGAGGTTCTGCAGCAGCTGAGGTTTATGATGAGATTCTGCAGAACATCATAATATATAATGAGAAAATAATTAGTTTACTAATAGCTGAGGTACCGACGTGAGAATACGTGAGAAAAGTTCCTACACAAATTATACTAGTACCGGGGAAGGGGGGTGCCATTTTAATTTTCGCCTCAGGCAGCAAAAAAGCTAGAATCGGCCCTGCTTGTATACCTATAGTATATAGTTCGGGGGTCCTGTATACCTGTAGTAAATAGTTTGAGGGTCCTGTATAACTATAGTAAAGAGTTGGTGGAGGTCCTGTATACCTGTAGTGTATAGTTTGGGGTCCTATATACCTGTAGTATATAGCTGGTGGAGTTCCTGTATACCTGTAGTATATTTGGGGTCCTGTATACTTGTAGTATATTTGGGGTCCTGTATACTTGTAGTATAGAGTTGGTGAAGGTGCTGTATACCTGTATTATAGAGTTGGTGTAGGTCCTGTATACCTGTAGTGTATGGTTTTGAGGTCCTGTATACCTGTAGTGTATAGTTTGGGGTCCTATATACCTGTAGTATATAGTTGGTGGAGTTCCTGTATACCTGAAGTATATAGTTGGTGGAGGTCCTGTATACCTGTAGTATATAGTTTTGGGGTCCTGTATACCTGTAGTGTAAAGTTTGGGGTCCTGTATACCTGTAGTATATAGTTTTGTGGAGGTCCCGTGCACTTGTAGTGTATAGTTTTGGGGTCCTGTATACCTGTAGTGTCCTGTATACCTGCAGGGTTGTATTTACCCGTATGGCAGTGTTATTCAGTCACAGTGTGTCGGTATTGGTCATGTCTGGTATGGGGGTGTTATCCAGTTACAGTATGGCGGTATTGGTCAGTTCTGGTGTGGCGGTGTTATCCAGTCACGGTATGGTGGTATTGGTCAGGTCTGGTATAGCGGTGTTATCCATTCACAGTATGGCGGTATTGGTCAGGTATTATATGACAGTGTTATCCAGTCACAGTATGGCGGTATTGGTCAGGTCTGGTATGACAGTGTTATCTAGTCACAGTATGGCGGTATTGGTCAGGTCTGGTATGACAGTGTTATCCAGTCACAGTATGGTGGTATTGGTCAGGTCTGGTGTGGCAGTGTTATCCAGTCACAGTATGGCGGTATTGTTCAGGTCTGGTATGGCAGTGTTATCCAGTCACAGTATGTTGGTATCAGGTCTGGTATAGCAGTGTTATCCAGTCACAGTGTGGTGGTATTGGTCAGGTCTGGTGTGGCAGTGTTATCCAGTTACAGTATGGCGGTATTGGTCAGGTCTGGTGTGGCGGTGTTACCCAGTCACAGTATGGCGGTATTGGTCAGGTCTGGTATGGAGGTGTTATCCAGTCACAGTATGGCGGTATTGGTCAGGTCTGGTATGGAGGTGTTATCCAGTCACAGTATGGCGGTATTAGTCAGGTCTGGCAGTGTTATCCAGTCACAGTATGGCGGTATTGGTCAGGTCTGGTATGACAGTGTTATCCAGCACAGTATGGCGGTATTGGTCAGGTCTGGTGTAGCAGTGTTACCCAGTCACAGTTTGGTATACCTGTTGTGCCCTGTATATACATGTACTGTATGGATGGAGTAGGGGGTCCTGTATATACATGTACTGTATAGATGGAGTAGGGGGCCCTGTATATACATGTACTGTATGGATGGAGTAGGGGGTCCTGTATATACATGTACTGTATAGATGGAGTAGGGGGTCCTGTATACATGTACTGTATAGATGGAGTAGGGGGTCTACCAGTTATTACTGTGGATGTTGTGAGGCAGCTTCCCTAGCAACCATTGCTCCCTGTGAAAATGAAAGCAGTAATCCTATTGGTTGCTAAGGCTCCAACTGCCGTGTCTGCTGCAGCTAATTATATCACCTGTGTTTGCAGTGAGGAGATTTTCCCATTCATCTCTATGGGGCGCCTCTCTTTCCCCTCCCCCTCCCCTCCTGTACATCTGGCGGGGACGGGACCTTCGCAATAACCTTCCCGGGCACCCAATGTATCTGTGTGCCAAATTTGGGGTTCAATGAGGACAGACAGACAGAAGGACAGACAGACAGACAGACTTTGATTTTTATGATATCAAAAGAAGCTTCATATTAAACAGCCATAAAGCGACACTTCTGTCTGAAACCATATGCTCTGCGTGGTTTTCTTTTAATGAAAATTACTAGCCTCACGAACTGTTATGGTTTTTCTATTGCCTGATATTTTCCAAAAATAAACAGAGCTTAAAATGGGCAATAAAATGTCAGCCGAGAAAAAGACATTTCTAAGCAGCAGACAAGAGTGCTTTCCATCCTGTCAAATGAATGTATGAACAGAGGACGGGATAATTTACAAGGAAAATTGTAAACCAAATGCAAAATCCATGTTCTAGCTTCACAATTGCTCTGCTAAACACAGCAGGTTTACAATCAGCAGCGCATTAACTTGCTTTTTGCAGATACCCACCTAGCGTTCTGCTCCATTTTTAGGTACTGACAGCTGTCTATAGGGAGGACTGAGAACAGTGTGGGCCTCCTGGCAGGACGGGTTATGGGCTCATTACCACCTGTTTGAGTTATAATACATTCATTGTATTTGATTTATTTCCGAAACTCTCTTTATTTCCATGTTTCCAGTCCGCTGTTATTTCTTTTATACAACCTGAATCTGCCATGTTAAAGAGACTCACAAGCCCTTAGGTGCGTCTGAGACTTGTCAGTGGAAATCTCTTCTCCTAATTGTTGGCAGACGGAGGGATCCTTTTTGACATTTCTTTAGCTGTGTGGAGGTGTACAAAATACTGTAAACTTAATTTTATGTTATGGTCAAATTAACACAACAAATCTAAAGGTGACCACTGTCAGATCTCGTAATATTTTGTATAGTGAACTAACTAGGCCTACAATGATAGTGGTAGCCTCCATTATTTGAAGGTGGCCATTGTCTCAGCCAGCATACCAGGTTAGACCCTCTGGGTTTAGTAGGGAAAGGGAATTGGTTTAAATCCCTACTCCAGTAAGGAAAAGCATGCATGGTTGCATTTATAAAATTGTTGTATTATTCCCTGGGAGGGAGTAAGGACAGAGGTGATTGGATGTTGCCGAGTGACCAAGTGGGCAATATACAAAATAGAAATATATAAATAGTTAAACTGTATGAAATGTAGATTTGTAGAAGAAGGTTATGTAGCTTCCCTGATAACTAAAGGGGAAAATAAATAAGTGGGTTAGCTTGGGTCTAGTATAGATCTAGATGGAGAAATTTGTGTTTTAAAATTTGTGATGTCAGAGATCACAAATGACCGAATGCCATCTCCGGAGCTGAGCCCCTGTATAGTGATGTAAATCATACATTTTCAGCAATCCAGTCTAGGGTAGTTTTCCTCCATCATGCCAATGAAATGCTGTAGGGAAACTAATGATTCCATTATTTATCTGGAAACCCAGCATTAGAGGTCATCAGAGATAACTATTGCAGGCTTTACAGTGTGCCTGGTCTGTCATTTTTATTGATACAATAGAAAAACAGAACTTAATATTTCTTACAGAAACCTTTATTTGTCATCCAAATAGTCACTGATGAACTTCAAACAGGCCTGGACTTGTGCTTGCATGCAGGATTTTAGTCCATGATGGCGTAGTGTGTTACTAATGGTAATCTTCGAGGCTGTGGTCCCCGCTCTCTTAGAGCTGAGATCATGCATTGAACCCCAGACCAAGGAAGATGTAGCCCATCTCAGTTGTTAATGTCTACAATTTTGCCCCAGATGTCCTTAGTGTGTGGACAGGTGTTTTTTTATACAAGTGACAAGTTTTAAAAGTGCAATAAAACAGGTAATGAGCGCAGAGCAGGTGGGCTTATTAAATAAAAACTAACAGGTTTGTGAGAGCCAGAATTCCTGCTGGTTATTAGGTAATCAAAGACTTATTTCATGTAATAAAATGCAATTGAATTATTAAAAAAATATACAATGATTTTCTAGATTTTTTTTTTATAGATTCAATGTCTCAAAGTGGAAGTGTCTCTCAATGGTTAAAGTTACAGACAAATTTTTGGCTAATTTGAAAGCATTATTATTAGTTTCTTTTCTTATTTTACGTTAGTGGAAAAAGTAAAAATATTGGCGTGTGAAAAAGTGTTTAACTGTTCAGCTGTTACATGACTGTGAAAAGGATTTATAAAAATCTTATTCGCATTTTACATTTGCATCTGTTTATTTAAAGAACACAGAAATGTTTGCAGCACCATAGTAACTGCGATAGAATTGTCATTGTTTACTTCCAGAGGGTAAAAATTTATCTTGAACATTTGGCTGCAGTAACATTTTGCTGCCATGGGAATAATGGTTTACCTTTCCTTACTTCTGTGATCTGTTCACAAAGCCGACATCTAAAGTACACCACCAAACACTTACTGTACATAAGCCAGAGACAATGTGGAATTGACTGATGTGTTCAGTGAAACAAAGATTGAACTTTTCAGTCTTTTAGCACCCTGAGTATATTTGGCTTTGCTATATACAGTATCTGCCAGATACAATGAAAATATTGTGAATATGTGATCAGTGGTAATAACGTACCCTTGACATCAATAATCCATAATCAATGAAATACCTGTAGCCAAAGTCATTGGATATCCCAATACTATAAAGATCGAAAAGATCCAGAAAAAAAAAAAAATTTTGTCTCAAATGGTAAGGGTACACGCAGAAGATAAAAAGAAGATAAAGAGACAAGTGCAACCTTGACGCTGTCCCACACCCACTGTCCCTGCCTACTTTCCTCAGCGTATCCTAAGCGACACGAAAACAACTAGCAAAAACGTAACTTCTGCCACAACAGGCGGCGACCAGAGCTTGAGACCAAGGGCTTATTAGGTACAATCATGACAATATTACAGGTTTTAAAATGACCATCCAGCTAGCAGCATGTCATACGCGAGATAATCAAAGGAGCTGGATGCATTGTGCAAAGAAATGGGAAAAATTAAATGGATGTACAGTATTACACCTCTATTTTGTATGGTATCATTAATAGGTTGCCACAGGGCTTCTACCCTACTTTTGTATCATACCTTTTCTAGAAACATACTAAAGCACTCCATCACATCTACCATATGTAGGGTGTTGTTGGGAAGTACTTCTTGCAACTCACTGTAAAAGTATCATGGAACAATAAGGGATCACCATGTCCTCTCATCACCTAAGGGCAGTTCTAGCACTCATTTTGCCATTGTTATTTGCACTGTAAGGCTGGGTTCACACACTGTATACTTCAGGCAGTATTTGGTCCTCAAGTCAGGTCCTCATAGCAACCAAAACCAGGAGTGGATTGAAAACACAGAAAGGCTCTGTTCACACAATGTTGAAATTGAGTGGATGGCCGTCATATAACGGTAAATAACTGCCATTATTTCAATATAACAGCCGTTGTTTTAAAATAACAGCAAAAATTTGCCATTAAATGACGCCCATCCACTCAATTACAACATTATGTGAACATAGCCTTTCTGTGTTTTCAATCCACTCCTGGTTTTGGTTGCTATACAGCCTCACAAATACAGCCTCAAATATACATAGTGTGAACCCAGCCTAATAAAGTAACCAAAATCTTTATCCTTGCCCCATTTTTGCTTCCCGCACTGTACATCAGCTTTGAGAGTTGACTGTTCAGTTGCTGCATTTTGAGTGCTGCTACCCTTTTTCTTATTGCTTATGTACAAGTATATTGATTGATTTGTGTTCCTGGTTTATTAGACTTATGTCTTACTACACTAGGTAATACAGTAACTAATGAAGAAAGAACAGACTATAAATAGTTGTCATTATGAACAAGACAAGGGGTAAAATATGCAGCGCCTATTGATTAATTGGTTAGTCTTATTTATTAATGGAACATATGGCTCCTTGTTTTCCAGTATTACCTGGCACTTAGTGACAAGCTGTAATATACTTGTGAAAACAGGAAGCACAAGGGCAGAAACCAAGGTAACACAATCAGTTCTCAAAAGCTGTTATTTCCAAATGCTTACCAACGCTGTCCCTAAGTAAAATTTATTATTTTCTCCACTGAACTCTAAGTTGTATTTTACAGTTTCTTGGAAGGTAAAATGTTTGCGATAGTTGTGATATTTACTGTGTAAATTGGTCTTTAGATATTGTACTAATAGACCATATTGTACTGATGTTGCAAACAAATACGATTTTCTTTGCAGAACTTTGAAGCCGTAACTGGTACCAGAAAGTTATACATATTTGTGAATTACTTTGATTTAAAAATCTCAAGTCTTCTAGTACTTATGAGCTGTTTTATGCCCTACAGGCAGTGGCAGATTATAATGTAGGCGGTTTGGGCAGCCACATGGGGCCCAAGGCTGTCTGAAATGCTCACATCTGATCTCACTGCAGCTGTACATACCTCATGGGGCTGCAGGGCTGTCCCGGGTGAGTGTACTAAAAACAAGACTCCCCTCCCATGTGCTCTCCCATTGCTGCAGGTCTCTGGCGCTGCTCTGCCCTTTTCTCTCTTCCGGCACATTCAACATGTGTTAAGCTTCCTGCACCGGAAGCCCCAGATACCTGTCAGCACTCCCGACAGCTGGCTGGGATTTCCGGTGCAGGCAGCGTCTGTAACATGAACATGCGAAGAGAACGGTGCTGGAAGAGAAAACAGGGGAAAGTAGCGCCAGAAGACCTGCAGCAATGGGAAAGGATGTGAGGATGTGCGAGGTGAGTTTTAATTCTACTACTAGAGGGGAGACTATACTGGGGGGCATCTACTAAAGGGGATCTACACTGGGGGGCATATAAAAATTTGGGGTCATCTACTAAACAGGGAATACACTGGAACCCTGGACTAAAAGGGGAACTACACGGGGGACCATCTTCTGAAGGACTCAAGGGGGGACTACTCTAGAGGCTATATACTGACTGGGGGCAATCTTCTAAAAGGGGGACTACACTGGAAGCTATGGACTAAAAGGGGAACAACACAGGAGACCATCTACTAAAGGGGCCACTACACAAGGGACTATTTATTTATAGTAGGACCTATACAGACAGACTTTTTAGGTAGGCAAACAGTTTAGTTAAGACTGTCTAGTTTAAAGCAAATCTATCACTAGGTGCTTTGCTAGTGGCACAGCCTTTTTCTTTTATTCCTGAGCACCGTCTGAACATGAAGCACAGGAATGGGGGCCAGCCCCCCCTGCCACTGTGATGATCTCCCCCCTGTGACGCAGCTCCATAGATTCTAATGGAGTAGTGTCACAGAGGGAAGGAAGTTTTGTCACACTGGGGGCCAGTGCTTATGCCCAGCTTATGCTTGGGAATAAACCAGCGCCAAGCATAGGGACCGGGTGGTGGTGGAGAAAGATGGCTGTGCCACTGGCGTTTTTTGTACCTAATGGTACATTTACTTTAAGACTAGAATGAATACACAATGTCTTATTTTTGATTGCAAATGTTTTTCCCCATATTTATAGAAAAATAGATGTATTACAGAAGTGCACTAGTCCAACGTTTCGTTATTATGACCTTTTTCAAGGAGTCTGTGTAGTGGTACAAGTATGCAGTGCCAGGGGGTAAGTTATATTGCAAGTAACTGGTGACGGGTTAGCTGGAGGCCGGTATGTGGTTTATAGTCTGGACATGACTATTGGTAGGCCTCTTTTATAAACTCTCAGGGTGAGATTTATCAAAGGCTGTAAAATTTAGACTGGTGCAAACTGGCCACAGCAACCAATCACAGCTCAGCTTCCAGTTCTGGTCAAAGGAAAGAGGAGCTGTGATTGGTTGCTGTGATCAGTTTACACCAGTCTAAATTTTACAGCCTTTGATAAATCTCCCCCATATTGTTTTTTGCTTCTCAAAAAATTTGCAGGATATTATTTTGAGCCATACCTAGGTCATTCTGTGTATTTAAAAATCTACCACCAGCCCCCATAAACTTACATTACATGATGAAATATGCCAAAAAAAGCATTGTATGCACAGGGTTTTTTATTTTCCTATTGACTTCCAGCTAATATTTGGCAACAGAGTTTTTCCTGCCGGCTTGTGTGAATTTGTTGCTTTAAAAAAATGCTTCATAAAGCTGCAGAATATTTTTGTGCTTCATATGCTTTTTTGTGTGCAAGTTTTGTAGTGTTTTTGCATAATAATTTTTTAGTACATGTGTTTTTTAGTTGTGTTTTGTCTTTTTCATTTGTACTGATACAAGTCATGTGATTCTTTGATCATATGATTCATTATTAAGAATGTGAAAAAGGTTCCACCCAAAACAAACAAACAAAAAAAACCACAATACAACAACACATTATTTATTGTAAGCAAGAATAAGAATGGGGCTCTACAGGAGAAAATACCATAAACTGGGTAAAAAAAAAAAAAATACTACACCAAAAGAGCTGGCCCCAAGAAAACACACCTAAGTGAGGATAATACCATAAAGAAAAAAAAGTACAGTATAAGGCTATGTTCACACAATGTCAAAAATAGAGAAAAGTTATCCGATTTTGATATTTAAAATAACGGCCTCTTTTTCCACGATTTAACTAACTGCAACGGCAATGCATTGAAATAAATAGTCAGACGGACATCCAATGTACACAATGCATTGAATAAGGTATGTTTTTACTGCGGAAGTCAAAATAATGAACATGATATTTTTGGACTTTTTTTGCAAACAGCCAACGTTTTTTATTGTTCACACAGTTTTTTTTTCCACCGTTCTTTCTCCGTTTTTATTATTAGATTCAATGGACTTTTCAATTAAGCCACACCCACTTGCCAATTAGTAATCCCAAACTAGAATATTGTACAAACACCAGTCATTGCACTAAGGGGAGGCCAGACAGCTAAATGACATCCTTTATTTTAGACTTAAAATAACTGACGTTATTTTAAACGGAACTGAAAAAAGTTGTGTGAACATAGCCTAATAGTTTCTATTATCTCTATTGACTTCAAGCTAACATCTGGCCACTATTTTTTCACCACATGCCATTTTTTTTTACACCATGTGTCAAACCGCCATATCAAACCATTGCAGATCCATACCGGACATTGTAAATACAGGCTGTGTCACTGGATATAATGTAATTAGAACCAGGATTAGTTCCTACTATTTTACCCTGATGTTTAGCAATGGGCCCCATCTGGCAGGTTAAATCCTTACTCCTTACAAGGTTGCATTATGACATGAAGTTGCAGGTGAATTACGATCACAACGTGACTAGTTGTCCTCCATGGAAAAGAAAGTCACAAGTGACCTTGCAACTAAGGTCAGATTTTTTTTTTTATTATAGTGGATATTTGACTCTCTCTACCCTAAAGAGAAAATAGAATTTGTTACTGTTATTTTATTATGATTTACCTACGCATAGCCCTAACCTAAAGGAAACTTGCTGAAAAGTAGTGTCCCATTGTAATTAATTAAAAGGGACTTCTTACGAACTAATATTGAATAATCCCTGCATGCATTGTTATTGTTTGACAAGTCCCATATATGTTTGTATGACATCTACCATTAGGCAGTGCTGCTGATGCAGCTGGGTCTCTATGGCACTCACTGTCACTCACTATAGAGGTTAATGAAGGTTGCTGCTTATTGTGACTAGTTTACTGCCCCCATTATTGAAGCCTGGATCATGAGGAAATTCCTTGTTTTTTTTTAACACTACAATTCGGTGCGGGGGAGGGTTGGCCCTATTCCAGGGTTCCCCCAATCTCATTGCTGTATTTATGCACTCATATATTTTATTATTGCTGCCCTAGATTGGAAACTTTGAAATCCCAGGCAGCAGAGCCAGGCTGATGTACCCAGACATGATGTTATGATAAAGGCAGCTGACAAAGCCCAGCTCCTGTGCAGCCAGCCTGCTGAAGTCTGCCACTACAATACTTCCCATCAGCATTAAGCAATGGCATCCGGACAGTTTCTTGGTCCCATTATCATGGTGCATTAGAGACTGGCCAGTCCAACAATTAAATGTCTGTATCAGCATAAGGACGCCAGCAGATCTGCAATAGATAGATAGGGGCACATTCATCTCTGCTAATAAAATAATTGCTGCATCATCCTTAAAATCCACAGAGATTATGTGTGTTTATTTAGCAATAATTCACCCTGAGGATTTCCTGTGTCTTCTCTAGAATCCAAGCTATTCTTAATGTGAGACTTATCCTGCAAGCTTGAGCTCCTCAGCTGGCACAGTAGTATAAGAAGGTGACAGAGGAGTTTTCTGTTTCAGCAGAACCTCTAATGACTGCCAGAGGGAGGAATAGATAAAGGGAGGTCCTGATGATGTCACCAAGGAGAAGGGGGAGTTTGGAGGAGAGACTAGCACAGTGATCCTGAGTCCTAGGTAGTATTTCTGTGTCACGCTGCCAGCTGTCATGAGTCCTGCAGCAAGCACAGAGTAAGAAGAAGAGGAGGTGCTGCTGCTGCTGCTGTGATCCCTGGGGAGGGTCCATGCATCTCAAAGAGATGAACGAGGAAAACAGTAAGCGAGAAAGAGTTACATAGAGAAGGAGACTTTCCTTGCAGACAGAGTTCTTCTCTGCTGCCTCTGCTGCTACTCAGAGCAGAGCCGCCTGTTTCAGCACCACCAAGGGGAGGACAGTTCCCAGGACGACACTGCCAAAGCACCTGCAGCCAAGCTCCTGTTCAGACCTACATTCTCCTGGGAGCCCTGCAGCACAATGTACCAGGGACATATCCAGGTAAGAGGAGCTCCTGCATTTTCTGTTTCAGTGCATGTGCCCATACTGCAACAGGTGTCTGATAGGATTATAACTCTCACAGACAACTTGTAAAGATAAAGTTAGATGATGGGGTAAAATAATGGACACTCCTCCTTGTAAATGTGAAGCATGCATTTATTGTCATTTATTGTACTAGATGCAAATTGTATGTGAGTTGAAGGACAAATGATATGCTGGTGCGGATTAAGCTACACTGACACTTTAGCCACACTTCCCAGTGTGTAGTTGTGAAATGAAGCAAGCCATATGTGCCATGGCATGTGACATCAGCTTAAAGTAGTTTGGCCCAGGCTAATGTGACTCTTGTCTTACTTCTGCCTTCATATACATTATTTAAACAGTGTTCAGTTTCCAATGAAAGATTGAAGGGAGATTATTGATTATTTTTCTTTGGAAAATGAGAGTGGATATTTTAAAATGTGAAGTCCTGGTATAGTGGCTTCCTGCTCCCTGTAACCTTGAATCACACCATCCTCTATATTGCTTAGAAATCCAAGCCTCACAAGGGAGGGACATACCCCAGTTTGTAAGCATGCCAGGAAACCCTTGGCAGATGTCTTTTACCTCACCGTCTTTGAAATATATAGGCAGCTCACTCTAATGTCCTAATCTGTATGAAGCCAGACTAAGAACATTGAAAAGAAAAATGTGTGCAGGATAAATGCAGTGAATTAGCGACATCTAAGCTTTCAGCATTATACTTTTCTGTTCAATATTGGAGCTGGCAAAAGACACTGGATACCATGCAGGATTTTATTATAGAGATCCAGATTATTATTTTTTTTTTAACATCTATGATTATTTTTAGTCTATTTCTATTAGCGAGTTGGACCAATAAGTGCTATAGGCATATATATAGTGGCTAATATGTTAACCCTGTGAGTTCAAAAACTCTTCAAATTTCAGTAATTATTTGTAAATATTTTCAGATATAAGTGAGAACAATATAAATAATAATAATGATAATAATAATGATAATAATACTACTACTAATAATATTAATAATAATGTAATTTACATTTTATTTCATTTATACTAAAACCATGTTACCTTTCCTATATTAGAATAATCTCGAACAAAGAAGAAGAATTTGTTGGTAACAGTTTTTTTGTTTTTTTTTAACTGTTTAGCTATATACAGTAGTTGGAGAACTTTTGTTTTGTTTAAAATGTTACCCCCTGCCTGCTGTATGGAGAACTAGAAGCAGTAATGCCAGGCACAGACAGTATTACGCTATGTTATCTGTATACCTCCATCTATACATGTAGTGTATGTGTTAAAATTTATATCTAATTCTGATTTATTCAGTTGATGAGGTTATGAGTATATAGTATATATGACTCCTTTAATTGAGCACACATAGAGTAAGTGAACTTTATTACATTTCCCGACTCCCTGAGCACCTGCAGGTAGAGATTATTTATATACTGTATGCATGTACATGCAAGAATCATTATGGGCACAATATTGCCATTTTTCCTGCAGAAATACTGTAGCTTAACCTGTGTGGATGTGCATAAGTAAATGACTAATATTCCATCTGTATCCACGGTCTTGAACCTGGGACTAAAATACTGCAAATATACCAATACCTGAAAGCCATTATCCAGAATATCTTTATATCAATATAACAAATGGACACAAAAAAATATTGTATACAGTTTCAGTGAGATTTGTATCCTTATTATATATTTATAGTTAGTGCAGAAGAGTAAAGTTCCTTGTGCAGCTTTATAGCATGCAGGCAGAGCTATTGATACTCATATACACATAGAAATCGTCAAAACAGCTAATAAGTTAGACAGTAGGTAGTAGGTCTGTTACTGTTGCTGAATTGAATTTTTTTTTTTTCCATAGAAACATAGAAGATTCGGGGTCCATCTAGTCCACCCCTGTACTCTTTCTTTTCTTATTATCTTAGGAAAGATGTATTGTTAACAGAGATAAGTGCAACTCGAGCATACTTGGGTTAGTCCAAAGTTGAGCATGCGGCATTTGATTATCGGTGGCTGCAGAAGTTTAATGCTGCCCTAGGGAGTCTTGGAAAGCATGGTTGCAGCCTATGGCTGTGACCAGGCAACGTCTTTTTGGACAGCCAACATTTTAAGCCCAAATGATGGCTGTCCAAAAAGATGGCCATCAAATGGCCAAAAAAGATGTGTGGTTGTATCCCATGGCTGTTTCAATGCTTTTCAGGCAGCAACTTCTACAGCCACCGGTAATGAAATGCTACACGCTCAGGCTCAGACGGACCCAAACATGCTCCAGTTGCTCTCATCTCTAATGGTTATCTCAGGCATGTTAACATTCAGTTACTATAGATTTACCAACCACATCGGCATAAAATTTGCAATAAGTATCTAGTGTTCTTTCAGAAAATTATATTTTCTCAGGTTGCTTCCAATCTACCCTCCAACCAATCTCATCTATTTTGCAAGATATATTTTAAGTCATAAAAGTTAAAACTTGTATCCAAATATAGTACTGTAGCAGAGTTGGAAATATTAGTGCAGCAGAGTTGAATTTGTTTTTTGGATGCGATCATCATGATGCTTGAATGACACCAAGAGCTCTGCTACATTTATTTAATCACTATAATTATTTACTTAAAGTCCAGAGGGAAGCCATACACAACAATGTGTGTTATAATGGCATATACAGACGGGTGTCTCATTACCCAGGCCCGTACAGATGGCTCTATGGAAATGTATGATAGTTTCCTATTCATGTGGTAGTAAAGAAACATTCTGCATCCAGTTTCATGAATGTTACTATTGCTTACAATTGTAATGCTTTATAGCATGACCACATATAACTTTCTAGTGACTTTGGGAAAAGAGTTGTCATGTGTTTCATTTTCGATGTTCATGTCTGTGCATTTCTGAAAGGGGTTGTGGGGGATGGTTTCATCCTGAAATCAATAAACCCTAATCTAATGAGCCAACCCTGTAATGTAGACTCTGTAATGTGGATTAACAAGCCACAACAGATCTATATAGAATATCTGCATCTTAAAGATCCACGCATGCTTTTTTACTTCTTAGTACATATTTATTAGCTATACAAAAGGTTGAGTTATTGTTGGACCCATAGGTTTTGTTTTTGTCTCTCTATTAAATATAATATAATTAATCTGAAACCCAATAACACTTACAACATGGCTGTACATTCTGTTCAAAGCAATCACAACCCTCATAAGCTGCTCCAGGATACATGACAGCAGGTGGAGAGATTGTATGCTTATCCATACTATGCCACAATGTGCCAGTCAGAAGTCCTTAGGCTGCTCCCTTACTGTCCCTGTTTTACCCAGCATACCTAACTAGTAAAGATATTAGCGTAAATGTATTTATTTTAAAGCAAATGTACCATCAGGTACATCGCTGCACTTTTTTTTACAGATTTGTGCTGGTGTGGAAATGCCGGTGGTATGGCCCTGTTTTTGAAATGCCGCCCAGTTCCCGGGTTAGGAGTCAGTCTTTTCCCAAGCACCGGCCTGCTCTGGAGCACTGAGGGAAGACCCACCATCAACCTCCTCTCTGTGACATGGCTCCATTAGAATCAATGGAGCCTAATCACAGAGGGGAGGGGATATGGCCACACTCAGGAGTGGCGGGCCTGCCCCCAGTGCTCTGGAGCGGGCCCGTGCTCAGGAAAAAAACAGCGCCAATTGATTAAGGTAAAAAAAAAGTGCAGTGATGTACTTGATGGAACTGTCACTTTAAGTCAAAATTTCTCCCTTAAATAACCCATAACCATCAATTATTTTATGGCTGTGTAACCACTGCCTACTATTTTTAGCATTTAATATATCATATAATGTGTTGAGGAAAAAAATATTTGTGAGGTGGAATAGAAAAAAAAAAATATTTCTCATTTTATATTCTCTGCGTACATATAAATGACGTTAACTTTACTCTGCAGGTAGTACTGTACAATAAAAGCAATATCAAATAACAGCAATCACCACACAGGATAGATAGCATAAAACTTCAAACTTTTATGGACATGATGATACCAATAACTTGTACTTTTAATAGTTTTTTAAATGATACATGTATAACTTTTTTTAAACATTTTCCCCAGAGAGGGCATACCCTATAAAGATGCATCTTAACTGTGCATTGTGTATGGTAGGGCATTACCATGTTGCAGGTGGGAATGCCTTGGTTCCCCATAGTGGTATTAGGTGGGATCCCCAGTAGTGAGACCCCCACAAGCATACATTTACTACATATCCAGTGATTAGATAAATTCTTCAGGTCAAAATAACCCTTTACATCTGGGTAATATGTAGCACTCTACTTCTTACTGCACACTTCTTATACCCAATATGCAATGTTTTATGTTGGGCAATGTCATACTGTAATCTGACAATTTAGTGCTCTAATTTAAAGCTTACTGGATTGTAAAGATAAAAGAATATTCTTTTCTTTCTTTCATACTAAAATTAAAACACATTACTAACACTTTCTATACTGTTTGTGTAAAAAGCAAAGACCATAGTGATAGGAAGATGAATTTGATTGTGTATTCATGTTATATGTTTCCTTTTCCTCCATAATGCAGTAATGGGATATTCAGGCTTCAGGATTTCTGCTCTGAGATTGTGTATACTTGCTTAACGTCCATGTGTAGAACTGATATTTCTGCATTGTTACAGTAATCCTATGCTAACCACTGCATGCTATTTCATGACATTTCTCATGGGAGCACTATGTAAACAGATATCATGTTTGACCTTTAAGCTTTTTTATATAGTATAAGGAAATTTAGATAACCTGTTATTTCTGGCCAAATTACACTTAGAAAAGAGGCAAGTTAGATCAATTCATTATCTAATACAGTATGTGCATATAGTAATTGCACAGAACAAGGAAAAATTAGCATTTGATGCCATGATGCTGCATAGCGGCCCTCCAATTACCCCTCCCCCTTCCTATGTGAAACCCCACTGGACTGATGTCTCTGCAATCCCCTGGAGGAGCTCAGCATGCTGGAGTTATGCTGGTGTGTACAATGGAACCTGCTGTCCCACCACAAACTCCTTGTTTGGTTGCAGTGCTAATAAGGCCAGATCCCAGGGGAATTTTATGTTCAGAAAGGAGAAGAAGTGTCATCAGTCAAGAGTCAACAGGCCCTAGAGTATATAGAGTGAACAGAACCTAGGAGGGGACGGTGGGCTTAAGCATGCGGCTTGTGATACACTGATGCAACTTTTTGTGAATAGAGTGGATATATGCATAGTGTGCAGTTTTAATCTATGCTATTTTCAGTGAAACCATTAAATTTTTTTTTGTTAAAATTGCTGACTCTATCAGGGTTTTATGGCTTAAAGTATTCTGCCCAATTGGGGAGTCATTTTCAGGGAGACTATTCTTGCAGAATGCTACAAGTAGGTAAGTTGAAGGCTCAATCTGTGGCCTAGCTATCTACGTCTCTAGTAGGGTGCTTAGAACATTGCCACAGAAACACAAAAGACTGTAAAAAAAAAGACCACTTGGTCTATCTAGTCTGCCCTATTAGAATTTCCTTTGTTAATATCTTAACCCCTTAATGACGGAGCCAATTTTTGCACTTTTACTTTTTCCTCCTCGTGGCTAAAAGGCCATAGCGCTTGCATTTTTTTACCTACAGACCTACACGAGCCCTTATTTTTTGCATCACTAATTACACTTTGCAATGATAGACTTAGTTTTTCCATAAAATATATTGCAGAACTGGTAAATAATTATTTGCGCAGTGAAATTGAAAAAAAATTAATTTTTTTTTTATTTTGGGGGTTTTGTGTTTACGCTCACTAACATGTTATCTATGTTTCTAAAAGCTGTACAATTACAAAAATAGGCAACTTATATAGCTCTTAGTTTATTTGATTGTATTTAAAAAATGAAAACTTTTTTTAAAAAATTAAATGCGTTTAAAATTGCTCTATTACCATCCTTATAACGCTTTTATTTTTTAGGGCTGTGTGAGGTGCCATTTTTTTGCGCCATGATCTGTACTTTCTATTAGTACCTTGATTGCATATATGCGACTTTCTGATCACTTTTTATTACAATTTTTCTGGAATTCATGTGACCAAAAATCTGCAATTTTGCACTTCGGTGAGTTTTTGTGCTTACGGGTTTACTGTGCAAGATCAGGAATGGGATAATTTAATAGTTCAGGCGATTATGCACACGGCAATATAAAATATGTTTTTTTTTTATTTATATAATGGGAAAGGGGGGTAATTTAAACTTTAATTATATTATCCGATTTTTTTTTTTTTATTAAAGAAAAACATTGTTATTGCACTGTAACTTGAATTCCCCCTGGGGGACTTCTATGATTACTGCACTGATCTTTTCATAGAGAGGCAATCCTATCACTAGACCACCAGGTTAGGTTTTTCAAGCCATTCAAATAAGATTAATTAGCCAGGTGTGGCGATCAGCCCATGACGTGACCCCTCTCTGAACCTCCCTAGTGGCGCCATGACATAAGCTAAAGGATGCTGGTTGACTTCAGGGAGATCAACCAAAACACTGCAGAGACACCATCACGTCTCGACGTCAGTGAACTAGCCAGACCTTCCTCTGGGAAGGAACAACCAAGCCAAGGAATGTCTCCAATCAAGGAAACCACCCAAGCAAGGTATACATCCATAGACAGCTGTTTGGGGTATTTGCCCCTCATCAGTGGGGAGTAGGATGACATAAGCTGACATCATGGGTCGTCAAGGGGTTAAGATAGATATATTTTTATTCCAGGCATGTTTACATTCCATTATTGATTTCTCTATCACATCTGCTGGATGTTTGTTCCAAACATCTACTACTCTTACAGTAAAGTTATATTTTCTTGAGTTGTTTCTGATCTTTCCCCCAGCTAACCTCAGCTCGTGCCCCCTTGATCTTGTGTTTAGTTTTTTTTTTTTATTAACAACACCATGTCCCTTTAAACCTTATTTAGCCACTTGACACATTTAAAGGTTTAAATCATGCCCCCCCACTTCCGTTCTTTCCTCCAGATTAAGTCTTTTCTGATATGTTTTATACTTCTGTCACTAGACCATTTTTGTAGCCTGTCTAAGGACACGTTCTAGTTTATCAGTAGCCTTATGAAGTTGAGGTCTCCAGAACTGGACACAGTATTCCAGATGTGGTCTCACTAGAGCTCTATACAGCAGGATCACAATCTCCCTCTTTCTACTGGTTATATCTCTAGCTATACAGCCCAGCATACAATTAACTTTCCCTACCGCCAGTTTTTCACTGGTGACTTACTTTGAGAAGCTGTCAGAAATCACTACCCCTAAAGCCTTCTCTTCTAAAGTCTTTACTAACACAGAACTGCCAATATGATACTCAGATAGAGGATTTCTTTTCAAGTGCATTATTTTATGTTTGAAAACATTGAGCTGCTTATATGGGTTTTGCAGTGTAACTCTTTACGTAATCAAGATAATGCAGGAGGTGCACTGATTTTTATACACTTAGGCTATGTTCACACAACGTAGGTTTCCTAATAATCACGGCTGTTTTTGCTGTTTTGCAACAACGGCCATGATTAATAGGAAACTTACATTGTGCTGACGTCTATGGAATCACGGCCAGAGTGTATACACATAGTATACACTCAGGCCGGGTTTGCTAGTGGCCGCACAAGAAACTGACATGCCAGTTTTGTGTGGCCACTATTCATTGAATAGCTGCTGCACATTCCTGACAGGTCACACAATGGAGTGCGTGGCTGTGTTCAATGGTGAACTGGGATGTGGGTGCGCCCGCATCCCAATTCAATAGAAATAAAGATAATCTGGCCGGTACTGCAGCTTTGGCCGGAATGATCTTCACTGACCCCAGCCGTTCTGTGACTCGGCTGGGTCACAGAACGGCCGGTGTCATATGATGTGTGAACATGGGTCTAATGCTAGCGGATTTCTCCCGCCAGCACTCTTACAGTCCCAGCTGCATCCTGTGATGCACACTGCACCACTCCAGTGTCAGCAGCTTCTGGTCCCTACCAGCACTCTACCTTCCTATAGGCTACAGCCTGCTCCCCAGTCAGCTGCGACATTCAGCTGTGCTTCCTCATTTGACCTTTAGGGTCCAGCTATGAGCACTCTTACTGATTTAAACAGCCACTGCACCCCAATCATAAGTTTTTATCCACCTGTCTACATTAGGCAACAGATATATAAGGGGTTTCAACTAGCATCCTGTGCCTGAGTGTTGTTGGTTCCTTGTATTCCTAGCAAAGGTGTGCTATTCTGTATTTGCTAACCAGTGTACCTTAACCTATGCTTGTCTCTTGAAAAACAGTTATCTGACCCTTCCTGTATTGTTCTGTCTCTCTTGTTGCTGACCCAGTTGTCTGCCATTACTGATATCAGAATCACAGCGGAGTAACCTGGTGTTCTCCAGCAGCAATATTCTCATTTCTGTATCTTGGAATGACATAAAGGATGAAGACCTAAAGGGCAATTAGATTCTTTTGCCAAGTGGGTCCTCTTTGCTAGGATGGCTCAATATTATTTTCGGATATAGAGCTCAATACAGCATCCTCTGACTTCACTGCTTGTGATATACATATACAACTGTATTTTTTCATGTTGAGAACAAGGGTTCACTTTAGTTATGTTCATTTCAAATAATTGATTTGCAGTTTCCATTTGGAATGTTGAACTTGTGAATGTAGAATTTTTGCTAAGATTATATTTATCACATGTCAGTTTTGACATCTGATTTATGCACACTTGAAACACATTAATAGATTGAGTATAAGAAGAGCTATGCATAAAATCATAGCTGCTTAATGAAATGCATTTCAAGTAGTGCAGACTTCTCAGGAATGTGTCAGACTTTGTGTTGAAAAAGATTGTGTCTTTACAATTGTACACGTGTATGCAGTTTGAAATGTTCTATGTATCAGACTTCATAACAAAGATGATTCAAGAATACAGTCAATAAACAGAAATACATGATGCCTTGCTACGTACATAGTATTTATCCGAAATTTTATTTATTTCTACTTATTTTCTTTCTCCAGAGGAGCCCAATTGCAATGTCAACAACAGTAGTATGTCTTGCATCAATTTTTCTGACAGCAGTTCTGCTCCAGTTGTTTATTTTGCTGTATGAGACCTAAAAGTGTATGTAAACCATTGTCACCGATAAAATGATCTTCAGACATTTGGCCATATATTTGTACCAAGTTCTTTAATTTTCAAGATATGCTTTCTTTGAAAATGTAGTTTGTAAAGCTACAAATATTGAGCTCAGTGGGTATTTCTTTTGAAGCCGTATCTTCTCAACAGCAGATGTCTTTGCAGAGCTTGGCAGTAGATAAGGAAAAGGCAAAGGGTAGGAAGAGGAGTATACTATATATATGTGGGATCAGACTACAAATGGGATTGTTATGTAGTCGGTAATCGTGGAGTAATATTACCAGTAAATATCAACCAGGTGTATAAATATATGCAATTGTATACATAATTTTTAAGACACCTAACATGGGTCTCAAAACAAAATTTGGCTCCAGAATTGTCTAGCTGTAAACAGGAGCAGGAAGCTCTATCTCATAGAGTTCCATTGTATGCGGCCAGGTGAACAGGTGCTCAGAAGTCGAATTTCAGTGGCAAATTCAAAACACATATCACTTGCAGCAATAATGTTTCAGGCTAATTTTGGTCCATAGACATTGCATGTATATGCAACACAATTGGATTAAAAATACCACCCTGTCCAATTGCAATCAATGTAGTGAATAAAAAGATTCTATAATATCAAGGAATAAAGCAGAGCAGTATAACAGCAATCCCAAGGGCTGTAATAGAACCTAAAGCTATGACCATAGGTTTCTCTGTATAGATGCTTGTACGGTGGACCCCCCGCTAGTGACAACACTCATCTGTTCAATTCCTTGAACTCTTAAAAAGAAAAGGGGGCACAGGACCCCTGCTAGGACCCCCACAGATCAGGCACTCATTACCTATCCTGCAGATAGTTGATGAGCGCTGTTTGTGAGATCCTCTTGAGGAAATAGGCTTTCAGCAAACAAAGGAGAACAGACAGAGCTCAGTTATTAGCAGAGATTCTGCAATATTGACAAGATAATCCATTACAGTGCACCTCTATTGGTGGGGGCATGCAGCACTATATGCAGTCCAGGTCTCCCATGTGGTGGTCACGTGTGCATACCGCTCTTTCATTCATTGTATATGGGGGCTACCAGGGATATACTGTATCTGGCAGCTCTCACGTAGATGTCTTAATAAGAGGACAACCCCCTTAGTATGATATAATCCATTCCTGAGAAACCTAATGAAACATGTGATGTTTGGACATGGCCAGGTCATTTTTTTTTTCATAGCAGATTTAGTCTTCATTAACAATATGAAAATTCTGTTTTCAAAGATGCAATGTAAACCTGAAGATCATCAAGATGTAAACTATTCAAAATCCAGTTCTGCAAGTAACACGTTCAGACGTTAATATAGGACAAGAGAGAGGGCTAAGGGGAAAACTACTGACATCAACATTTAATATCATATGCACAAGGTTCATTAACCTGCAGAGAAACTGTAGACTGATACAGCTGTGAAGCACAGGTGTAAGTCCTATGGCTCCAAGGTATTGTTAGCATCTGGACTGAATGAGTTCTTTTCTTGTAATTGCTGACTCATTGTTTTTATTCTTTCAAAATACCTCACATATTTATAATAACTAAATTATTATGGCCTTATAGTCAGAAGCTTTTATTCGTAATTTAAAAAAAAATTTGATTGATTTTGCAAAACTAAAATTGCAATTAAAGCTGCAATGCTAAATATTAGACGGCTTTAAAGGTAATATGGCATCAGAAAATGACCTATTCTTTAACCCCTTAAGGACAGAGCCAAAAATGGCCTTAAGGACCGCAACAATTTTCAGTTTTGCATTTTTGTTTTTTCCTCCTCACCTTCTAAAAGCTATAACTCTGTTATTTTTCCATCTACAGGGCCATATGAGAGCTTGTTTTTTTTTTCAGGATAATTTGTAATAGCACCCTTCAATCAACCATAAAATAAATCATGTAACCCCAAAATATCATTTCCGGGGTAAATTTAGGACAAAAAATTGGGGGGGGGGGGGGGCTTGGGATGGTGTTTCCGTGTTTACATAATGCACTTTACAGTATGACGCGATATATTTATTCTTTAGTATAATACAGTGATATGCATGTTTACATAGCTTTTCTAATGTTTTACTATTTTTATTAACAGTAAAACTTTTTTTTTTTTGCAAATAGGTATATTTAAAATGGCTCTATTGTAACTCCTACAGCACATTTATTTTTTCACCTACAGGGCTGTTTGGGGTGTCATTTTTTTGTGTCACGATCCCTAGTTTTTATTAATACCATATATGTGTAGATCAGGCGTATTGATAAAATGTAATTAAAAAATCAGCAATCCTGGCATTTTTTGTTCTTGCCATTTATGTGCGGTAATAATATTGTTTTATTTTAATATATCAGATGCTTAGGCATGTTATAAAATATTATACGTTTATTTTATTATTTTTATGTGTTTAATTTATAAAATGGAAAAAATGTATACTTTTATTGGGGGAGGGGCTTTGGGGCATTTATTTATTTTATTACACTTTTTTAGCCCCCCCAATCCCCAGGGGACTATTACTTACATATAATAGATTGCTCACACTGACTACTGCTATGCCATAGCATAGCAAGGATCAGTGTTATCGGCGATCTTCGGATAGAGCCTAGCTGTGGCAGACTCGTCAGAAGACTGAAGATCAGACTGCACGGAGGTAAGCAGTATACCTCTGGCAGTCAGGCAGTGCGATTGGTAAGTGACAGGAGATGCTTAGCTCCTGAGCTTGCTTCATAGTGCAGCCCCCCATCAGGGCGTACGCCAGAATGTACGCCCCGCTGCATTAAGACCCAGGTTGGGGGGGGGGGGGTAGATGTATGCCCGCTGTCATTAGGGGTTAAATATTTTTATGTTTTTTTAAAGAATTTTAGGTGAAGTTTTTCCTTTTTTTTTTTTTTATCCTCACCACTGGGGCTAAATCTAAGATGAACCTTCCTATTCTGTCTATACAGAATAACAGCATTAGGTGACTTCAGTAGATAACTAGCATCAGTCTAAGACAAAAGCATCTCCCTATAGAATGACCTCTTGCTGTAAAGCATGTCACTAAATGCTGTTAAAAACAGCTCAGGCAAAATGGCTGCCCCCATAACAATGTACAAATAATAAAATTAAAAAAATGATAATCAAAAAATAATTACAGATACATTTTTTACTATCTAATTAGTAAAAAAAAGAAAATCTAGGTGATACACGCTCTTTAAAATTTGTCTAAAAACTAAGGTAACATAGCCATACGATAGAGGTATTTTTGGATTGCATTTAATGTGTCAGACATGTCTTAGAAAAGCCAGTTATTTTCCTCTTCCAGCAACTCAAAAGTACCAAATTATATACCTCTAGAATCAAGACTGCACAGAATGGATTGTCCTTCCAAATGTCAGCTGATCCATTAACAGAGCAAAGCGAATTAGGAGCAAGATGTGATCTAGGTAGAAAAGGAACAGGAACTGTTGTCTCCAGTTCAGGTGCAGTTTGCAATTAAGCTACATTTACTTTATTGGAACTAAGTTTCAAAACCCCACCCAAACTGGAGACAACAGTAGGGGGAAAGTGGCCATGTTTTTGTAGCACTGGATAACCCCTTTAATAGCTATAGTCTAACTAGACTTTTAATTAATTTTAGAGAGGTAAGATTAAAGCGTAACTATAAAATATTTTGACCTTTCAGTTTTAGTTAGCTTAGGGCATGATAACAATTTTGCAATATACATTAATAACCTAAAATGAACAGTTTTTTTAAATACATAAGGCTGATTATGACCTTACAGCTCTGTCTGGCTCTGACTTATTTCTGCATTCCTGCTGGACACGCCCCCTCCCTGCAGATCCGTACTTAGAGTACAGACTCTGACAGCAGCATCAGATAACAGCCCTGACACACACATAAACAAACCCTCCTCCCCCCTCCCCCCCTCCTAGCAGCACGTTCTCCCCCCTCCCCTCACAGAGATCACATAGCAGAGCTGAGGGTGTTGTGTGTGAAGAGCAGCGCAGGGGAGGAGATGGATGGAGGGACAAGTACTCAGCGCTTCAACAAGGAGGGACATGCCACCATGACTCCAATGTGCTGCATGAGGGAGAGTGGGTGAGTCACTGAGGGGAGGACTACAAGTCCCAGCACAACACAGCTGTAGTCCTTCCATAGTACATATAACACTCACTATCAGAGGTCTGCAGCAGGTGCCCCCACCTCCATGGCTGACATTATCCTACAGTGTAATGAGAGCAGATGACTGTATCTAATCCCACTGTGTGTGATACCATCGGCTGGTGCTTTTTATCTAATCTTACATTGTGATACTGTATGTTGGGGCTGTATCTGATCCTCCTATGTGTGATACATCTGCTAATGTGCTGCTCAGTGGATAGAGGGACACAGCTATAGAGATGAGGCATAGGCCACGCCCACTTTCTCTCAGCCAGAAGAAAAATTCATTTATTCTTCTGAGCCAAACAACTAGGGATATCTCAGGGAGCGTACAGGCTATCAACACAGTTTAGGGATCTTTTTAAAGGATAACACATGGGCTTTTTATTTGAGAAATTTCATTTTTTGGCTACTGAAATTATAGTTACGCTTACATTTTAAAAACATAAGTAATTTGGCAAGTTTTTTTTTTATGGTATTCATTGTCTGGTATGTTATTTGTAGTCTACATGTCAGTATGATTATGGAAATATCTAATTTATATACTTGGTAAGTGTTTATTACATTTACACTGTAAGGGTATGTTTTCACTACGGAATATGTACGGAAATATCAAGTGGAGGCCACATGGTGGACTACGCTTGAGTTCACCTGTCCCATTGACTTGATGATATTCTTATGCTCAATCCGCCATCCAGCCAAATAATTGACATGTCAATTCTTTGGGGAGATTGAGTCCGGCTTGAAATTGCCACGCATATTCTGTAGTGGGAACATACCCTAAAACTACTTTTTGTTAATAAATAAATTGTGCATTGCTATATTCTGTGAACTGTAATTTATTAGTGATGAGCGAATACTGTTCGATCGAATAGTGAGATATTTGAATATTCGATATTCGTACAAATATCCCGCGAATATTCGATAAATATTCGATAAGCGTTCAAGTCCCCCAGCTTCCGGTTTCACCCTCCAAATGGTCAAATAGATGTGTTTCACTAATTGAATACTTGTTCCCATAGACTTTAATGGGATCCAATATTCGATCGAATATTCGAATATTCGCTGGATATGCGTACGAATATCGAATATTCGAATATCTCACTATTCGCTCATCACTATAATTTATATTTTTCCCACCAACATAATTGTCTGAGGGCTTGTTTTTTTGTCACATGAGTTAACGTTTTAGTGGTACTATTATGGGTGCTTGTAACATTTTGATCACTTATTTTATGTTAAGGAATTGTAGTTTTGCAACAGCTGAAGGGTTGAATATTTGACATTTGTGATCTAAAGGGTTAAATGTCAGGGTTGGAGTGCAGAAAGGGCAGTAAAATTATGTGACCATTATGTAACCAAGTATAACTATCATTTGTAAAAACATCTGACATGTCATAGCGACATATCAGGAGTGTGTATAGGTGGGGGCCCAGGTGCTGAGACCGCCAGTGATTGCTAGAATGAAGAGGCAGAAGCGCTCAGCAGCGACCAGTATCTCCTTTCATCTCCTCTATAACTGCAGTCTACTGTATTATAATGGAGTCTATGGAACTTCCGGCCATATAGTGGTGATGAAGGGGCAAAGTGTGTGCTGCTGAGCACTTCTGGCCCTTGATTCTAGCGATTGGTGGGGGTCTCAGCACCCAAACTCCTACCGATAGGCACCTCTGACATGTTGCTATGACATGTCAGTAGTTGTTTTAAATAATAATTGCACACTAATGTATTATTCTAATGAAAGACATTTATGCCATACAGAGCATTGTGGTAAATTTTACTGGCAGGGCATCAAAAGCATCAAAAAGACCCCTTTCCCATCACAATTTGGCATTAAGCTATATTTACATTTGAAAGGCTTCACACAAAGCAAAATGCATTGATCGATGTCTGCACAATGGTTTAACCGTGTCCTGAGTCATGATTGCATGACAACTGAGTAATGGAAAGAAATCTTGATAAAGCGCTGATCTGCTAGATCAGCACTTGTTTACATAGAGGGGTTGGCCTATTACAGGTAATCAAATTATATATAAATAAAAATATTTAATTCCTGACCCTTTGGAAATATGAGATTTTTGTTGCCAGAAATGCCACCTGTATTACATTGCAGAATATATAAAGTACTACGAAAGGTTCTATAAATCTTAACTGCTTATAAGTGCTAATAGAACTACTTCACTTTGAAACGTACAGTGATTACTGTGGCACTGATTCTTTTTTAGGAGCAGTCTTGATTTAATATTAAATACAGTGTTTTTTGTATTACTATGTTACCACTTTGTTAAAGGGAACTTCCATGTTGATGGCATGCAGGCTAACATATTAAGGAATTACATTATGTGTGTTATGTACTCTCATTAGCTGAATTATTACTGACGATCTAATGGCAGAGCAGACAACTATGGGGTAATCACATTCCTACTCTTTTCCTGCAACCTGTCAATTCACTACAGAATCTTTTTAAAAGATCTGTTTCTTGAGCTTCATAGGAATGTCATAGACTGTTATCTACTATATTTTACATACAGACTTCAGAATTTACCCAAGGTTAAAAAATTATTTCTGCTAGCACACAGCTCCCACTGTGGAATCCTTTGTTCTCTGCTCTCTGCTGGCGACTAATCCCCCTCCTCCCCCTGCCCCCTCCATAGATTACACAGGGCACGACTGATGAAAAAGAGTTGAGATTTCCTGATAATGAGCAGTGGATGAGAGAGAGGAGGGAGAGGGGGGGCTGGGGAAAGTCTTTTTGAATGCAGATAAAGGCAAATTTGCCTAATAAACCCAATTACAAAGTTTCTTAAATTCGTCTGTACTATTGATTTAAAAAAAAAAAAAAATGACAATGACACTTTAAAAGAATGATTGCATATGCTTTTATATTTGACTTAAACATTTTATATTCTAAAATGTCACAGTTTGGATGTAAGATTTCATGAAATGAGCATTCCCAGTTATTGCTAGAGAGAGAGACCCATAAAATATTAACTAATTTATAATATTTGACCCTCTAAAGCCATTGGTACCTTAGACTTACATGCTGTACATGCTTAGATAGCTGTATGTTGTAGTCAGAAGAACAAGTAGTTTATTACAGCACTGTAAATCCTGACTCAGCGAGATATATTTGTAGAATGTGAAGAGGAACACGACTACCTTCATGTCAGTAAGGGTTATGTCCCTTGGAGGTAATTTAATGCTCTGTGTGCACAGATTCACCATGTAAGCAGCAATTTGGGGTTTGCTAGAGAGATAATCACTGTTACATGTTCTGTTTCCTGGTGACTGTCTTTAATTTACACGTTTGTCTTATTATCTACAATGTTCTGTGTAGTAATACTTGTAATGCACACTACACATACACATATAATGCTATAATTCAGTGCCAGAAATACAGGACTTCACAGGATCTGGATTATTCAACAGAATAATAACACAAGCATAAAAAATTATGCTTTCCCATTTTTAGTAAGGGGAGTCTGTACTGAAAGCTGAACTGTGGCCCTCTTAGGGTACGTTCACACCTACCGGATCCGCAGCGGATTTGACGCTGCAAGTTAGCAGCGAAATCTGCTGCGGATCCAGTACTGTGAATTTAAATGGGTCCCATACAGGCAGCGGATCCGCTGCGTGTATGGGACCCGGCCCCTTTAACCCCCGAGCCGCTTGCCCGCCTGCAGCCCCAATCCCCCATCCTCCCGCAGCCCTGCCCCCACATCCTCCCGCACCGCCGGCCACCCCGAGCATACATTACCAGCTTGGCGCCGCGGCTTGATTCAGGCTCCCGGCTCCCCTCGCTCCTCTTCAGCCAATCAGAGCTGCTGTGCACTGATTGGCTGAAGAGGAGCGAGGGGAGCCGGGAGCTTCACACAGCCGCGGCGCCGAGCTGGTAATGTATGCTCGGGGCGGCCGGCGGTGCGGGAGGACGGGGGGCTGGGGCTGCAGGAGGACGGGGGGCCAGGGCTGTGGGCGGGAAGGCTTTGAGGGATTTGTCTGAAATCTGTCAGCTGCAATTCACGTTCCAAACTGATGACACTGTGAGATAGCTTTTAGGTCAATTAGACATATTGTACTTTTCATTTTCATATTCTGTCTGTGCTTCCAGAATGTAGAAAAAGGCTTCCTGACCATACTTAGGACTCCAGGTGTCAATCAAGCGGGGGGGGGGGGGGGGGGGGGCGAGAGGAAACATTAAGAACAAGAGCCTGGGAAAGCCTCTTTGACTCTAGTACCAGAGAGAAAAAGCATTTTTATACATTTTGGATGCACAGCTGGACAAATAAAAATGTACCATGTTTAGCCTTGACCTACCCAAGGAACATGCAAAAGACAGAGGGGACGTTTTATCAAAACTTGAGCAAAGTACAGTATTGCTGCTTTCATGGCTTGGATGTGATTGGTTGCCTTGAGAAACAGCTTCACTGTTCCTCTGCACAAAGTTTAAAGGGGTTATCCAGCATGGAGCCCAGTTTACACTACATGCCTATTCTTTGCACACAAGCCATCCATTAAAAGAGATTGAAGGCAGGATTCGCTGATTCCGTAGTGTGAACGAGACAACAGCTCTTTTGTCTCCAGTTCTGGTGTGGTTTGTAATTAAACACACAGATTTATCTGACAGATTTTTGAAGCCTAATGCTGCGTTTACATGTAACGATTATGGTGCGAATTTGCGCGATGACGGTCGAATTCGAACGATAATTGTACGTGTAAACGCAGCGAACGATCGAACGATGCACGATAAATCGTACATTTTGATCTTTCATCAGGTCATCAAATCGTCGTTCATCGTACGCGAAAAATTCGCAAATCGTTCCGTGTGAACAGTCGTTAAGGGCCCTGTTCCATCGGACGATTATCGTTCGCATAATCGTTAACGATTAACGATCTCAAACGACCGCTATTGCGAAAGACCTGAAAACCTTTGCTCATTTCCATGAAACGATAATCGTTACTTATGATCGTATTTGCGATCGTTTTTTCTTCCGTATTTCTTCGCTATTGCGTTCGTATCTACTGCGAACGACCGAACGACATCTTATTCAATGCGAACGATTTGCGAACGTTTTGCGAACGAGCAACGTTAAAAATAGGTCCAGGTCTTATAAAGCGATCAACGATTTCTCTTTCGGTCGTTAATCGTTAACTGCATTTCAACTGCAACTTCATATAAACAGAGAACAGGTCATAAAGGAAACACACCAAAACGGAGTTGCAAAACCCCACCCAAACTGGAGACGAGAGATGTGCTGTCTCTGGAAGAAAGTGGCCATGGTCTCTGGTCTTAACCCCTTTAATAAATCCACCTCTCAGTAATTCCACATGTAGGTCACTTTATTTAAACCTTAAGGAAAAGGCTTATCAAAACTTGTCAGGAACAGTGGCGCAATATCAGGGCCAAGACAAAGTACTTAAAGTGACACTGTCACCCCCTTTGTGCATTCTGACATCTCTACACAGGTGTAAAGGGTAAATTTAGTGTTTTTCATATCTTATTTCATATCATACGTCATGGTGCTTGTTCAAGTAAAAAGTGTCCTTTTATCAACTGCAGATTGTATTAAGTGGGCGTGGCCTCGCGGCACTAGCGCCACATAACCCCGCCCACAACGGCACGGTTGGCCCCGCCCCCTTGACGCCCATTGGTTGTCCAACGTAAAGGGGGTGGAGTCTAGACCTTTCGGCCAGCCTGTTCCAATGGCCGGCGAGGGGGCGGGGCCAACTGTGCCGTTGTGGGCGGGGTTATGTGGCGCTAGTGCCGCGAGGCCACGCCCACTTAATACAATCTGCAGATGATAAAAGGACACTTTTTACTTGAACAAGCACCATGACATATGATATGAAATAAGGTATGAAAAACACTAAATTTACCCTTTACACCTGTGTAGAGATGTCAAAATGAACAAAGGGGGTGACAGTGTCACTTTAAACAGACCTTATACGCAGACCTATATTACCAAAAAACAAACTACTGTACAAGTTTGCATTCTGTATGGTGCACTGATATAACTACCTATGGTTTATGGCCACTTTTTTAACTGTTATAAACTTGAGGTACAAAAACACAACTCTTTAGTTATACACGACATAGCAATCTAAATGGCCACTTGCATGATTGCTTTATGTCACACGTGTCAGTAATATGATGCTTTCAGGTAGTCTGCCATTAGTCTCAAGGGCTTTGATAAATAACAGTAGAAGTCATCTTTCCGAACAGATTAGGTGAATGCAGTGACTTGTTTATAATATAATACTGTGCATGCAAACTCATGAATAAATATCAGGTTTTAGGTTTTTAGGTTTTCTTACAGTTTGCGGCCTCTTCAGTGAACCATTGCCAGAAGGAAGAGATATACTGCAATGCTTTCAGCCCGAGCAGAGAAATCAAAAAGCAGTGACAGGGAAAGTTCCTGGAGCAAATTAGTGCAGCGGTGCATGATATTAAAAACCAAGCAAAATTAACAAACTGAATAAAATAGGCAAACAGGAGAAACCTTACTAAACATAGAAACCAATGATATCATGTTAACAATCAGATTATTAGGAAAATAAAGTGAATTGGCGGTTATTCCATACTGGATCTATACGTGTTTCTAAGAGTTTCTGTTTCAAAAAAATTAGGTTAGAGACAGGTGTAGTGCCTACCTCTGTGATATGGGCAGAAACCACACCAGCATTCAGTTTTTCTGCAAATCCTTGTTAACCCCTTCAAGACAGAGCCTTTTGATGCACAAAAGTCCGGGTCAGATTAATGCAATGTTCCTCCTCGCCTATTAAGAGCCATAGCGCTTTTATTTTTCCACCTACAGGGCTGGTTGGAGTGTCATTTTTTGCGCCATGATCTCTAGTTTTTACTAATATCATATGGTGTAAGGGCCCTATTCCACCAGACGATTATTGTTTAGATTATCGTTAAATCGTTCGAATCTAAACGATAATCATTCGGTTGAAATGCAGTTAACGATTAACGACCGAACGAGAAATCGGTGATCGCTTTATAAGACCTGGACCTATTTTTATCGTTGCTCGTTTGCAAAACGTTCGCAAATCATTCGCATTGAAAAAAACGATCGCAATTACGATCGTAAGTAACGATTATCGTTCCATGGAAATGAGTGAATGTTTTCAGGTCTTTCGCAATAGCGCTTGTTTGAGATCGTTAATCGTTAACGGTTATGCAAACGATAACCGTCCGGTGGAATAGGGCCGTAACAGAAAAATTTTGATTGCTTTTTATTAACTTTTTTGTGATATATAATTTAATAAAATCAGCAATCCTGGTGCGGTTTTTTTCCATTCCGTTTACGCCGTTCACCGTGTGGGAACAATAATGTTATATTTTAATAGATCTGACAATTCTGCATGTTTCGATATGTAGTATGTTTATTTATTTATATTTTTATAATGGGCAAGGGGGTCTTTTAAACTTTTATTGGGAGGGGGTTTATAAGGTTTTTTTTAATACTTTTATAAAACTTTATTATTTCTTTTTTTTTTTTTACTCTTATCACTGTAAAATATGCAATCATTAGATTGCATATACTGATCTATGCTATGCCATAGCATAGCATAGACCAATGTTATCGGCGATCTATGTATAGAGCCTGCCTGAGAGCATGAGAGGCCCTTACCCCCGCCTGTCGATCCCCATGCCATGTCAGTTGCGGGGGTCCCGGTCACTCAGTGACAGATGCTTGATCTGTCACTGAACACCTTAAACGCTGTGATCGCTGTAGATCACGGCGTTTAGGGGTTAATGAGGGCCTCTCATTACCTCCAGGCCCCGGACATTGATGTGTGCGGGATCACTCTCTCTCAGCTATCCCGCTCATATCAGTAACTCGGTCAGTACAAGAACGTATATATACATTCCTACTGCACGGTATATGAGCAGTAGGAACGTATATATACAGTACATATTACTGACGGGAAGGGGTTAATATCTGTGTTTTCCAGTTAACCCCTAGCCGCACCACTCAGTTACTGTACGTCCTGGCAGGAGGTTACTTTCCACACCAGGACGTACAATGACTGACTGGCTCCCAGTGCTCACTGTTTACATAAACAGTGATCGGGAGCCACAACTAAACTGTCAGCCCCCCCCCCCATGATTGGCTACCCCCGTGATCAACACCGCCCTCCCCCGTGAACGGCACTCCCCGTGATCATCAAGCCACGCCCCCCACGATTGTCAAGCCAAGCCCCTGCAATCGGCAAGCCCACACTCCCACCCTCCCACCAGCACCCTCCCCAGATCGGCACCTACACCCCTGAAAAAATCACCATGCTGCTTGCCTCTGGTGACATGCCTGCTCGAAGAATGACCCTCGTTTTCCTCTGTGCTCCCGGATTGTAAGCTCCGGTGCTGGGATGATGATGTTTCTGCAGAGCTCACTGGCTGTGGGACCTGCTGAGAGTCAGATGGAAGAGGAGCAGCTGGGGTCCCAGGAGGAGAAGCAGAGGGACAAGCTGCCCCCCATCCAGTGTGCAGCTCCTTCTGGGGTAAGCATCACCCATCACCCCAGTGCAAGGAAAGTTGGTTGATGGCATCATTGTATCCCATTCCAGCTCCCATAGGGTAGGCATCCTGTAACTGGTCCCAGGACTAGCCCTGCCAGGGAAGTCCCTGCTCAGCATCCTTTTAGATGCTTTTACTTGTCTGTTGCTTTTTTTTAACCTACCTACTGAAAGTTTTTTCAATGCCTGTTTTATTCCATCATATTTGAAGTGCTTTCAGGTCAATATATGTGTAGATATACCTGCCGTGTACAGTTATATATGAGGATCTGATGGAGGGACCAGTCTTCCCCTGAAATGTTTTGTCCTATAATAAAGTTCTGTCTTCCATAAATTGCTTCCTTGCATCCAGCATGGCAAATGTACAGTATCTAGACAAATGAGATCAGGGATTATGTTTCTTCAGAATAAGGGTATGTTCACACTAAGTAAAATAGGGGTAATTCTGCAGCAGCTTTTCACCATGGAATCCCACCTGCCTCAGTGTCCCATGGCCAGTCTACGGGAGAGCGCGCACTGCCCCACAGCCATCGCTCTCCGCTCAAAGAAGTGACATGTCACTTCTTTGAGCGGTGGCTGCGGAGGAGCACGCGTTCTCCTATTGAGATAATATGACACACTGAGTCAGGCGTAATTCTCCGACGTGGAGAACATACCCTAAGGAAGCTTTATAGTAGCTGTGCAAAAGTTATTTTTAAAGGGGAACTATGAGCAAGTTAGACTAATCTAACCCGCTGATAGGCCCTTATAGCGACCAGGACGCTGAGGAGGAAGGTATGTGTCTTACCTTCCTCTTGAGCGCCGGTCCTGTGCTATTAGTTGGAGTAATCTTTGCTCCGGTGCACTGTTAGGAGCACTGCCGCATCATCCGGCCCGCCTCCTCCATTGATTATTCCGGGTGGTATAGGGAGCTATCCACAGGTTAAATTCATCTAACCTGCTAATAGTTCCCCTTTAAGGTCACAAAAGGGGTAAATTTAGCGTCTGTTAGTTTCAGTCAGCGTCCGTTAGTAAGTGTCAGTGTCCGTTAGTAAGCGTCAGTCAGTGTCCGTTAGTATTTGCAGTCAGTGTCCGTTAGTAAGTGTCAGTGTCCGTTAGTAAGCGTCAGTCAGTGTCCGTTAGTGTCAGTCAGCGTCTGTTATCTGTTAGTAAGTGTCAGTGTCCGTTAGTAAGTGTCAGCATCTTTTAGTAAGTGTCAGTAAAGGTCTGTACATTTACTGCTACAGCAAGAGTGCACACACAGACAGAGGTGCTCCTTCTCTCCTGAGCCCTGCTGTGCGCCCGCACAATACTTAACGTTCACAAATTGGGTATTTTCTTACTCAGGAGAAATTGCTTTACAAATATTTGGGGGCTTTTTTCCTCCAAACTTTCTGAAATGTGAAAAATGTGAGGGTTCACCAATGCCCACTGTCCCCCTTGTTACGTTCCTTAAAGGGAATGTGTCGCAAAGTAAAAAAAAAATTTGAAAGTGTTAAAACTGAATTTGTTGGGGACTTCCGGTTCCGGCGCGCGCATGGTCGGCTGCAAGTGAGGGAGCTCCGCATCGTGATCTCGGGAATCTGAGCCCCCTAGCCGCGAACCACTCTGCCGAGGGTCTCTGACTCGCCCACCGTACTCCCATACCGGGTACACATGGATAAATTTGTACAACGCGGCGGGGAGCCGCCGGCACAGGTCCAGACGCCGCAGCCACAGAGGGAGACTAGGAGGCAGATGGACAAGATGGCGCCCGACACACCGCGCAGCCAAACACCCCTTACAGGTACCAGCTCAATGGCGTTTTCCCCCCCTGACACCCTGCTGGGAGAGACGATACAACCCGCACAGGCAATATCGGGGTTCTCCTGTAAAGAATTAGCTGCGGAAGTGGCGAAAATACTGGGCCCAGACATAAAAGCCTCTCTGGAGGCCACCGTAGCTGCCACCCTCACGAGCCTGCAACAGGAGGTGACTACGCACTCGGCCCAGATCTCAGATTTGGACAAACGCTATACCATCCTGGAAGATGAACTATTTAATACTCAGAACAAGGTCAGACAGCTCATGCGAGCTCATGATTTTATGAGAGATAAAATAGAAGATCTTGAAAACAGGTCTCGCCGGAGCAATTTGCGCTTAGTGGGTCTGCCGGAGTCCATAATGCCACGCCAGCTAATACAACTATGTGCTGTTGACCTTCCACAAGCGCTTGGCATAACATCTGCAGTGACTGTAGAAAGAGCGCACCGCATTGGACCACCGCCCCAAAATCAGCAGACTAAGAGGGGGGATATGACCAAGCCAAGACAAGTAATTGCTAAGTTTCTGAATTTCGCGGACAAAGCAAATATTTTGCAAGCATATAAAAAGTCCAATACCCCTCTGCTTTTACAAGGGCACAAAGTCCTATTATTTGGAGACTATTCGGCGGATGTAGCAAAAAAGCGCAAGGCTTTTGCCCCCATTTGTACAGCCATGGTTAAATACCAGATCCGTTTTGCCTTACAATATCCTGCACTGCTCAAAGTGTTCCGGCCGGATGACACTTTTGAAATATTTCATACCCCTGAAGCGGCAAGCCATTACCTGGATTCTTGGAGGAATCAAGAAGCTTCCCCTTCTGCGAGCCGAAAAAGGGGCAGACTGGAACCCCCTATTTCTTCTGACAGCATTGCTGACTGACCCATATTCGATGATGCTACTGGACCTTTTCTGAAGCAGGACTTGCTGGGACCCATGTGACTGTAATGTCCATAATTGAATTGGGACTTCCTAATTCCTGCTTGTTCCTGTTAATAAGATGGTTTGGCGTTTTGTTTGTCTTACTTTTAGCCATAAGGGGTTTAATGTTTGCTTGCATTGGAATTGGGGGGGGGGGGAACAAAAGGGGAGGAAAAGGGGGAAAAAAAAAAAAAAAAAAAAAAAAAAAGGGTGTTGGTTTACTGTTTCTGTCGTAGAAATCTTTCTGCCCCCTTTTCTTTTCTTATAATCTACTTTTAACACGGGTCTTTTGGAAGACCTCTGTGAGTGGTGGGGTTTTGTAAATTCTTCTTACTGAGAGATCCAGCGGACTAGAGGTAAAATCTGCTGGACAATGGTTACGACTTTAGGCGAGCGGGGCGATGGCTCGACCACAATGCGCGGAAGAAGCGAAGTCCTTGATCTTTTCTCAGTCGCCAGTTTCTTTATTTTTTTGATTTTGTTTGAGTACATTTTGTGTTATGTGTTCTTTAATCTTGTTGTCTTTTTGTTCTGTTATGACAGGATTCGTCTCACATCACCTCCACTTTCCAAGGGGCCCTACTGGATGATCTATATTGCAGGTATGCTGGCGCCGTATCTTCTCTGTGGAGACATTACCTAACATGAAAATAGCTACCTGGAATGTAAAGGGGTTGAGGTCTCCACAGAAGAGATATATGGTGCTTAGACACCTCAAACGGCTAGATGTTGATCTGGCACTGTTACAGGAAACCCATTTAGCTGAGGAGGATTATGTTCGTATGCAGAAGTTATGGGTAGGGAAAGTACTAGGCTCCCCCTCAGTGGGCCGCAAAGCGGGCGTGTTGCTGTTAATACATTCACGGGTGTCGCACACTATACTTAAGGCAGATGCAGATAATCAGGGTCGGCATCTACATGTAGTCTTAGATACCGCGGCCGGGAAGCTGAGCATCCACAATGTATATGCCCCAAACTCCCCGAATGAACAGTTTCTAACACAACTGACTCATTCCTTGCTCACTGACCCGGAACATTTGGTGTTATTAGGGGGAGATATGAACGAGGTGATGCATGGCTCGGAGGACAGAAAACGAACCCAGTCTGGACACACTCCTGTACCCTCTGTAATTACTCCATTAGCAAAGCTAGCAGATTCTACCAAGCTATATGATATATGGAGACACTATAATCCAGCCGAACGGGAGTATACCTTTTACTCCCATTCCAGACGATCATGGTCCAGACTGGATTATTTTCTGTCCTCGGAATCATTATTACGAAAAATTAGTTCAGCCTCCATCTCTGACATGGTCATTTCGGACCATTCCCCGGTTCTGATACAGGTAGAGGAGCAAACTCCCCATGGTACAGATATACTGTGGCGCTTTCCGTCATTTATGACAAAGGACGAGGAGTTTGTCCAACACCTCAAAGGTTGGTGGATGTCATATAGTCGGGATAATGAGGCACATTCTGATAATCCTACATTGTTCTGGGAGACAGCAAAAGCTGTCCTCAGGGGACAGATAATGTCATACACTGCGGCGCGTAAAAGAGAGGCCAGGAACAAACATATGATGGCCACGAAACAACTTAGGGAAACATATACAACATTTTTACAAACTGACACTGAGGACTCTAGGGAGGCTTGGAAAGCGGCTAAAATGGTGTATGACCTGTGGTTGGACAGACTAGAAAGCTTTCAGCGAGATAGACTTAGCTCGGATTTTTTTAAATATGGAAATAAAGCAGGGAGGCTGCTGGCTCGATTAGCGAAAGGACGGCACCCGGCTCAGCACATACTTACTCTGCGGGATGCGCGTGGCTCTCTCCACAAGAAACCATATGACATTAATAGGATTCTGGGGGAATTTTATAAAACCTTATATGAAAAGACGACAGTGGATTTGTCCCTGGGTAAAAGTTTTCTAAATAAATTGCGAATGCCCACATTGTCTGAGGAGGATATAGAATTTCTAAACTCGCCGATCTCCATGGAAGAAATTGTAGGTACGATAAAAATATTGCCCAACAGTAAAGCGCCCGGCCCAGACGGCTTCTCTAGTGAGTTCTACAAAGCCCTACATGAGGACGTCGCTCCCATCTTAACAAAACTATTTAATGGCATCCTACAGGGTGGCCCAGTGATGCCCTCTAGTAATGTGGCATATATAAAAGTCTTGTTAAAACCGGGCAAAGACCCAACTTTGCCCGGTTCGTATCGGCCGATCTCCCTCATGAACCAAGATATTAAGATACTCACTAAGATCATGGCGAATAGGCTGGCACACTATATGCCGCAGCTCATTGGCCCTCATCAGGTAGGGTTTATCAAGGGGAGATCGGCGGTTGCGAACATACGACAAGTCTTATTGGCTCAGGACTGGACCCGCCACCACAGCTCACAGAGTCATAAAGAAGCTTTATTGAAGATTGATGCCGAAAAGGCTTTTGACAATGTGGACTGGGGGTGGCTAGGCCTGGTACTGACCCATATGGGAATCACGGGGAATTTCCGCTCACTGGTGGATTCTTTATATAGCACACCCCTGGCACGGGTACATACTCCCGGATTTTTATCCGCACAGATACCACTGCAAAAAGGGACACGGCAAGGGTGCCCATTGTCACCCTTGTTATTTAACATAGCACTTGAGCCTCTGGCGCTTTATCTATCCCGCACAACTGAATTCTCTGGTATCGCAGTGGGTGGAGCGGAGCTGAAAATAACATGCTTCGCAGACGATATGCTAGTCTTCCTGCAGTCACCTGAGGTCCATTTAGATGAGGTCCTTCGGATTATCTCAGATTATGGGACATACTCAGGTCTCAGGATAAATGTGAGTAAGTGTGAGCTGCTCTTCTTGGCACCACATGTCTGGTCACCCACGGGGCATTACCAGGTCACTGTGGCCAGAGATCATATCACCTATTTGGGAATTAAAGTAGGTAGGACTCCTGCAGCAATTTATAACTTAAATTACCCGCCCCTGATAAAGAAAATAGTGCAGGAACTAGAGAGGTGGAGGTCCCTCACATTGTCCCTGTTTGGTAGAGCCCACCTACTAAAAATGATCAGTTTTGCACGCATTCTGTATCCTCTTCAGACAATCCCGCTGTTGTTAACTCATGTGGACATCCTAAAGCTACAGTCATCTTTCACACGCTTCTTGTGGAACGGGAAGAGACCACGTATAGCATATACTAAATTATGTATGTCTAAATGGGACGGAGGTGTCAGGTTTCCACATATCCGTCATTATAACTTAGCGGCTCTGCTAAGACATATTAGGGATTGGATATTTGACACCTCTTTCTTCTCCAATACTGCCCTGGAAAGAGAGTTGGCGAGACCGTATGACCTGACCATGCTTCTGCATACGAAATACTCCTCCTTACCCCCCCAAATAAAGAATAGTTGGTTATTGAGGGATACTTTGATGGCGTGGAAAACGCTACGCAAATTATACAGGTTGCCCATATACGTGTCCGATTACCTACCGCTTTGGACCAATCCGCAATTTCCCCAAGGCAGCTCTAACTGCCAATTCCGACAATGGGAATCAAAAGGGATTTCGAAGTTAGGAGATGTTGTTGACCCCCAAACGGGTAAGCTTCTTCCCTGGCTCAGCCTCATGAGTAAATATAATCTGCCCGAACAGCATTTTCTAGCCTATTCGCAGCTTCGAGCCTTTTATACCTCCATACAAGTTAAAGACGTAGATGTGGATAGATGTGACCACTTTGCTAACCTTCTGGGTCCCCCCAAAGATATGCACTCACTATCAGTGCTTTACAGGGACTTAACTAGTCAACTGCTTAGCTCAGTGGCCACAACTGCCTTTGGTAAATGGGAACGGATACTAAATGATAACTCCATGTCCAGGAAAATAAGGGAGGGCTTTGAAAAGGTGAAATTGGCGATAGTAAATGAGCAGTGGCGGGAGATGCAATATAAAATTATTCATAGAGCTACCTATGCGTTTGATCTCACATATGCTGCAGCCCCCGCTCACTACTTGCGTAAGTGTCCTAAGTGCGATCTGGACAAAGCGGACCTATTACATGGTCTCTGGGCTTGCCCCTCTCTACGCCCTCTGTGGGAGGAAGCGAGAATCTATATACATGACATATGGGGAATAGAGGTGCCTGACGATCCCAAGGCGACTATATTTCACTATATGCCTTTAGACCCGGAGGATGATGCATCCAAATGTATAGCTGTTAAGGGGTTGCATATAACCCTATTGGTAGTGAAGAAATGCTTGCTTAGACATTGGTTGGAACCACAAATACCAACTTTGCAAGAAATAATAGCAACCTTGAAACAGCTTATGATTCTCGATAAAAGGGATACTGAACGTCACAAGGAGAAATCCACCTCCGGTTTTTTCAAGAAGTGGAGATGCTTCTTGGAAAAAGCACTTACTGATTCCGAGAGGACTCAGATTATGGAGACATTCAAGTATACCACTTGGTATTGTAAGGAAGATCTGAGGGGCACATTACGGAACCTTAGAGTACGGTCATGATAGCAAGGGCGGATGCTGTATGGTTCCGAGTAGGAGGAGGGTGGCGGTTTTTATATCATCGGGGGCATCTGTTCCCTTTTGGAATGGGTTACTACTGATTTTTGGTGTAATTTCTGTAAAATTTCTGTGGAGATCCTTTTGGTTTTTTTAGGCCCTCATGGAGAGTGATGGTGAGACGAATCCTGTGAGAGTTTCTGATAGTTTTGCCGGTTGACAAGTTTGGTATATACCACGCTTCTACTTTACAAATTTATATGTTTTGCTTGCCCTTGCTTATTATCCCCTTATGTATCAATTGGATTTACTGCCTATCGCTAGCGAGTACTTTATTATAGTGCCTAGTCTAAGTTTGGACGGGCTTGAAATGGACCGATATTTGCAGTAATTTAAGGGATGCATCACGGGAAAATGGGAAAAGGTGATGGAGGCACAGTATTAGTATCTTTATTGTTGCTCTATAACATGGATTGTACCGGATTGTTATCGCTTGTTATAACTTGAGTAATGTATGTACAACCCTGCAACAGCCTTTCAATAAAGTGTTTTGAAAAAAAAAAAAAAAAAAACTGAATTTGTTTTTTGTTTTTTTGTTAATTTAGATGTTTTTCTTTTTTTTTACATGTAAGGAAATATGAAAAATTAACAATCTAATTTTTCCTATTTCCCAGTGATGGCCACCAGGGGGAGCTCCACCAGGAAACTGCTGGTAAAAGCAGCCTGAAAGCTGGATGCTGAAAAGAAGAGGCAGTCCCTGTTCAACTGCTGTGACATCATCACCTCCCTCCTCTTTTCACAGGAGAACAAAGAGGGGAAAGGTGATACTATGTGTACTGCTGGGCAGCGCCATTTTGATTGTTGTCTGCACAGCAGTACACATAGAAGAAGCATGTCCCTAGCCTTTCATAATGCACCTCAGCTGCTGCAGAACCTCCTAATACACCTAAACTTGCACACAGCTCGCCCACACTCACCTCACTCACTTCTCACTACCCATCCCCCGCATGCACACAGGTAGAGGAGGTGTGTGTGTGTGTGTGTATATATATATATATATATATATATATATATATACGTATGTATGTACAGGCTAATGCTCTCTGGCGTCAGTAGTGTCACACATTACACAGGTAGAGGTGGTGTGTGTGTGTGTGTGTGTGTATTTATATATATATATATATATATATATACACAGTGGGGCCTTGGATTACGAGCATAATTCGTTCCGGGACGGCGCTTGTAATCCCAATCCACTCTTAAACCAAAGCAAATTTTCCCATAAGAAATCATAGAAATGCAGACAATTGGTTCCACCCCCCAAAAATATTGATTTATTATTAATAACATGTAATAACATGAATAACATGTAAAACAGATGAAACAAACATTCAGAAACAGCAGAATCTGTGATATTATAAGTTACTGTACAGTAATGGAGAGGATGGGAAACACAAGGGCGGACAGAGACTGCAGGGAGCAGGAAGGAATGAGCAGGACAGATGTGGGCACAGCATAGCAGCGCTCTCTGTCTGGGGAGAGAGGGGTTACAGCTATGGAGAGATGGGGTAATCCTGTCCCCTGATGCAAGCCCCAGCCTGAAGTGGATCTGCTATGATTTGGAAGGTGAGGGAGACTTCCTGGGTCAGAGTACAGGGCTGTAGACCCCGCTATGCAGACCATGCCCCTCCTCCACTCGCGCTCCCACCCAGTACAGGGAGCTCTTACACCAAAGCAATGCTCTTACACCAAGTCACAATTTTGAACAACTGAGCTCTTAAACCAAAACACTCTTAATCCAAGTTATTCTTAAACCAAGGTACCACTGAATATGAATATATATATATATATATATATATATATATATATATATATACACACACATACAGGAGAGTACAGGCTATTGTTCTCTGGTATCAGCAGTGTCACACGTTACACAGGTAGAGGGGGTGTGTGTATATATATATATATATATATATATATATATATATATATATACATATATATAAGTGGGCAAAGTCCTGCAGCACTCCACAAATGTAATACAGGTTGGTGTCGAGCTGTAAGGGACCAGTCGTGCCAAACTTATCGAAAGGTAGAAAACCGCAGCACTCCGGATAAATTCAAAAGAATGTGGTTTTTATTTTCACCCAAAAACTTGCGACGTTTCTCTCTCGCTGACACACTGCTTAATAAAGCTCTCAGCGGAACGTCGCAAGTTTTGGGTGAAAATAAAAACCACATTCTTTTGAATTTATCTCTCTCTCTCTCTCTCTCTCTCTCTCTCTCTCTATATATATATATATATATATATATATATATATATATATATATATACATATACATACACCTCCTCTACCTGTGTAATGTGTGACACTGCGGACACCAGTGATACCAGCGAGCAATATCCTGTACTATCATATATATACAGTATATATATACACACACACACACACACACACAGAGGAGAGTACAGGCTATTGCTCTCTGATGTCAGACATTACACAGGTAGGGCAGCGAAGAAGCTGGGGGTAGGGGGGGGTAGGCACACTCGGGTGACAGGGAGAAGCTGATGTGGCAGGGGGAGGGAGGCTGGGGTGACAGTGGGGAGAGGCTGGGGTTACAGTGGGAGAGATGCTGGGGTGACGGGGGGGAGAGGCTGGGATGACAGTGGGGAGAGGCTGGGGTGACGGGGGTGAGAGAGGCTGGGGTGACAGGGGGGAGAGAGGCTGGGGTGACAGGGGAGAGAGGCGCTGGGGTGACGAGGAGAGAGGCTGGGGTGACAGGGGGAGAGAGGCTGGGGTGACAGGGGGGAGAGAGGCTGGGGTGACAGGGGGGAGAGAGGCTGGGGTGACAGGGGAGAGATGCTGGGGTGACAGGGGGGAGAGATGCTGGGGTGACAGGGGAGAGAGATGCTGGGGTGACAGGGGAGAGAGATGCTGGGGTGACGGGGGGAGAGATGCTGGGGTGACGGGGGGGAGAGATGCTGGGGTGACAGGGGGAGAGAGGCTGGGGTGACAGGGAGGAGAGATGCTGGGGTGACAGGGGAGAGAGATGCTGGGGTGACGGGGGGAGAGATGCTGGGGTGACGGGGGGGAGAGATGCTGGGGTGACAGGGGGAGAGAGGCTGGGGTGACAGGGGGGAGAGAGGCTGGGGTGACGGGGGAGAGAGATGCTGGGGTGATGGGGGGAGAGATGCTGGGGTGACGGGGGGAAGAGATGCTGGGGTGACGGGGGGAGAGATGCTGGGGTGACAGGGGGAGAGAGGCTGGGGTGACAGGGGGGAGAGAGGCTGGGGTGACGGGGGAGAGAGATGCTGGGGTGATGGGGGGAGAGATGCTGGGGTGACGGGGGGAAGAGATGCTGGGGTGACGGGGGGAGAGATGCTGGGGTGACAGGGGGAGAGAGGCTGGGGTGACAGGGGGGAGAGATGCTGGGGTGACCGGGGGGAGAGATGCTGGGGTGACAGGGGAGAGAGATGCTGGGGTGACAGGGGGGAGGGATGCTGGGGTGATGGGGAGGGAGCTGATGTGGGGCACAGGGTGAAGCGCGGTAGAGGCAGGCTGGTCCCCCGTTACGGGGCCGGAGTGAGCTGGGCGTCCGCCCCCACTAACCTTGCAGCAGACCACAGACCAGCCAGGACGGTCCCCCCCAGTATAGTTATGGGGCCGGAGTGAGCTTTGGGCACGGACAAGCTTTAATACACCCTCCCGGAAGCTCACAGCTGCAGCCCCTCGGTGCCTGGATTCTCTCCTGCTCTGCAGCGCAATGTCACATGGCCGCCGGAGAAGGAGAGAATCCAGGCACCGAGGGGCTGCAGCTGTGAGCTTCCGGGACGGTGTATTACAGCCTTTCCATGCCCGAAGCTCACTCCGGCCCTGTAACTATACTGGGGGGGACCGTCCTGGCTGGTCTGCGGTCTGCTGCAAGGTTAGTGGGGGCGGACGCCTAGTCCGACGCTGGGGGGGGGGGGAGAGCTGCACAGAATTCTCCTGCCCACTCACTGTGCGGTCTCTCTGCTCCCCTGTTCTCCTTCCTCTTGCAGGGACTTAAAAAAAATGGCCACCCCTCCCCAGGTAAGCTGTGTACTGCGCATGTCTATGCACATGCGCAGTACACAGTGACGGAGCCTCCAGTTTGAGTGAACCAGACGGACTCCGTCAGTTCACTCCAATGTTATAGAGGTGCCGTATAGTGTCTGTGTGTATGTCGTGAAATGACGTCACACACAGACACTATTAAAATGGCAGCCCCCTGTGCATACATTAGTTTGAATAAAAGACACTCAAGACCAATGTAAAAAAAAAAAAAAAAAAAATACAACACACCTATTTTTTCTTGTTACTTTTTATTTAAAAAAATTTCAAAAATGTGACACTGTCCCTTTAAGGGGTGTAATTTTCAAAATTGGGTAGCTTGTGGGGGGTTTCCACTGTCTTGGCACTGGGAAGGGGTGTAACTGTAACATGGTCTCCTACATTCATCCCAATCAAATCCACACTCCATAATCCAAAAGGTGCTCCCTCTCTTCTGAGCCCTGTTGTGCGCCCGTGCATCACTTTACATCCACAAATGGGGTATTTATAAAAGCTGCAGATTCAGAGGAATAAATGTTTTATTGCATTTCACTTTTTGTAACTGGTTTGGTATGAAAGAAATAGGATTGAATTGGAATGTCTACAAAGAAAATAGAAATTTTTACTTTTCACACTTACTTTGAAGTTATTCCTGTGAAACGCCTACAGGGTTAAAAAAAAAAAACTATATGGGGGGGTTGGACCGGAAATTGATGGAGACGGTCGCATAGAGGGAGAGCTCCGCTCCACGCTACCTTCACAAGCGGTTATTTACCACACCCGGTCGTGTCACATGCCTGATTTGGATCTGAAGAAGGTCCAGAAGACCCACAGCAATCAGCCGACTCCTCGGACGACTCGCCCGGGCACCCTAGACGCTTATTTAGCAAGTACGCCACAGGGACTTGAATCCAAGATGGTGCTCGGACACGAACAACGGACGCGCAGCGCCTCCGATCCGGGCTCCCCAGCCACATTGGCGTCGCTTCAGACCATGGAGGCTCCCAGTGACTCCCCATCATCCAGGCGGATCCCTGCGTGGGCTTAGGAGACACAACAGCCGTTCTCCGGGGCACCCCGCTCAGCCCTGAGGCTATTCCTTTCAGACCTGAGGTACGTCACGACTCTGCCCTGTCTGCGGACCAGCTGACCACCAGTACTGAGGCCCGTTCCTCCCCGGACCTCCACATTAAGGTACCTCCGGTGGGACCCCCACAAGGCCCGACCCCTTTACCTAAACCCCAAAGGGTTAACACACGCGCGAGCGTGACTGCAGAGGCCCTCCTACAGGCTCCGGAGCACAGCTATCCTCAGCAGAGACCGCCAAATGCAGCTGGCAGCTCACCTCTGCGCCATAATGCTGATAAGCCTGACTGGTGGTCCTCACAGTCCACTACCTCTGACAGGGAGGATAACCCTTTGCTAGCTGATGCCCATTGGTCCCATTATTTGAGAAATATGCCTACTAAAGAGGATTTTAAAGGTCTTATTACTGAAGTGAAAGAGACTTTTAGAGCTGAGATTACATAGACACCCTGGAGGGGGACCATGACAACGCACGGGCCTACATTAAAGACCTCCAATCCACAGTTTCTGAGCAGCATACTGCTTTATGTGAATATCAGAGACATTTAGAAGACATAGACAATAGAGGGTGGAGACATAATATTTGGGTGCAGGGCCTTCCGGAACAGATTCGTGACTCTGAACTTCGACCTACCCTGGACGACCTATTTAACCAAATACTGAAGGCACCACGTGAGCATAGAGTGAAAGTGGACAGGGTGCATCGGGCCCTCAGGCCCAAAGACGCCTCACCGCTACCGAGAGATGTCATATGCTGCATAACCGATTATACTCTGAAAGAAGCCATAATGTCCCGGGCCAGAGATCTACGAGATATTGTCTATGACGGTGTTACCCTGCAGCTTCTCCCCGACCTTTTGTGGGTCACTCTCCAAAAACGGAGACGTCTATGCCCTCTTCTTCAAGTTCTGCGAGACTCTGAGATCTCATACCGGTGGAGATTTCCCTTCAGTCTTACTGCACGGCAAGACGGCAGATCGACTACGCTGCGGGTGGCTGGAGATCTTGAGAATTTTTGCACCACGCTGGACATTCCACTTCCCCGCATGCAAAACTGGGAGTTACTGCCTCCACCTCCCCTCCCCCACCGGTGTGGACTCCGGTTACTCCCCATCGGAAACGCACTGCTTCAGATTCAGCTTCCAAGGAGGGAATGCTTCCCCGACAGACTCGCAGATCATGAATATTCTGATCGTTATTGTCTCTAAAGCCATGAGTATATACTTGGGCTCGGCTAACTCCACATTTTGTGTTTTCCTCGACCTTAGATTCATTATGATTATCTACTAACCGCTACCATACATTTTCACATTTTCTCTCCAGTAGCTGTGGAGCTTAGCTGTTTCTTTAACTATGTTTAGTTTTCTCCTGTTTTCTATCACAGTCTGCTCTTTGACTGCATTGCTTTCTTTTGCACTTCTCCCTCTTTGCCTCAGATCCATCTCCCCCTATCTGGTCTTTTTCCCCTATATCCCACTGAGCAACTTACCGCTCACCTTTGTTGGAGTGACAATAGGGTGGTGTAGCTATTCTTCTTTTTACTTCAGCACTGTTTACCTATCTCAGTGGACGTGGGTGGCGCACTGGTGGCCCACCTGCCATAAGACTGTTCAGTTCTCTGTGTATTGTTTGTCTTGTCCGTTGTCATTCATTCCCCCCCCCCCCCCCCCCCCCCCCCCCCCCTTATGTTTCTCCCTTTTTTTTTAGGTGCTATCACTAAGTGTGACATACTTTCCTGTGGAATGGAGTGGTCTGGCTGATGGCTGGGTACAGCGAATAAGGTGTTCTCTTGTGACTATCGCGTGGGGCAGGGCTCGCTGGGACCTTGTCCTGAACACTCAACTGGCTCCTTTTAGGGGCCTTAGGTACATTCCTATCTCTAGCTACTCTTTTCCTTATCATGGTGCGTCTCCTGACATTAAATGTGAAGGGTCTTAACTCTAATGTAAAGAGGCGGCTACGGACATCGCTTTTGTTCAGGAGACGCATCATGATAGATCCTCGACATTTAAATTTGCACATCACCAATTTCCAAATGTGTATTCAGCCTCTAATGACAAGAAAACAGCTGGGGTAGCTATCATGATTCGTAACTCGATCCCATTCCAGGTAATAGACTCGGATTTAGACCCCCAGAGGAGGTATGTTATAGTTAGAGGACAATTGGAGGGCAACCTGGTCACTCTGTGTAATATATATGCGCCTAACGAAGGGCAAACACGCTTCATGGAGCGAATTTACGCTAAGTTGCCACCGTCATTGCTGCTGCTGGGCGGGGATTTTAATACTCCTCCTTTGGAAACATGGGATAGATCTGCTGTGACACATCACACCCCACCTAAACATACCGTTCACCTGTCAGCAGCTTTTCGTAGGATGATGCGTGCTCAACAGTTGTTTGATCTCTGGAGAGTGTGTCATCCCATGGAAAAAACTTACACTTTTTTCTCCCATCCACACTCTACACATACTCGGATAGACCTCTTCTTGGGTAATATTTTAGGCTTGCGGGCATTAAAGTATTCTGAGATCCACCCCATTACCTGGTCGGATCATGCGCCTGTTACCATAGATTTGAAATTATCTGCACAGGCCAGTAGGGTCTGTCACTGGCGACTCAATGAGTCACTGTTAAAAAACACTGTTCATAAAGACAAACTGGCGCAGGCTCTTCGTGATTATTTCCAGGATAATGAGGGTAGTGTTTTGGAATTCTCCACTTTATGGGAAGCCCATAAAGCGGTTTTTAGGGGCAATTGTATTGCTCTCTCCTCTCATCTTAAGAAGTCGACCTCACATCTAGCCAGTTTATATAAACAACAATTGCAGACCAAGGAATCACTTCTAGCTCATAAGCCCTCCCTCTCTATACTTAGGGAAGTAGTGGTATTGCAAAATAAGCTAAAAGATCTAGCCCTAGCCCATGTAGAGAAACTATTGTCCTTCACTAGACATAAGTATTATGATAAGGCCAACAAAACTCACTCGCTTTTAGCTTCTCAGCTTAGAGATGAGACCTTGAGAACCACACTGTATGCCTTAAAAGATGGAGACTGCGTTATGACCCTGAGGGGATCGCCTCTGTATTCTCCAAATACTACTCTACCCTTTACTCCCTCCCTACCACACTCCCTACAGACGCGCCCACGCGGACTCAGCTCTTGAGGGAGTATTTAAAGAATTGCCATTTGCCCACAGTAACGGCAGATGACCTGACGTTACTTAATGGGCAAATTACAGAAGAGGAACTGACGGAGGTCCTCAAGGGTCTCCCAAATGGGAAGTCCCCAGGCCCGGATGGCCTTCCTTATGCTTATTACAAGTGCTTCTCCGCCATTTTAACCCCTCATCTGCTGACTCTATTTAACGCCTTTATGGAAGGCCGACCTATTCCTCCCACGATGCTAAATTCTTTTATCACTGTCATTCCTAAGGCTGACAAGGATCCGACGGATCCAGCCAGTTACAGACCCATATCGCTGCTTAATGCAGACTTAAAAATATTCACAAAAATATTGGCTCTGCGACTGGGTGGTATCCTGCGAGACTTGATCCACAAGGATCAGGTAGGGTTCGTACTCAATCGTCAAGCGGGAGACAACACCAGACAAATCATTGACCTGGTAGATGTTCTGAGTAGGACCGGTTCACAGGGGCTTCTTCTTAGTCTCGATGCAGAAAAAGCCTTTGATAGGCTAAGCTGGGACTTTCTTTTCGCTACCATGCAGGCCTTCGGGCTCTCGGGGGCGTTCCTTCGAGCAGTGCGAGAGCTCTATGTGGGCCCTACTGCCCGAGTGAAGTTGCCACACGCGTCCTCTGACCCGGTCCTGATTCAGAATGGGACGAGACAGGGGTGTTTCCTCTCCCCCCTACTATTTGTGCTTAGTATAGAGCCGCTGGCGGCCCATATTCAACTGTCCCTTGATGTGCAGAGAATTCAGGTTAGGGGGAGAGAATTCAAGTTATCCCTTTTTGCGGACGACATATTAATGACGCTCCGTAATCCAGTGGTCTCTTTGCCTAACCTGCATTCCCTGCTAGGGACTTATGGAGGTCTCTCTGGATACAAAATAAACTCCCACAAGACAGAAGCACTGCCCGTGCATCTGCCTGAAGCAGTAGTCGTTTCTCTTAAATCTACATTCCCATATAAATGGGTTGATTCTTCAATCCGCTACCTTGGGACACATATTACCCCTCATTATCAAGAACTATATGCTTATAACTTCCCCCCTTTATTTCAAGCAGTGGGGGCTGATCTTAATAAGTGGTCTAAACTTCCCCTCTCCCTCCTAGGGAAAATTAATGCTATTAAGATGAACGTTCTTCCCCGTTTTCTCTATCTGGTGGAGACTCTCCCTGTCACTATTCCTCGTTCGGCCCTTCGGAAGTTCCAGAAAACATTACTTAGGTTCGTATGGAATGGGGGTCAGCATAGAATCTCCCAGTCTGTGTTGCAGTCGGGCAGGTCGACTGGAGGACTGGCTATGCCCTATTATCTACACTAGTTTATTATCTGATGGTTGCACCTATGAGTCTATTGTTCCATGGCAGGAGGCAGGCCTTTTTCACTTTGCTGACATAGTGGACCCGTTTTCTAGACGGGTCATCCCCTTTCCACTGTTGAGGGAGAGAAAAAGTCTCCCACGGACTGCAGCAGTATATCATGAAGCACTCTATTACACAGCAGCAGTAATGATGGATTACGCCCCCTTCCCCAAACCCACGCTTTTTGAGAGGCTTTGTAAATTTCGTCCCTCTACCAAAGGACTAATCTCTACTATTTACTCGATACTCAATTCACCTCCTGAAGGTCAAGATGTCTCACATGCTTATATGGCAAAATGGGAGGCGTATTTAGGGAGGAAGCTCCCTCAACCGATATGGCAGCTGATTTGGTCACAGGCGGCCAAGTCATCTGCTTGTGTTTCTTTTAAAGAAAACCAATATAAAATATTATTATTTTGGTACCACACCCCTGACCGTCTTCATCGCCTCTACCCGGACGCTCCATCGGTTTGCTGGAGGTGCTCGACCGGGGTCGGGACCCTCCAGCACATTTTTTGGGACTGTCCTAAGCTTCGACCATACTGGGGGGGAATACAAGGGTTGTTAGCGGCAGTGTTGGGAACAGTGGTGCCTTTGGATCCGATGACATACATTCTAAATGTTCTGCCTAAAACCCTGTCGAAGCCTTCAGCCAGACTACTCCTCCATGTGTTAACCGCAGCTAAATGTCTCCTTGCTAAATACTGGAAGCAAACTTTAATTCCATCAGCGATTGAATTAGTCAATCGCATTCAGGAAGTGAGACGAGTGGAATTTATGACAGCAGCACAAGAACACCGTATAGAGAAATGCGAGCAAATATGGACACTATGGGACATTTATTATGATCTGTCGCACCGAACGTGAATTTGTGAATATATTTTGTCTTTATGATTAATTTGTCTTCCTCTTTTCCTGCCCCCCCACTTTGTCTCCTGTGCTGTCTTTGTCTTGTCTTTGTCTTGTCTCCCCCCAGTTATTCTGTTATAGTTTGCCTTATGTTGCAGTTTAGTTTAGATGTTTATATGACTAGATTACTTGACCTGTGTAAGTGGGTCGGCTGTTCTCTATCTATACTGGATAGCTGGCTCTATATATTCCTTCATATACTTACTTGCTCGGCCATGTGGCCCTCCGACCTAACTGTTTCTTCTGAATGTTTGACATACTTTGTCTATTCTTTTTATTGTTAAAAGAGAAAAAGCTCCTGAAAGTAAACAATTTATAAAAAAAAAAAAAAAAACTATATGAATGTTAATTTGAAAACTTGAAAGGGTGAAGATTTCAAAATGGGGTGAATTATGAGTGTTTCTAGTTTACAAACCTCTGGAAGCCTTCTCCGCCGGTGGTGCCAGCTGGGTATTAGTGGGGCATTTTGGGTTTGGTCCTGTGACATTGGGGTTGCAGGGCGATTCCATGGCCTCCCTTCCCTGCATGTGCACGCTTTGCGGGGTTGGCATTTGCTGACCGACCCATGTGAACCAGGAGACCTGCACGTGGTACATGGGGCAGTATGGTTTGATCAAATTATATACCGACATCCTGGCGTTGGTTTTTAAAATTAGCCAAGCGGCATTAGTATCAGCCATAGGTGTGATGTACAGTAGCTCCCTTCTCTCCATGCCACAGACCTCTGTAATATGCTCCAAAACTGAAATGGTCCCTAAAAAGTTTTCACAAAAATTTTGAAAATTGATACTAAATGATTGCAGTCTTTGCCCGGCTGATTGCTAGATCGTTCGGGCAGCCCATAGCATACAGCAGCAGTCTGATACTGACGCTTCTATTCCACAGAGCGACGGCCGCATAACATTGCTGTATGAGTCGTTTGTTTTTCAACTTGTTGGTGCAGGCAGTGTGGTGCAGTGTTACTGCCAGGGCCGGGCTTAGGGTAGATGGCGCCCTGTGTGAAACTTTCTTTTGGCGCCCCCCCCCCCCCATGATACCCCATAATAGTGACATAGACTAAATCCTGCAGCCTCCCACCCCTCCAGACAACCCCCCACAATCAAACCACAAATGTAGTGGGAGGCTGAAGGATTTAGATATGATAGACTAAATCCTACTACAATGAGCGCCAACTCTAAAGCCAAGCCCTTTAAACCACCCGACCCCCAATAAAGGTACCGCGCAGGAGGACATGTGCCTCCGCCACCGTCCTTGGCTTTTCTGATTGGCGCTCCTGCAGACAATTGTACACAGGGGCGTAGCTAGTTGTTCAGTCTAGGGAGGGGCGAGCGAGTCTGAGTGGGCCCCTAACCGATTATGTTACATAAGCAGGTTACCATGCCTATCTATCTAGTTTAGTGACCTCCATCATACTGACTACAAGATGCTGTAAAATCTGGGTGACTTCCATTATACTGAGTACAAGATGCTGGGAAAGCTGGGTGACCTCCATCATACTCAGTACAAGATGCCGGGAAAGCTGGGTGAGCACCATCATACTGACTACTATACAAGATGCTGGAAAGCTGGGTGACCGCTATTATACTAACTACTATATATGATGCTAGGAAAGATGGGTGACCGACATTATACTGACTACTATACAAGATGCTGGGAAAGCTGGGTAACCCAATCATACTCACTACTATACATGATGCTGGGAAAGCTGGTCTGTCCCAGCACACTGAGGGATGTGGCTGCTCCTATGTCCCTAGGCTATTCTCACTTTAGGCCCACTCCCTCCTTTTATCTCCCTCTCCTAACCTGCTGCTTCTCAGCAGGATATTGAAGGCTCTGTGCACTCAATGTCCCACTCGTGGTCGGCACCGGGGGCGAGGCTTGTATACAGGGGGCAGAGCTTACCGGGACATACTCGGAACAGTAAATTACCGGGTCCCCAGTAAGCTCAGTGGGCGGGAGCGCCTCCCTACTGGCTGCACATCTAGCTTAGACATAGGAATCTCCTAGCTACATGTGCTGTGTGCCTGCAGGAGCGCCCCAAAGCAACCACCATGGGAGGAGGGGAGGCGGCCAGCTAGAGGGGGCGCTCCGGCAGACACAGCACATCTAACCTAGAGATTCCCATGTCTAAGTTATATGTGCAGCTCTCTGTCTGCCAGAGCGCCCCCAGCTGGCCAGGAGTGATGCGCCCTGTGCAATTGCACAGGTTGCACACCCCAAAGGCCGGCCCTGGTTACTGCCCACATTTGAAAGCCCCTGGTTGCCTTTGAAATGATGAAAGAATGAGCTGGAGCTGCAGTCTCTCTTCTGTTGTGTTTTGTTTTGCAACTGGGTGTGTGCCCTGAGGATGAACATACAGTTGAAAGCAGGCCTGTGCACTGGATTTCCACCTTGCCCCCTTCCCCTGTGGACCCAATTGCTGTTTTACATCAAGAGACTGTGATCATTAGGCCCTGGCTAGCAAAGTGAAGTCGAAAATCCTTCTCAATAGCCAGTAGTAAAGGGCATGACAGCAACCAGGGCCCACTCTTTCTAAGATGCCTCAGTTTGTTATTAAGATTAGTTTTACTGGGAGGAATTCATGAAAACTATCTAACAGCAAAAGTGTCTGGATTTACCATAGCAGCCAATCCACATCCTTGTTAAGAAATTAAAGCTGAGCTCTGATCGGTTGCTGTGGGAATCCAGACAGTTTTTCTGTTAGTTTTTATTTATTCCTCTATGACTTCAGAAGTATCTAGAAAGTCAGCAGGGCATCTTCCCATTTGGTAACAGGGAATCAGGCTCTTTATTATTCATGTATATTGTAACAATACATAATTGTTTAATTACAAGTGTGCGTCTATGGGTTTCACTTCCAGACCCCCTAAAGAGTTTATGTTTGTTATACACATTCCCGGTCTATCTAATATTCCTATGCTCTTAACTCAGCGGTTTTCATTGCACATTTACATTCATTGCCTCCAAGTTAATTTTCAAATGTTGCCATTATACATTGGTATATTTAATTGAAAAGTATGTTTTTGTCCGTATTCTGTTATTTCCTCTCTGTGAACATCCTATTCACATTGTTAATAGGTAAAACAAATAGCTGGACTTCTTTTGCTGACTGAATTTGTGCTACTATTGCAGCTTTATGCCTGTGGGTTCTGCCCCATAAATCTCTGCCCTCTCTGGAATAATTTAGACTATTTTCAAGCGCTGAGAGTCAGCATCCTCACATTGAGCCTGTACTGGTGAGCACCATGTTTAAGCAGAGGTTCCATATGTTCTCTACATTAGACTATATATATTGTAAACACATACAAGCAAACATCTGGTTCGGTTAAAAAAATTTGGAGCTTTTAGCAGATTTGTTAAGACCATTTATTGAAAATTTAAGTAAATTACACATGTAAAGTGGCTGCATCAGAGAGAAATTGATGGCATATAGTATGCTACAACATGCCATTAATGCAAGTGGGCCAGATCTGACTGATGGGATTTTATTGACTGACATAACTAAATGGCATTGGCACTAAGAAAGCACCATGCCACTTAATTTCTTATCGACTCTTCCTTAGATGCCACATTGTCAATCATTGTCTATTGCTTATTTGTAGCAATCAGTACCACTCGCACATTGCTGAAAAAATCTGTCCCCTACTGTACATACACTATCATCATATGTTAAGATTTATGAAGATAGACAGACAGTAGATAGATGATATTACACGCACATGAAGGGAAACTCGTAGGAAGAATAGAGTATACAGTAACGTTGTGTCCATGACATACAATGGGGAAACTATTTGATACACTGCCCATTTAGCACGTTTTCCTACCTACTGTACATCGAATGGAGAGGTCTGTTATTTTTATTTAACTTCAACTGTGAGATGCAGAATCTATAAAATAAAAAATCAGGAAAATCTAATTATTTTGCAGTTTATTGCATGGAATAAGTATTTGATACAATAGAAAACCAGAACTTAATATTTGGTAGGTACTGTAGTTCCTGACCAAGTTCTGGACCGAAAAATGCTTTTTACAGAGCCAATCCTTAGTTACCCTGGCTGTGTTATTTGGGTCATTGTCATGCTGGAAGACCCAGCCACAACCCATCTTCAATGATCTTACTGGAGGAAGTGGGTTGTTAGCCGAAATCTCCAATACATGGCCCCATCCATTCTCCCTTTAATACGGTGAAGTCATCTTGTCCTCTTTGCAGAAAAGCACCCCCTAAGTATGTTTCAATCCCTACGCTTTACATTTGGGACTGTGTTTTTGTGGTTGTACTCATCCTTCTTCCTCCAAACACAGCAAGTGGAGTTGATAGCAAAAAATTCTATTTTGGTCCCATCTGATCCCCTGGATCATTATTGGTTAACTTTAAATGGACCTGGTAATCTTTGAAACTAATGGCAATCTTTGAGACTGTGGTCCCAGCTCTCTTCACATAATTTACAAGGTCCTCCTGTGTTGTTCTGGGCTGATTCATTACTTCTTTTAGAATCATCCTTACCCCACAAAGCAAATTCTTGCATTGATCCCCAGACAAAGGAAGATGGACAGTCATCTTGTGTTTCTTCCATTTTCTAATAATTGTTTCAACAGTTATTGCCTTCTCACAAAGCTGCTTGCCAATTGTCCTATAGCCTTGTGCAGATCTACAAATTTGTCCCTCGTGTCCTTATACTGCTTAGAAGGTCTTGGTCATTTTGGAGTAGTTGGAACGTGATTGATTGAGTGTGTGGACAGGTGTTTTTATATAGGTAAGTTCAAAACAGGTGCAATTAATACAGGTAATGAGTGCAGGTTAAGAGGAGCTTCTTAAGGGTAGCTTCACACGTACCATATCGCAGCAGATTTTCTGCTGTGGATCCACAGCAGATTCGCAACAGATTTGACTAAATGAATTAACACAGCATTAAATCCACACTGTCATATCTGCTGCGGATCTGCTGTGGATCCACAGCAGAAAATCCGCTGCAATACGGTACGTGTGAAGCTACCATAAAGAAAAACTGATTTGTTTTGATCCCTTTTTTTATCTTTTTTTAATAAACGGATTTTCATGTTTTTCATCAGTTTTTTGCATACAACTGATGAAAAAAAAACTGATTGTAAAAATGCAGTGTGAACCCAGCCTTATTTCATGCAAAAAGATGCAAATTATTTAAAATTTATACAAAGTGATTTTCAGGTATTTTTTAAAGGTTCTGTCTCTTACAGGTGACGTGTACCTACGATACAAATTACAGACCACTCCGTTCTTCGGAGGAGGAAAAACTTGCAAATTTGGCAAATACTTATTTTCCCCACTGTACATTTGGACTATGTGCCTAGTGTCTTAGAACCTTAGAGGGCCCTCAATCATATGCTAATAATTTTGCATTATGACCCAGGATAGTGTTCTACATTACATTACGCACATTTACTCATGCCGAATAATTTCTAAATAGTCCTTTTAACACATTAGAAGCACTGTAAGTAAATTAAAGTGTTAATCAATCAGACCCAAAGTCCATTCACAGCAGGATATTATTATTCACTTGAAGGTACATTAAAGTGAAGCACATTATAACAGAACAATCAGCTGCAGCTACTGTATGTTTATTCATGGCATAATCCACCTGGGAATACTTGTTCCACGCTCTTCTCCATACATACATCACAAGTTTGGCCTAGTATGTGCATGTGGGTAATATTTAAGGTGTTAAAGGCACACTACTCTGACAATTCTGCAACATCGAAAGACACAGAAATGTGCTAAAGGCCATATAGGCTTTTTCTGTTAAGTTGCTTTAAATGTAATCAGACAAGAGTTGCTGTTATTATATCTGCAAACTAAAGGTAATTCATGAAAATGAAATCCTATGACATTAAGATTTGTCTTATTTTGTGAAAGGAAAACTTGAAAACATAAAGTGACAATCCAGTCTTTACTAATTGTATGTGTCCCGGATCCTCACTTATGATGGACTCACAAAGGTTACTCTAAAACTGTGATCAATGGAGAAAAGATCAGCTCACCCTATTGCAACTGGTGGATTCGTATTATGCAGTTCTCCGTGATAGGAGCACGTAGAATAAAGTTGCGGGCCGTCACCCATGTGGAATGGCAGCACGGCGGCTCAGTGGTTAGCACTGTAGCCTTGCAGTGCTGGGGTTCTAGGTTCAAATCCCACCAAGGGCAACATCTGCAAAGAGTTTGTATCTCTGTGTTTGTGTGGGTTTCCTCTGGGTACTCTCGGTTTTCTCCCACACCCAAAAACATACAGATAGGTGAATTTGGTTTGTGAGCCAACTGGGGACAGGGAGCAATAATTGGCAAATCTATGCTGCGGAATCTGTGTGTGCTATACACATAAAAGCATTATTATTATTAATGTTCAAAACAGGAACATTTCCACAGTTCCTTAAAAGTTTATACTTTTATAAAAGGTTAATGTAGACAACAGAGCAGACAGTTGGTATCAGAAGGAGGAGGAATGCATTGGAGACTATAGAATGGTAGTAAAATAACTTTATTTGCCAATAAATATAAATTTATTAGCCAGTTGAACAAAGGTTTCATCTTCAGAAATCCTTTTTTTTTTAAAAAAAAAAACATGACCTTCAAAAACCACTCCTGCATAAAATCTCAGGTTAATGTTGTGTTCTTAGCTAGAGACCGAGTAGAACAACTGAGATAGCGACAGCTGAACTATAGCTGACACAGTACACCAGCTTATTGCATTTCACTGCTCTCCAGGAATTGCAGCTGGGTGGAAAAAGCTGAAATGATTCATGACTGACAGATGGGTGGTCAGTGCAAAGGATTAAGGATGATTAGGACAGGTGAGTCAGGAGGTACACAAAAGGACAAACGTCATGCTTGTGCCATACCAGACTACCAATGTGACTCCATTTTGTGGTCACCGTTCTTTTATTGCACAGTTTATCTGTACAGCGCCAAGGAATATGTTGGTGCTATATATCTAAAAGAAAATAAATAAACTTGGATAATTATAGAAATGATTGAAATTTTCAGCTACAAACTGAATAAACCTCCAGGTATTCAAGTAGCTTTAGGTAATTTAGACTTGTACTTGTGTTTTTTAAATAATTTATACCCTTAGAAACAAGAAACCAAGACTTGTTTAATTGAATGTGTTTTGACTGCTTATTTTATATAACACTTTTACTTTACCAATAAAGCTGCACACATGTTTCAATGCATTCCTTACATTTCTGTCAAGAAACCTTCTGAATGTTTTATTTTGTCACCTTGCCATCTGCGATAGCTTACTGCTTATGTAGCTGCTGTTGTAGTCTATTAGCTTTCATCTCTAAAGCATAAAGTATGTTTGTATTTTACTTTAGTTGATTTATATAGTGTATCATGTGCACATAATAAAAATATCTTAAGTTTTTATTTGCATAGCCACTTCCAATATTTCAGATTCACTATACACAATATTAGTATGTTAGTCTTCATTTTATCATTGTGCTGTTTTTTTTTATATGAAAACCTAAAGCAAAGGCAAAAAAGCATCTTCATACAATTTTGCTTGAGTAAGTGGAAAAATTCATTGTTGTAGTCAGAGGCTGAAAAATGAAACAGGCTTAGTGCTTCTCACAGATAGCAGCTTACTGTAGTGGTAGCCAGTCTGTACTAAGAGCCACAATCTTCTTACTTACAGTACTAAATAACCACAAACAGCTCTAAAGGGATTACAGATGAGTAAATCTTGAAATTCCTGCCCAAAATACAGCAACATGACCAAGAACACAATCTACAATACCAATTGACGTAGACATAACGTGACCATGAGAGCTATATATCACAGCACTGCCACAACGAGTGGCTGCATGCACCTTCCCATAGTGATAACACTTGATCAAGAAGGAAATTTATCAAGGGCTTTGGACCTATTTTTAGGTAAATAAAAGGATTTTTAACCCATTTTTGGTCTAAGTTCTATTTATGAACCATTATTCAGCGGGTGAGTATTTTTTAGATGCAACTTTTTTTTAATCTGCCTGTTTTGAACTTATCATTTGCGACTTTTAAAAAAGTTGCACAAACAGGTTCAGGCCTATGTCTGGTCAGTACCAGGTGAATATGCTTGCACAATTTTTGCGACTTTTTACTTAGGTACATTCAGCATGGCAATGCTAGATTTTAATAAATCAATCACAAGATATTGGAACAAAATATCCACCAATACCCATTAGAATAGTAGCACAAATTAGACTCCTTAGTAAATGTCCCCCAATGTTTTTAAATATAGTTGATTGGGCTTGGTACTCAGCAGCGGGCACTGGTAAAGACCAGCGGCCCCTTAGACTCCGCTCCTTGGTGCGGCTTACACCATAAATAGTGGTGGCTCAGCGGATCCACAACACCCATTGTTACACCATCTCAATTTCCAGTGGCTCCTAGCTGCTCAAAGCAGCCAAGGGCCACCTCGAGTAGCCAGCATAGAGTGATCTCCAATGCCGGTTATTTTAACTGTTTAGATGCCACTGTTAAAATGGAGAGTGACATCTAAACAATATAGCTGCATGTCATTGGTGATTCATTGGGTGTATTGGCTCTCTGTGACCTCATAGTCATGGCAGCCCAGGCCCTGCTGAAGACCTCTGTGGCCTTGACAGATCTGTTTCTACAGTCCAGCAAGTCAATACATTGCAATCACCCTTGAATCATTGCTCAGCACGGATGCATCCCACCGTTTGTCTGCCACTGCTCTGTGAAAGCAGTCCGGGGTGCTATGTGCTCCAGATGGATTGAAGCCTTATAATGATGACTGCTAAAGTTTTCTCCGTACACTTCGACACACTGGGCTATGTGTATACATGATACACATACATTGTGTTATGTGGGCTATGTGTATACACGGCAACATACATTTTGGTGCTGAGAAAAGATGGGAAGGTAAATCTGAATATCTTTGTGAATCTGCAAACTTGTTTTCCAAAAGATAAAGTGTACTTATTGGATCAAGTCTAAGACTGCATTACATAGAATAAAACAGGAAAACATCAATTCAAGCCGCTGCGCAACACTTATAAACAGACAAGCCTGTGTCCGGATTTCACGATTAATGACTTGTCTGAAATAGACAGCGCTCTCAGAACCGCTGTGTATTATACATTCAGATTTGTTTCTCTGCATATTCCTGTCAGGGAAAACACATTAATGTGGATACGCTTTCTCTGATCTCTGTGGGAAAATCAGAAAAGTAAGGAAGTAATTAGATATCGGTTGAAACAGTATAGGTGAGCATGAATGGGGAGAAGTGCGGATTGAATGTACTTGTCCTATAAAATCTAATTAGACAAAAGCGATCTGTTCTTTTCTATTTTTGCGATTGGGACTACTGCCATCCCAAGGTTTTGTTAGTTTGGATTATTTTTTTTCTTGGCAATACATAAATGACTGTGAAAGCAGTGTAGTGAATGACATCTACGATATCCCAACTAACAAGCCATTGATATTACATGTCATCCATCCTGCAATTTGGACACATACTCATAGGGATTCTTCAATGGAGCTCATGGACTATCAGTTATTTCTATAAAGAAATAACACGTTTACGTGGCAATGCGTAGCTCCTGTAGGCTGTGGAAATATAATTATGCGAGGGGTTAAACAGAGTCTGAATATTGCTGCACTGTGTGGGTGTTCATAGGAAAAAATAGTAACACTAGCCTTAATGAAGGTGATTGTAGTAAATTATGAGAAGCTGCACAACTCTGGGGAAAAAACAAGAAAATCATTAGGAAATATCATGAAATAAATATGTTTGATCAGGACAAAGTGTGTGTATGTATGGCCAAAGCATCACTGGAACAGCCAAAAAGGATGGTATGTGCTGTTCACTATTGTATTTGTGAATTTGTGAATGTCGATGAAGCCCACTAGAAGATGTACACCGCCTATTCTTTACCTGCAGGTCCCCTTTGATCTTGCGTACAGGCACCCAAGTCTCCCATTAGCATGAAGCATGGACATAGCTTATGTATTCATTTTGTATAAGCGCCTCAGAAACAGCCAAGTACAGTGTTAAATTGGGATAAGGGATAACTTTACAAGCTGGGAAAACCCTGAATACTGAACAAAATGTGGTGACACAGCTATAGGCTTGTTTTGGAACAATAAATAATAAAAACATGAATACACTGAATAACACACACTATTGACTGACTGGTATACACCCTAGGCTCTATTCTCATTTTGCTCCATTGGGGTCCAGGGATTTTGACAGCATACTCTACAGCACTGTGGGAAGCCATTTTCAGTCAATGGGATATGGTTAAAACAGACATGTCTTTTCAGTCATTCAGACATGCTCGATCTTTTCCAATTTGTCCTGATAATTTAAATGCTATATCATAGTCAGGGCCTTATTAACAGCTGCTGCTGTACTAGGCACTAAACCTGGAGACGCCCCATCTTCACTCACCAATTAGCATCAGGATTTTCTAGTTTCTAAACATCATATTGATATCTGATCAGTCTTAGTTCCCACATTTACTGTATGTCACCACATGCAGCCGAAAACCAGACCTTCATGCGGTAACCAATAGGCATATGGCCAATAATCCTGGTAACAACACATGACTACTGGGGAAGAAATGGAAATGTGGTTTCAGCCACATGCATTTCTCTACATGTAGAAACATTGTCTGAATCGCGTTTTCCATGGTTTTTAACTGCTTAAAACAAATTTCCATATTGAATCAATGATTAGAGCCGTCTGCATATTGTCTGAAGAAATTCTCACCACAGAATTGGTAGATTGGTAGGTAATAGCTCCAGGCGTCACATTTACACACCCACACCAGATCTGACCAATACCACCATACTGTGACTGGATAACACCACCACACCAGACCTGACAATACCACCATACTAGGAATGGATAACACCGCCATATCAGACCTGAGCAATACCGCCATATTGTGACTGGATAACACCACCATACCAGACCTAAAAATACCACCATACTGTGACTGGATAACAATGCCATACCAGACCTGACCAATAACAACATACTGTGACTGGATAACACCACCATACCAGACCTGAAAATACCACCATACTTTGACATGATAACACCGCCATACCAAACCTGACCAATACCGCCATATTGTGACTGGATAACACCGCCATACCAGACCTGACAATACCACCATACTGTGACTGGACAACACCGCCATACCAGACCTGACCAATACCACCATACTGTGACTGGATAACACCACCATAACAGACCTACCCAATGCCATCATACACCCCCCCCCCTTAAAAAGACAACAAATTTACTGGCAAGTCTGAACAGGAGATGGAAGACTAAAACATTTAAAACAAAAAAAATTATTTCATTCCCGCTTCTCCCTGGTTCTGCCCCCCTTCAAGGTGCTGTCCTAGGCACCGGACCACGGGTGCCTAGTGGTAAATACAGTCCTCATCATGGGGTTATTTGTAGATATTACCATAATATTATATCATCTTTCTTTGAAAGTATTTTTCATATTCAAGTTCATTCATATTGGTAAACGTACCCGCCCTTTGCATGGTAACATAACCTGTATATACCGGCATTTTGTCGTGACAATGGGAGAAATTCATGGCAATTCATTTCATCACTTTTTACATATCCTTAAATTTACAACTTTATTTTTGTACTTTTATGGTGCAGGCTTTGGTCACCGATTCTACACAGAAAATCTATAGCAATTCTGTAAGAAATTATTGAAGCATGAAGAGCTTGAAGCCAAATCAGAAACTCAGGGCAAAACCAATAAAGGAAAGTGAAGTCAAAACCAAAATATGTAATTGTGTATCTACAGTATCTCTACTTTTGCCATTTTCCCATGGAAAAAATAAACACAAATAAAGGCTAATAAATAAACACAAAAAATCTTATTTTTATAAAATAACATTAATTAGGTATGTATACATCTATGTAAATATACATAGGAATTGCTTCATAATAACCCCAAAGCAGTCTCTTTTCCACAAAGAAAATACAACACTCAGCATTTTATATATCCAAGGCAAGCTTCCAAGGACATCAGAATGTCACCTCTAAGCTCTACAGCAACTTGGTCCCGTGACTGGACGATACTTAAATGTCATTCAGCCTCAAGGTAGGCCATCAATATATGATTGGTTGGAGTCAACTGTAGGCATCTGTAGAGGCCATTGCACTTCTATGAGAACTGTAACCTGCTTTAATGTTTACATGGGCTGCAAACTGGTTTGTATTTGCACAATCTGGGCTATTTGTAAGGCTGCTGTAAGTTATTGCAACATTGTCCAATTGAAGTAAACAGGACTATACTGCAATATTTTTACAACTGATAGTGTGTGTGTGCCCCATAGCTCTCATTTATAAAGGGAAATATGATGCTACATTAACCAGGGATGAAGTCAAGTCTAGTTTAAAGGGGAACTCCAGGTAGAGGTTAAAAAAAATGAAACTTCTGCAGAAGTATATAGCATTATTTACATATCTATCCCAGTTTTGTAACTACCAAAAATCCATTTGTTTTGGGGGGTTTTGTTCTGTTTTGTGTTTCTGCACTTCCTGGTACTACAGGTTCTCCCTGTAACACCACACAGCACGCTGTATACTCTACCTGTAACACCACACAGAACGCTGTATTCTCTACCTGTAACACCACACAGCACACTGTATTCTCTACCTGTAACACCACATAGCACACTGTATTCTCTACCTGTAACACAGCACGCTGTATTCTCTACCTATAACACCACACAGCACCCTGTATTCTCTACCTGTAACACCACACAGCACACTGTATTCTCTACCTGTAACACCCCACAACATGCTGTATTCTCATTCTCTACCTGTAACACCACACAGCACGCTGTATTCTCTACCTGTAACACCACACAGCATACTGTATTCTCTACCTGTAACACCACACAGCACGCTGTATTCTCTACCTGTAACACCACACAGCACACTGTATTCTCTACCTGTAACACCACACAGCACACTGTATTCTCTACCTGTAACACCACACAGCGCACTATATTCTCTACCTGTAATACCACACAGCACGCTGTATTCTCTACCTGTAACACCACACAGCACACTGTATTCCCTACCTGTAATACCACACAGCACGCTGTATTCTCTACCTGTAACACCACACTGTATTCTCTACCTGTAATACCACACAGCACGCTGTATTCTCTACCTGTAATACCACACAGCACGCTGTATTCTTTACCTGTAACACCACACAGCACACTGTATTCCCTACCTGTAACAGCACACTGTATTCTCTACCTGTAACACCACACAGCACACTGTGTTCTCTACCTGGAACACCACACAGCACACTGTATTCTCTACCTGTAATACCACACAGCACGCTGTATTCTCGACCTATAACTCCACACAGCACGCTGTATTCTCTCCCTGTAACATCACACAGCATGCTGTATTCTCTACCTGTAACACCACAAAGCACGCTGTATTCTCTACCTGTAACACCACACAGAACGCTATATTCTCTACCTGTAACACCACACAGTACACTGTATTCTCTACCTGTAACACCATATAGCGCGCTGTATTCTCTACCTGTAATACCACACAGCGCGCTGTATTCTCTACCTGTAACACCACACAGCACGCTGTATCTCTACCTGTAACACCACACAGCACGCTGTATTCTCTACCTGTAACGCTGATATTGGAATAAAGTAAAGAACTTTTTGAATTTTTTTTTCTTTTCATTTCACGCACATAAATTGTTCAAGCATCTTTTATCTTTGAAGTTGAGCCCCACAATAAGGCTCTGATACTCTCTACCGTTTAGCATCATTTACTTGTGTTACTGCATTATTTTTGTGAATATGCTGCAGTACTTCAATGACACTCCAACATGTGTGAACACAGTCCTAATTTCACTGCACACTTCTGCACAATCAGTGAAATCAGTGCAGCAGCTGCTTCTGGCCGGTCAGAGATGGTGGATCACTCAGGGGATTGGGGGATCCAGCCAAGCCTCCTGGGACATCACGCCCTGCCCCCTGTCTGCATTATCATTCTGTGCTCAGCAAACACACACAATGTGAGACAGAGGCATGGAAGATTTGTCTCCTATGGGGGGGATAGCAGAAGGAGCAGGAGACAATGTGTATTTGCACAGATGCCATTTTTCTTCTCTTCCTGGATTTCTATCAGCTACCAGTGTGGCAGAACCGTACAGATACAGTAATACATTATAAAGACACATATATTTAACTTTTAATGTACTTTTAATAGAAAACAAGTTTTTCTTATCCGGAGTTCCCCTTTAAGTACAGTCTATCATATATTGACACCACAGTTACAGAAACATGACACACTGTTAAAATCAGCATGACAAACAAATTTTCATAAGTTGCCCCTCTTTTCCAAGGCACTGGTAACATTTCTGTTATCCTGTATTTGTGGCTTCCTGGGCCTCGTTCCTTCAGTTGTAAACTACGTACAGTTGATGGAAAATCTTTTGGCTGCAGACAAATGGTAATAGCATATTATACATTTCTTCCATGGCAAGCTGTAAGCAAAATCTCAATCATTTTGCGCACTGAAGCACGAGCAGCTATGTTGTTTCTAAAATGGATTGGAAATGGAGAGTTGTTCTATGGATCCCAAGTCAACAGAACAGAAGCATCAGAGACGTCCTTTGGGAGATGAACTGCTGAAGAAGCTTGTTTATGGAACAAAGATCATGCGTTTTATTTAGACTGGTCCCAAGGAAATTTCTCTTTAGATACACGGAACATTTAGCTGGCCTCTGTCAATTTTTCGCTCTCATTATTGAGGCTTGTAACCTGCAGGCTTACCTCCAGAGCTCAGAAACTCACACTAAACTTTAAGTGGTGTCAGAGGAGTTTCTAGCAGATGAATTGTTGACAAGTCTAAACATTTATGCCATTTTAAAGGATATATATATAATATAGCACTCCTAAATGGAAGTGATAACATTATGCTGCTGAGCCAAGTGAATTAACAGCCTGGAAATTATACAATCATACTTCACTTAATCATACTTCAAGTGTGTCATAACCCTCCCCCCCCCCTCCCTGAGCTGGCAGGTGGGACATTTATATAAATTATTCTTAGACCAGATAGTTGTGCCCGGGGCAGGTACAGGGGCATGCACAGGGGTGTGTACAGGGGCATGTACAGGGATGTAAAGAAAATCCAAATGAATAGGAAACAAACACGTGGTCACTTGTGGCTCATCAATTTATAGAATGCAGTATTTTTATAATCTGGTGACAAAATTGTTCTATGTATAATCAACCTTACAGAAAATTATCATTTGTTTGCAATTTAGATTTCTGCTTATGAGTTTTCCTAGCAAATACTGTTTCCTAATAGGCCATGACTGTCCCAGCCAATGGGATCTCTATCTGGTGTTTTGGGTGTGTCACTGTGTGCCCAATGGGAGGTCTCCATATTTATACCCAGTCTGCTAGTAATACTGGGGGTTGCAATTATGATGCTGCGGGAAAACATACTGCCGCTTACAGTTTTTGAGGGGAAGTCCATGTCTACACTTGATTGCTGTAATGGGTGTAACAAGCCTCTGTGTGATACTGGCAGTCTATGGGAGGGCTCACGCCAATCCTCTCTCTGCGCCACGGAATTCCACCAGTTTTACTCTGTGTGAACTGGCCCTAAAACAAGCAATGTAACCTTTAGTTATACCACTATGTTCTTATAAGAAATGTACTCGTGGGCTGGGCCATCAATAAATAAAATCATTATTAATAATAATATTGTTAAATAATATGTCATGAACACTTGTTTCTATGACAGACACATGACTATACCCTAGTCCAGTATCTGTTTCTGAATGTGTCTATAAATGCATTCACATGGAATGTACAGAGATATATTTTCAGGGTCTTGTAGCTGGGTGACTTTTGTTCCTTGTAAGGCATCTAGATTTGGCTTTACACATAAACCTTTCTTTTAGGACTAAAAATATAAAAGAGATTATAGGCTGATATTATCAGCTCATGCACACATAGAAAAAGAGGATTTGGCTGATCTGTAACCCAACCTGAGACGCAGGTTATTCTGAGTTCAGCTGAAGCCATGAAGCACACAATATTAATTCTTGTAGGTTTTTTTTTTTTTTAATCCGTATGGAGTTAAGATTCTTTAGGGATTCCATTCCATGTTGACATGGTAGCATCACAAGGTTGCTGTAGATGTGTTATCTGCATATTCATGCATGCATTTCTTGATTAACATTGGAGCTGATTTACTAACAATGCATCAATTATAAGCCTTTATGCTGTCGGTTGTGTCTGTTTTTTCCTGTAAAATTTGTTAATGTGGCGCAGGCTCATAGTAAATCTGAAAGGTTTTTCACAGGACAAAACTAAAACCTGACCATCCCGCCACTCTAGAAGCAGCTGGACATGTGAATAAACTCCTATTTACTATAGATAACTTAACTACTGGACAGATAACTAGACAAATTTAAATTTTTTAGCATGCCACATAAAAATAAATGCTGAAATTGATTGCTTTTTATTGTTAGTTGTTTTACATTCTACTTGCAGTAGATTTTATACATGTGGTCCTCAATTTTCGAGAATAATTGGACTGGAGAACACTTCATCCTTTTATTTCTTACTGTACCTGCTAATATCATCCCTGCATCTTGCAGTATGGTAACATCAGTCATTGTGGCAGATGAGCTGATGGGACCCCTAGACATATAGTCCTGCGTGTAAATGGAACCACTGTGATCCCTATAGCAATGGCGCTGCATGATCTATAGATGTATCCTGCCAGCTCCAAGCTAGGTTGCAATCAGAGCATTAAGCTTTATAAATTGCGGGAGAATTGCTTTGTGACTTGAACAATTGTTTAATTTAGGCTGGTTCATTGATTTTATATTATTGAATGGGATGTCATGTGCAGCAAGGCTATGGGCTTAACATAAGCGTCTTTTTTTATTCAGTTTCGGATAGATAGCCCAGAAGATATATTGGGGGGGGGGGATTTGGTGTTATCCGTTACACCTGATTCATCATGATTTACGCCTGCTAGTTGGCAGAAATCTACACCTGCTCCAGAGCTGCTCTTGTTGGTGGCCAAGGTGTTTCTTTTATTTTGCATTGATTGCAGATAGATATACACAATGGAAAATGTATGAATTGTACAATAGTGTCACAAACTTGTCTCAGTGTCACAAATTTGAGTGATATCTGTGCTCACTTGTCTGATCCCACACCAATGTCATTTCAACAGAGCCCGCATCCCCAAAGCCAGCGCATTTTTCATCTAAACATAAAATGCTGACATAATTTCCCCAAATAGTCTGCACCCCTTAAAAGGATACTTATCAAAACATAATATATGTATTTTCCTGAAACAGTATGTCTATGCTCTAGCTAAAGATAGTTCATGAGTTTAACAGGAGCAATTCATCTATTCTAAATACGTATAATGTGACTCTCAGATATTGGCATACAAACCCCCACATTACAGATCCATGATAACCTTAGTGAATGAAAATTATTTGTAACAGAAGGAGGGAGAAGGGAGACTTTGTCATTTGCAGGGTTTAAGATAATATTTTCTTTTAAGTAAATGTACTATCAGGTATTAGGTACATTTGCCTTAAGTGCTGCACATAAATAGAACAATGCTGGCGCAGGGAAACAGGAACCACGGTCCTTTTTTTTAACCGCACCATGGTTCCCGCGTATGGCGCCGGTCAATTACCAAGCATCGGCCTGGGCTAAAGTACTGGAGGTGGGCCGGTTCGTCCCCATTGGGAGGAAACCCCGTCCCTTTATGATGAGACTCCATTGATTCCATCGAGTGAAGGGTGTTTTTTCACACTGGGGGTGGGTTGGCCCATCTCCAGTGCTTCAGCCCGTCTCACCTGTTCCCATACATAGTAGGGCAGCTCCTTTAGGAAGCCAAGGAATTTATCATGTTAGTAGTTTTGCAGAACAATAGAATTCCCAGAAGGAATGGATAGGGACAATATACCAACTCCATACAGATGTTGTCCTTAATTGTACGCAAAGCCTAAATATTCCAGTACTACTAAGCATTGGCTTCTAAATAGTCTTGTGTAGAGCTTCACTAATAGTACAAGAGTCGGAATATTGCAATATTACTCTATGTTTACAGTCACCTGGATCCCAAGAACCCTTCGAGTACAAGAACATACACTAAATGATTCCAGCTGGTCACAGAGGAACTAATGATCACAGAATTCCATGTTACACAATGAATCTGCAGGAGCCCTGATGTAATTAAACCAAATCCTTTGGATGTAACTAAATAGGTCGCATGCCTACTCACTAGATAATTTGTAAATAATAATTCTACTTTGCTTATTGTTACTTATACCGCTGAGGATGGTAAACTTGTCATGTTTCCCTATATGTCAGCATGAACAGTTCTATCATATTAATTATTATCAGAGGGGCAGAGGGCTTTGTATGAAACCAATAAATCAGATAATCATATGGGTCAACCATAGTTGTGGGGCCAGCTTCCTGCAGTGATTCTCCAAATGCCAGGTGGGAAAGTTCACATGAGGCCAGTACCCAACACATGATGTCTTCAAAGAACCATGAAGTTAATGAGCCAGAATAGCTGATTGAGCAAAATATATTTGTCATGTAGAAGGTTATGAGAATGAATAATACCAGGGGATATGTATGATAGCACACACCATTAAACACACACTTATTGGCGTAGTGATAACATTGCGCTCTCTTTATACGTCTAAATGAGATATGCAAAGGAAATGGCATAGCAAGGATGGATGACAGCAACGCTTCAAAGGTCAAATAAATTATGAGCTCTCTTATGTCCACGCATTTGTAATTCAGTCACTCAAGTATTGAAGAAGTCAGTGCTTGCAAGCATTTTTACACAATTCTTTGTTCATAAACAGCAAACATTGAATGTTTAAGGATGATTTTTGTGATATTCAATTTTTTTTTTACTCTTTCATGATTAACTTAGAATATATACAGTATATTGTTAAATACATCAAGGTATGTTAGCAGCTTACAATCACCCCATGCAAAGACAGGGTTCTATGTAGAGGTGTGTGTGTATATATATGATATATTCATATGTTTAAAAACAATGCCGTTGCTCTGTATAGCACAAGCTGCCTTTTAAAGGGTCCCTGTCGCTATAATTTCTTGGCAGTAGTAGCTGATGCCAAAAGATCGGGTTGCAAAAGATATGTTCCTTACTGAGAAGCCTTCCACAAGCCTCATTGATTAAAATAGGGCTTATGCCCTATTCCCATGGAAATGTGATCTTCTGCGACTGCAAGCCAATTAGCACAGAAAATCATTGTGTCAGGAACCCTTTTAATAAATACAAAAGTTAATCATGAACATGAAAAAAAAAAACTAAAAAAAAAACATAGTATGTTATTTACAATGCAGAGTTGAAGAGTTCTTGAAATGTTAAGTTAGGCCTGTGCATCTCTACAGCTGGAGTAGCCAGGACACTAAACAAGCAGAGCTGCCCTGCCTGTAGATCTCCAGAACAAAGATTATGCAAAAGAGGAGCCTGTGGAGCCTCATTTAAGAGTCTCAAAACACAGGACTAGCCAGATATCCCTCCAGGAAGGACCCTGCCAAGCAGCTGACAGTGTTATCTTTGGCTGGTCTGAGATCAGTGATCTGTTTTTCTTATGGCTCTACTTTTGCATATTCATGATTCCCAGGGAGCAATGCACTTAGGATTTCACTGCACTGAGCGCTTTTACTAGCAGTGTTATCTTTGGCTGGTCTCCCTGAGATCAGTGATCTGTTTTTCTTAGACACAACATCTCTACAAGTAAACTTCTTTTTTCACCCGAACGAAAACTCTACCAGCATCCACAAACATACTAGAAGAATGGACTTCACATGAGCTACAAGTAGGTATAAGTAGTTGGGGAGGGGGGAAAGTGGGTACAGAGTCGCTTTAAAGGGTTATTCCGAAGAAAAAATTGTGATAGAAAGTTATACAGATTTGTAAATTATTTCTATTTAAAAACCTAATTTCTTCCAGTATTTATCCATAAGGCAATGTTCTTTTATACAGTTTCAGTAAGGTCAAAGAGCCATTTTTAATGGAATCCATTACAGTTTATTTTTATATACTCTTTGATATATGGCAACCTAATGGAAATCAAAATGATATCCTTGCGGTGTACATCTCTTAGTGGCCACCTAACTTCTGTTTGGGATTTGACAATAATTTTCCAAATTTAGATCTGTTCCTTGATCATTGCCTCAAACCAAGTTGATTAATATTCTGGCTTGAGGCAGAAAGTAAATCCAAGCAAGGTGTATCTGGGCTAATTCTGTCACCGTGACATGAAATATCTTCATAAATATGTTTATCAAAGATAATTTGTGATTAGCATTTAGTTTATTTTATCCCGAGGTTTATTTAGTTTTATCTCTGATGTTTCATGCTTCACTTTTGATCAGAATCAAACAGGAAAAGATCCAGCTGTAATCACTCACGTGTAATGCTTATGATTATGTAACCACCATAGGTAAAGTACAGCAATAATCATGTCCTTGGATCAGAAAATCACAATATATGCATAACAGAGATCTTATTAATTCTAATTCCTAGGTACTGTACATTCTCTCCCTTAGGCATCATGCATATGGCCAGACAAAATTCAGAAGTGCCTCCATAGCATCCAAACAATTTAGCGGCACAGAAAGCTTAAAAATGTCGTCTGGGTGCAGAAAATACCTTGTCTTCTGCTCCCAGGTGCGTCTTCCCACGTCTGTTGCAGCAACATTGTGCAGCTATTGGGCATTGTGTGACGGCATAGTTTTAATGTTGTGCGGCATGGTGATGTTCCCTGGAGTGAGTGGTGGAAAAACATCTGGACAGACTACTGTGAATTTCCTATTGCTGTACAGATGGATTGTGGTGAAAATAAAAAGAAACAGTGTGCAAGATGCGTAAGCTCTGGTCCAGCACAGTTACATATATCTGGTGTTGCTGCATGCAGCATCAGTGATACTGAGGTTCCCCTATTGTCTATTCAGCGTTCAGTGCAAGGCGATAGTTTATTTAGTGGTCCTTAAAAGCCATATGGAGAAAATAGACAATTCAGGAAGGCACCCACGAGTGTCCTTAGTCATGGCTAACTGACTTGTAACATGTATGCAATATATAACAATAAACACTCACTCAAAGACGTAATGAGGTCACTACGCTAATATAACTTTATGAAATAAATGTAAAAAAAAAATTGTTCGATTGTTCGAATAGGCCTTTTAACATAACTCCTCCCTATGCTACAGAGTTCCATGTAAAATCTAACACTGCTAATACTTTAGAAAGTCAGTAAGTAGCCGTATTGCCTAATCAGGGACATGCTTGAGGATGGTAACCTTTTCTTTGCTTGCCAGGAATTCTGGTGAAATACACTACAAAAAAAATATATATTCTCTGCAAAAAATATTTTAAAAAAAGCTAAAGTGGACAGGAACCATCCGCCAAGATACACACTGGCACTGTACAATGTTTACATAGACACTTTGTACAGCTTTATGACAGTATTCTGGGCATTTGTAGTGTTGTCAGTGTACACCTAAAAGAAATCAGAAGAGTAAATGATTCCATAAGAGCTTCTCAGCAAGCACAGCAGCAGGCTTTGGGCCTGTTAATTCAAGCATTTACATCTCAACATAAGATATAAAATATGTTTTTCAATTTGTAATGTAAACTAAAGCATACTTACACTGTTCTATTGGTAGAGCTACTTTTAAGTCTCTTGTGGCTTTGAGAGAAAAAAAAGGAAACTGGAGCAATGCAGTCAGCTGTATATAATGATTTTGTAGGCTCAGGTTATAATCTTAAAAAAAGGTTTCTTGCAGGCATCTTTCATCTTATTAAACCTAATAAGCCATAAATGTTCTCATTTTACATTTATGCCATTGAGCTCTCTCAGCCATGACCCCAGAGTCTACGGGCATTTACATTCAAGGCTCTCTACTTTTTCACAGCTAAGTGGACGAACGATTGATAAAATGGATGATAATATTTTAGGAGTATAGGTAAAACATATACTGGCTGAGCAATGCTTTCAGTTACAGTGACTAGATAGAATGAATGTGTGCAGAAATCATAAATGCTGCTGTTAGTCATATAGGTTTTTTGTATTTTCACAGAAAATGTAAAGCTTGTGACATTAATTCTAAAGATTTACAGTCTGGAAAAATAACCTTTACTATTGGCATGTAAAAGGAAAACTTTCCTACTAAGAAGTATTGTCATAATAAAAAATCTTTCCCCTTATGCTATGGGCTGACATCTATGTAAAGGGAAACTTCAAAAATTCAAACCTGCTGTTGTGCTCCTATAGGGTCAAGGACACAGCGACAGTTTCATTAAATCTTAAATTATATTGATATGTAAATGAGATAGTTTGGTGCACTGGGAGCGGTACTACAGCCCTTAGTGCACCAATCCATCCAGCCTGCTGTCGCCTCTCCTTAATAATATTGAGCTGGCACTCTGCTGTGATGTCACTCCAGCACTCATCACTGCAAAGCACGGGATACATTTGCATAAAAAGGGGCAGGCTACGTGGGTGGGTGCACTGTAGTGCACTTTAGTACCGCTCTCAGTGCACAATTTAGTAAGTTAAGCAAGTTACCTACTACATTATTAAGTATTCTAGTACATTAACTCTAAATGTAACTGATGAATGAATATAGAAAGGTCATGTGTGGAGGGTTGTAGATCTAGTAACTAAAGCTATGTGAATCTGCTGAATTCCTACCTGGTAGGTATAGTATCTATATGACCTAAATTTATATCCATATGACCTACATACTATATTTGTATGTTGCAGTGTTCTGTGAGAAAATCTTTGGCATTTCAGAACATGTGTATAAATTTGTTTTAATAAAGAGAACCATCTTAATGTTTAAAATCATATAAAATTAAAATACAAGCTACAAACTCAAAACATCCAGTATGCAGCAGTAATATTAAAGGAGTAGGGTAACACAGTTACATAGTTACATATATAGTTACATAGTTAATACGGTTGAAAAAAGACACATGTCCATCAAGTTCAACCAAGGAGGTTCTAATCTCATTAATGGTGCGTTCACACCTACAGGATCTGCAGCTAATTTTCTGCAGCAGATTTCATTTAAATAACTGAACACAGCATCAAATCTGCTGCAGATCTGCTGCAGATCCTGTAGGTGTGAACGCACCCTAACTGGGTTCACACTACGTATATTTGAGGCTGTATTTTTGAGGCTGTATAGCAACCAAAACAAGGAGTGGATTGAAAACACAGAAAGGATCTGTTCACATAATGTTGTAATTGAGTGGATGGCCGTCATTTAATGGCAAATATTTGCTGTTATTTTAAAACAACGGCTGTTGTATTGAAATAATGGAAGTTATTTACCGTTATATGGCGGCCATCCACTCAGTTTCACCATTGTGTGGACAGAGCCTTTCTGTGTTTTCAATCCACTCCTGGTTTTGGTTGCAATAAGGACCTGACATGAAGACCAAATACAGCCTCAAATATACATAGTGTGAACCCAGCTAAAGGGGTATTTTCATTCGGGCTTATTATCCTCTATTCATAGAATAAGAGATAACAAGCTGATCACATGGGCTCCAGCCATCTGGACTCCCACCATTCTTTAGAACCCCCACCGATCGATCGTCCTGCAGTGAATGGAGCCCTCAGTGTCTCTATTCATTTTCTGCAGGGCCATCATAAGCTTCTGAGCACTAAATAATAGATGTAGATTCTGTACTGTGCCTCCATAAGGATCCATATTCTTCTTAAAATACCTAGGATATTTCTGTAACCCTCAACAAGTGTAGATCTTCTGTGTTACCTTAGTAGTATAACTTAGGGACAGGATACTCCACTCCTGTTTTTGTCCCCAAGTCATACTGGTGGCGTGGTGTGAACCCTGATGCGCGTTTCACAATAGATGCTTCCTCCAAGGGGCCCCTTGGACTTTGGCACATGCCAACCGCTGGCATTACAATTTAATATTTATTTGCTGTATATTTTCAACATTTTACACTGTACATCCTTAGAAAAGCACATTGTGGGTTAATATAGGCAAAATGTCAGTCATTGCATGCATGCCTGGCTGGTAGGCTCGCCTTCCCCTAAGCTGCACAGAAATATTTCACTCCATGCAATTATCTCAACAGATGTTTTCTTTCTAGATAATTAATGCAATTTTTGCTTGTTAAACACATAGCATGATAATTCATTTCCTCAAAATTACCTTTATTTAGAATATTCCAACATTGACTTGTTATAGCACGTGTCCTAATGCACACTGTACTGAAATACAGGCAGACTCAGTTGAAAAAACTAATCAGGTCATGGTCTTATATATGAGATGAAAGCAATGTAAAATTATCCATAGTAAATTGATTTAACATATATTATCACAGGTTAGAACAGGAATTGTTTCCAATGACGTTTTGAAAAGGAATGATGTGTGTTTTGTATCATCTATAACTTAAATATGTTTTAGAATGATAAATCTACCTTTTATATGATTTCATATAAATTCATATAAATATAGATTTTGAGAGATATCAAAACTACTGACACACCCATAAAGACAACTAAAAGGGAGAGTCCATACATACCAAGTCTGCATGAACAATAAATGTTGCTAAAGGTCCTGGGTGCCGCTCTCTCAGCATGGACTCTTGATTGGTTGATTGGGCCAGGAATATCTATATAATGTAAAAGGAAATAATTTAGAGTGCCCGTAAATAGCCACTGTGATTTAAAAGTCTCCTATTTGCTAGCCTATGATATTCCTAACATTTGTAAATCACTTTTACCACATTTACAAAAAAATACTTTTTACCAAAGATAAACAGCTTGAAAATATTGGCCAATAGGTGCCTCACTTCAGCAACATGAGATACATGATAACAACTGTCTCTAGTAATGGCTAGATCATGAAAGACCACAGGATTGGAGCCTGGGAGACAGAGAGAAGTAAGAGACCATTATAAAGTCCACACAATATACCAGCAAGCTGTCTCAAAGGTAAATGAAGGCTTCCCTCTAGCCCTTCCCTCATCCTTCCAACTCCCCCTACCCCCCATACCCCCCCCATACAGACATGTGTTGATGTAATATGTAATATATTTTTTTATATATTTGCTTACTTTTTTCAAAAGAGCCAAGGAGCAGGTGGCTGAACATAAAAACATGCACCTACCTCCACGCTTCTGGGTTCCTGAGCAGGGACCCAGGTTGTGACGTGTCAACCTGAGGCAGGACCCCGCTATGGCCCCTTACTGGCTGAGCAGGTCTGACAGGTCACGACCCAGGTCCCTGCTCAGATCAGAAAGAGGCCAGGGAGTGGGGAACAGCAGACCCAAGCATTGAGGTAAGTGCATATTGTTATGTTCAGCCTTCTCCTCCTCGCCTCTTTTGAAAAAAGATGTCCCGGACTTCTCCTTTAATGTAACAGTGCATTAAATTAACAGGTTAACTAAACAGGTTATACTAAATCTGATCAAAATTTCTGAAATATGGTTTGCAGTCATGGCTGGCTGAAGAATGCAATACATCCATATATACATATGTAGAAAATAATTAATTTTTCAGCTAAAGATTAGAGATGAGCGAACCTCGAGCATGCTCGAGTCTGCTGAACTCGGTCGGTGGCTGCTGAAGTTGGATAAAGCCCTAAGGCTATGTGAAAAACATGGATATAGTCATTGGCTATATCCATGTTTTCCAGACAACCTTAGAGCTTTATCCAAGTTCAGCAGCCCCAGCTAATCAAATACCGAACGTTTGGGTTCGGATCAACTCGAACCCGAACTCGGTTCGCTCATCTCTATTAAAGATCTGTTGGACATAAAAATCTAAAGTGTCATCATCCTTGGATATAACGCCCAGTATGGTAGCTGAAAGCTATTATCGTCTGTCTCTGTATTATACAATGTGTTCTTTCAATGCCTACATGCATTATTTATGCGTATGGCTATATTTATTCATTTATGGGTTGATATACATTTATATCAGTAGTCTGCAATGTATGGTTTTTCCTCTGTTGTGAAACATTAGGTCTCAGCTTACCATGACTGTTTTCAGCTTTTATAGCATGCTCAATGGGAAGTGACTGAACCTGAGAAGTGAAGTGCGTATAGGCTGAGCCAGGGCAGGCATTAGCATTGAGCAAACATGGGGAGATGCCAGAGCCTGCTAGGTCTTGATGTTCATTTAGTTTATGCTTGCCGAGATTTGTGTAGGATAGACAAGGCCCACATATACAGTACCCAGAGCGGGTCCTGGGTTGAGCTTACAAAATAGAAAATGTATATGGTTATTTCTCCCGAGATCACTTGCTGACAAAATGGATCCAAACCCATTTTTGAAAATGTATTACTATCTTGGTGCAATGCATTGTATAATCTAACATTAGGTACAAACAGGTAAGTAAGGAATGTGTATTATACATATGTAAGGAATTTCATACAAGCGACTAAAATTGTGAACTCGTATACTAGTTGACACTTCTAGTATACAAATATGTATGATAAAATAAAATGTAAGCAACCTGTGAGCGTTAAAACTCTTCATTTTAGTTTTCACACCTTCAGATTGCTTGAGATGGCCAATATGTCACATTATTGCTGGCAAAAATATTGACCACTTTACAGTAAAAGGCAATTTTAAAGAATTTCTATCATTTAGAATCAGCTTAAGCAAACTTTCCTGGCTACACATGTCGAGACTGCTTTAGTTTATTTGTTGCAGCTTTTTATCTTGAGAGCGGTTGATGCTAGACAAAAAGCAAGCATTGCTCTTCAGCTGATTGCAAGTGGCATTTACATTGAGGCTATGCTGGTGCTGAAATAACTGATGTAGAGGAGACAAAATAATGTGCGGCAATCCGACTAAACTCACTAGTTAACCAAAAAGACAAATGTTTACATCCATGAATTCTTATGACAAGTTAGAATCTATTAGAACACACGACTTTAAATTGCTGCGAGGGATCCTTGGAATTGGCTCCGCCAATTACCCATAAAGACGCCGTTGGTAATCTCTCTCACACAGAAGCTACTTTTTATGTCCCATCACTAAATTCCCAATGACTCTATGTTGTTATAGCGGAATGGGAATTTAGCATTTCAGACAGCTCATTAGACGCCTGGAGATGCCTCTTACCAGAATAGCTTGGTTTGATGTATCAGTGAAAACTTTTCTTTAGATTTTTTTTAGTTTACAATTAATGTTATTAGTAACTGGACTCGGCAAAGATTTAAAGAATATATGTTGGTTTATTAAATTGCTTTCAAACACATATGAGAAAGTAAAGGTATTACAGTTGTAAGTCTACCTAAATTCTGTTCTTCTGAAGGTGATAATATAAATGTATCAGCAGCAGATACTGTACAGCACACATTTTGCAGGCAATTGAATATAAAATGGAATGATGCAAGTCTGTATATATTACTTGTGAACTTTAAATTCTGCTTTAAAAAACCCATCACTGTAGCACCATTTAGTTGCAAATTGAAAAACATTTGGATGTTTCCAAAAGAAAAAAGAAAAACAATGTAAATAGCCCAACACGACTAATATAACAAGTAGTTTCTCTAGATTCACAAAATGCTACTGCTGCAATCTCAGGATTGCTTACTACCTTTATGACAAACATGTATAGTATCTAGTAGAGCACCCTTATATAGCACATTAGGCTATGGCCACAATACGGTTTTGCAATCCGTTTTTTCATCCATTTTTTACAAAAAATGTATGAAAAACAGACAGAAAAAACGGATGCATTATTGTCTATTTTGATCCATTTTTCATTTTTGATTCCATTCAAAATGCATCCGTTTTTAACATACACAAAAACATGGTCGATCACATTTTTGTGTATGCTATAAAAACATGCGTTTTGATCCTCTTTTTGACAATGGAAGTCAATGGGCCCCCCCGGAGGACTGGTTGCTGGCCAGGGGCCACCTACAGCCAATAGACATTTGTTAAGTTTGTCTGCAAAAGCAATAGTTTTTGTGGACAGCATTAACTGCCCAAATCTTGAGTGGGCCCCCTGCCTGTGTGGGCCCGGGAGCACCCCCCCCCCCTCTGCCCCCACCAAATTACGCTACTGACGTTGTTTGAACATAGTCTTTCACTGACATATTCTTATGTCTCACATAGTTATATAGCAGAGGCTGTTATAGAATGATGTAAAAGTTCTTGTGTTTGCCATATGTTTACCGGTTTAGCTGATCTGAAACACATGGATTGTCTTCCATCTTGTTTCCCATTTCATCTCTTACATGGCAGTGTCACAGAACGGCCGGTGTCAGTAAAGTTCATCCCGGCCAGTACTGCAGTACCAGCCAGATTAACTTAATTTTCATAATAACATAATAACATTTCAATTACCCAAAGGACACAACTTAAGCTCCCAGAGCAGGAGAGGTTTTCTATGGGAATTTGCTGCTGCTCTGGACAGTTCCTGTCTCAGACAGAGGTGGCAGCAGAGAGGATGTTGTCAGACTGAACAGAAAAAAAAACATTTCCTGCAGGACATAGAGCAGCTGATAAGTATGGGAAGACTTGAGAATTGTAAATAAACGTGTATTACAAATCTATTTAACTTTCTGAAAACAATTGATTAGAAAGAAAAAGATTTTTTACTGGATAACCCTTTTAATAATATATAAAATAATCTTAAATAAAGCTGGAGTATCAGCATATTTTTAATGCAAAGCAACAATAAAGTCATATTTCTTCATATATTTATGCTTCCATGTCTTGTTTTTTTGCCTCAGGTCAGGTTCTGCCAAGTACACAAACCTTAATGAAGAAAGATCATTTAGGAGTATGTTTTACTATTTGATCAAAGATACAAAATGCATTTCAATATCTGAGTACATCTATTTTATTACTATGGAATTTAATTACAGATACAGTATTCTCTGTATAAGAATTATCCACTATACAGTACCTGTCTCTTACTGCCGTCTTCCTAACAATGACTGGACCAGGGGGAAAGAAATAACTGGTTCTTAGTATGACCTGAAAGGAAAGTCCACAGTCATTAAATCAGATTGCTCAATGCCAGGCCACTTGTCACTGCTCATCTCTCATTCATGTAAAGTAGGCTAATCTTGCTGCCATTTTCTCCATTCACAAATTAATGTAGATTTGTCTTTTTCAGTTTAGTTATTTTTTTAAGATGTAGACAATGCTTACAGATGCACTTGGTGGCTATGTTCACACTATGTTTAAAAAAAAGAGTTTAGGATAACGTCTGTTCCATTTTATAACAATAATTATTTGCATTGAAGTCAATAGAATGACGGCCGCCAATACACACAGCAAATGACAGATGTCATTTAACACTCAAATTGACGTACATCTATTTGAGTTTCAAAAGACAGACAGAAAAAGACATTGTGTGAATGTAGCCAATAGCTGGCTATAGAGAATGTTCCATTTTTGTATAATCGTGTTTCTAATAAACCAGGTAGGAATAATTTACTAGGGACTGCAGGTAAAAGTCCCAACAGATTATAGTAATCCACAGGAAAATTCCTACCTGCAAAATCGCACTATAAGGCTATGTTCACACAGCGTATGGGTTGTAGAAATCACAGCCGTTGTTGCAATTTGCAACAGCCATGATTTATACAGCACACACACTGTATGAAAATGCATGGAATCCCAGCTGGAGTGTATACATTTACGGGGTCATTTATCATACCAAAAGGTGTATTTTTAGGTGGAAAATGGCCAGATGTGAATACATTTTTTTGCAAATGGCCGTTTTGTGAAATTATTTTCGCATTAGTCCATTTTCCGCAAGCTTTGCCAGGGTGATATGATGGTGTTATCCAGTCACAGTATGGTGGTATTGGTCAGGACTGGTGTGGCGGTGTTACCCAGTCACAGTTTGTCGGTATTGGTCAGGTCTGGTATGGCAGTGTTATCCAGTCACAGTATGGCGGTATTGGTCAGGTCTGGTATGACAGTGTTATCCAGCACAGTATAGCGGTATTGGTCAGGTCTGGTGTGGCAGTGTTATCCATTCACAGTATGGCGGTATTGGTCAGGTCTTATATGACAGTGTTATCCAGTCACAGTATGGCAGTATTGGTCAGGTCTGGTATGACAGTGTTATCCAGTCACAGTATGGCGGTATTGGTCAGGTCTGGTATGGCAGTGTTATCCAGTCACAGTGTGGCGGTATTGGTGAGGTCTGGTATGGCAGTGTTACCCAGTCACAGTTTGGTATACCTGTTGTGCCCTGTATATACATGTACTGTATAGATGGAGTAGGGGGTCCTGTATATACATGTACTGTATAGATGGAGTAGGGGGTCCTGTATATACATGTACTGTATAGAGGGAGTAGGGGGCCCTGTATATACATGTACTGTATAGATGGAGTAGGGGGCCCTGTATATATATATGTACTGTATAGATGGAGTAGGGGGTCCTGTATATACATGTACTGTATAGATGGAGTAGGGGGTCCTGTATATACATGTCCTGTATAGATGGAGTAGGGGGGGGTCTACAGTTATTACTGTGGATGTTGTGAGGCAGCTTCCCTAGCAACCATTGCTCCCTGTGAAAATGAAAGCAGTAATCCTATTGGTTGCTAAGGCTCCAACTGCCGTGTCTGCTGCAGCTAATTATATCACCTGTGTTTGCAGTGAGGAGATTTTCCCATTCATCTCTATGGGGCGCCTCTCTTTCCCCTCCCCCTCCCCTCCTGTACATCTGGCGGGGACGGGACCTTCGCAATAACCTTCCCGGGCACCCAATGTATCTATGGGCCAAATTTGGGGTCAAACGGTTCAGGCGTTTGGAAGTCTATAGAGGACAGACAGACAGACAGACAGAAGGACAGACAGACAGACAGACAGACTTTGATTTTTATGATATAGATGACAGTGACTGTTTAAAGTCTATGGAAAAAAGTCTGACATACACAGTAAAAAACATGTTATGTTTTTTTTTTTACAATGTGTGCACAGATAGCTGTTTTTCCATGGACTTTGATGTAACACATTATTAGATTTAAAATATGGCAGTTTTTTTTACCTATTTTACTTTCATGTGTTTTTCTTTTGCTTTTACTTTAATGTGTGATAACATAGCCTAACTGTGATCCAGGTGACATTTTCTACACTTGACTATACAAATTTTGAATAATTTTACAGTCACTTCTAGGTCATTGAAATGACTGCTACATAGTCCCTAAGGATCGGTGTAATACCAGCTGGTGGCTGGGAGCTTACAATTGTGTTTTCATTGAATTGGTGTTTTTGATACATTTTTTCTGTAGACATCAGAAGTTATGTGGCTGGATAACAAGCAGAATCACCATTTCAACATTACAAAAAAAAATAGTTTTCATGAAATGTCAGTATTGTGTTCTGTTTGTGAAGAAATGTCATTGCGGGAACCGCATCCTACACATTTCATGCAGAGAACAAAAGAGAATAAATATATCTTGGAGGAGAGAAAGGATGTCCATGGACAGTGGGATCAAACTGCTCTCTTCATATAAATGTAGCTGATGGTAAAGATCACATGCTTTAACTTAATATTTACTGCAATATAATATGGTCTGTGAGCAATGGCGGATTAAATGTACCCTGGGCAGTCCAGACACCCTGAGCCCCCAAAACCCCAAACGCCCCCCCCAGTACACAGGTTCTCTGACGTGGTACCGTAGAGCGAGAGCAAGTCGCAAGATTCATATGGTAAAAGGGGACTTAATGCAGACCATGTTACTAAAATGCAAAGAAGCCCCCTGTGTAGTCCCCCTATTGTAGATTGCCCCCTGTGTAGTCCCTCTATTGTGGTTGACCCCCTGTGTAGGTCACCTTTAGTAGATGGCCCCCTGTGTAGATCCTCCTTTAGTATATGCCCCCCATATTGCCCCCCCCCCCACTTATTTAGATGGCCCCCTGTTCAGCCCCATGTAATTAAATGGCCCCCATGACAGCAACAGCTGCTATAGGGACAACTCACCTTCCATGCACTCCCACATTGCTGCAGCTCTTCTGGCACGCTCTTCTGGCACGAAACCAAAACTCAGTGTGAACCTGGCGGCACAGTGCATTTTTTTAGCATTCTAGAAGACTTAGGTTTATGCTGACATAGAGTGTAACAATCTATTACAGTTAGATGCTCGGTAATGACCACTATGCTGATAATTAGAAAATGACATCCATTTGTCTCCCCTGTTGCTCATTAGTTTGTCCTTGTTGAATTCCAGGCAGCAAAATTATTTTGAGCCTGAGTGTGATTTATGTCTGTCATAATGTCTAAGGCGTTCATCTCAGGTGAAAGGCCTTCAGCTCATATTCCGTACTAAGGAAACACAAGTCTGCAGCTCTGTCATTGATTTTATCTTCATGCTGCCATCTTCTGTTTCTGAACTTCAGGTGGATTTGGACACTTGGCATTCTGAAAGACTGCATCATTTTCGTTTTATTCCCCATATTACATGGTTTATTTTGGGGAATTGCTGATATAAAACAATTATAATGATGATAAAGCTTTATGGCTGCTTTGTTAGATAGTTGCAGCCAGAATGACTTGGGGACAATGTTATAGCCAAGCACTGAAATCACAGCCACTCCTGTCATGTTATAATTTCACTTGTCTGTGTTGTATCTCTAGATTTTATGTTACTATGAAGAAGAGCATTTGTGTACTTGATTAAAGAAATTGTACCATAACCTCTAGGCTACAGTATGTTCACACAAAGTATTTAATTAACAGTACTTAGCACTATTGCACAATAGCAGTAATTAAACACAAATTAAATGCTATATGTGAACATAGCCTTAGACTGATGATGATATGTTTGCATATTACTACTGACTGCTCTACTATAATATATATATACAGTGGTGCCTTGGATTACGAGCATAATTTGTTCCGGGGCTGTGCTTGTAATCCAAATCCACTCTTAAACCAAAGCAAATTTTCCCATAAGAAATCATTGATATGCAGACAATTGGTTCCACACCCCAAATATAATGATTTATTCTGAATAACATGTAAAACAGACGAAACAAACATTTAGAAACAGCAGAATCTGTGATATTATAAGTTACTATACAGTAATGGAGAGGATGGGAAACACAAGGGTGGACAGAGACTGCAGGGAGCATGAAGGAATGAGCAGGACATATGTGGGCACATACATGCAGCACTCTCTGTCCGGGGAGAGAGGGGTTAAAGCTATGAAGAGATTACCTCCACAGTCCTGTCCCCTGATGTAAGCCCCAGCCTGAAGTGGATCTGCTATGATTTGGAAGGTAAGGGAGACTTCCTGGGTCAGAGTACTGGGCTGTAGACCACACAATGCAGACCATGCCCCTCCTCCACTCGCCCACCAACCCAGTACAGGGAGCTCTTAAACCAAAGCAATGCTCTTAAATCAAGTAACAATTTTGAAAAACTGTGAGCTCTTAAACCAAAACGCTCTTAAACCAAGTTACTCTTAAACCAAGGTACCACTGTGTATATATATATATATATATATATATATATATATATGGGTCATTCTAGTGACTAAGAACTAAATAAATTTTTTGTCATTTTTAGTTTTATGGTTTTCACCAAGTACTGTGATCACTGTAGCAGTTAATCTGTCTAGGGATGTATGTTCCTGACTGTTAATGGTTAACTTGGAAAATGCCCTCCCCACAGGTGTAAAGTGGTTAAAAACTCACTATATATGCTGGGTGGGGAGGTGTTGGCAGTGTGAGAATACTGCTTCGCTACTGATCCTGGAGGCTAATGCTGCATTTACACATAACGATTATCGTGCGAATTTGCGCGATAACGATCGAATTCGAACGATAATCGTACGTGTAAACGCAGCGAACAATCAAATGACGAGCGAGAAATCGTTCATTTTGATCTTTGAACATGTTCTCAAATCGTCATTGATCGTTTGCAAAAAATTCGCAGATCATTCCGTGAGAACAGTCGTTCGCCGATTTAACTAATGTATGAGATAGGCTTAAGCGATCGCAAACAGACTATAAACAGAGAACAGGTTGTACAGATAAGACTGAGATTCCTCCTCTTTTCAAATCCATTCCTGGCTTTGGCTACAAAAATCTTTCAGATAATCTCTATGTGTAAAAGGACCCTTAGATGTAGAGATCTTCAATCTACAGCTGTTTGTGACCTGACCCTCAGTCTCGATTAACTGTAAAAGGTTAAAAGGGGCCATAATGTTCATTTGGTGCTGTCTGAAAAGCTTATATCTGTTCCTAGAGATGAGCAAATCTTTATAACAAACAAAGTGAATAGCTTCTTTAGCTCGTCAATCTGCTTATCCGCCTTCTGCTTTTGAAGTCCATGCTGCTACACTTCGGGTGCCTGGAAAAAAGCTGGATCCAGTCCTGGGAAACTTCTCCCAGGACTGGATCCAGCTTTTCCAGGCACCTGGGGCGGAGGGGCATGGCCTTCAAAGGCAGCAGGCTGATAAGCAGATTGCCGAGCTAACGAAGCAATTCATTTCATTTGTTCTGTAAATTTCTATCTGTTACTAAACCTACTGTATAAGCTGAAGAAAACTATACTTTGTAACACCTGATGAGCAAGTTGCACTAATTGTATCTTTTTTGCTGGAGCTAAGACGCCAAACTGCTGCATGTGAGGTATATAGGTGGCATGCTGTGGATATTAACTTTACTGCTTTTCGACTACTAAGAGCAAAAACAGCTTTAGAAACCAGCAAGGAATATAAGTCCTGGGTAAAAGATACTGATACCTCTCAGACCATTGCCCAGGATAGGACCATTGCTTTGTTTTAATATACTGCAGAAAGGCAATGGGGCAGATTTACTAAGTCTAATGTGTGTAACTATACTAATGTGGGCTGGTGTTTATTTTGTTCCAAAATATTGTGTGGGATTTGTGTAAAAGTCATAGTAATTGTGTCTAAGTAAAAAGGTCGCAAACAAATTCACCTTGTTCTGATCTGCACCAGTTTGCAACTTTTTCAAAAGTCGCAAATGATAAATTGGGTGCACATTCAGCATTATGTGAATCTTTGGGTGAATACTCAAAACAGGGAGATTAAAAAAAAAGTCACATCTAAAAAATATTCACCTGTCGAATATTGGTTCATAAATAGAAATAAGACCAAAAATGGGTGAAAAATCCAATTATTAAATATAGGCACAAAGCCCTTGATACATTTCCCCCAATGTCTTTATGAGTCACAGTAAGCTGAGGTCCTGGCCCAGCTTTTAATGGGTAAACCACTATAAATGTGTTGTGATTTGTCAGCAGAAAGTGCAAGAAGTTATTTATGGCCTAAATCAGAAATACTTGCACAGCTGGGGGTCACCTTGGTTGTCTGTGCTCAAAGGGTACATTAGTGGCAACATGCCAGAAAGCCTTTGAGGTCTCAAGCGCATGCCCTGCTGAATTTGGTTGATAAATGGCTTGAACCCAAAAGGTCTGCATAGTACATGGTTTGCATAATGCAAAGTGATTTGCAGAATACTGAACCATTGATCTGCACCCTGGAAAGACATTCTGTAATAGAAAACCATGCTATAGAAAATGCAGGTGGTCAACCAGCTTGGAGAAATACCCATGTGCACTCAGGACCAGAATGCGGCATAGTAATGTAGGAGTCCAAGTTGTGCTGCTCCACAGGTTTTCTTATCCAGTATAGGCCCTTTTTGAGCACATTTATTAGTAGAAAAGCAACATTTTAACCCCTTGAGGACCAAGCCCAAAATTGTGAAGATCGAATGTTTTGATTACTTTTATTAATATTTTTAATGCATAATGTAACAAAAAATCGGTAATCCTGGCACTTTTTTCCCTCTCTTCGTGTACACTGTTAGCCGTTAGTGATGGCAATTGTTATATTTTAATAGATTGGCAATTACGCACGCTATGGTATATTATGTTTATTTTTATATGTTTTATGTATATAATGGGAAAGGGGGATGATTTAAACTTTTATTGGGGGAGGGGCTTTGGGGTGTTTGTAAAGACATTTTTACTTTTTTTTTACACATTTGAAGTTCCTTTGGGGGACTTTTACATACATTTGTTTCATTATACACATTGATCAATGCTATGCCATAGGCATTAACGGTCAGGGCCAGGCTGCTCACTGCGGAGCGGAGCGCACTTCATAGCTTAGGAGGTACCAGTACACCCAGGGTTGTCTGGGGACAGACTTCCAGGACATACCGGTATGTCCTAGGTCGTCTAGGGGTTAAACCCTTAAGGACACAGTGGATTTTGGCCATAAGGACCAAACCAAATTTTTATTTTTGCGGGTTATTTTTGCGGCTTCATGTTATGTTTCTGGGACCCTGTTTGACCTGTACAGGACCTAAAAATGCTCTAGTCCACTACATAGAAAGATATTTAGAGTCTCTTGTAGCTCTTTCTGACTGCTGTATGTAAGGACTTGCTGTATCCATATAAGTTAGACGGTTATTTTCCTTTAAATTTCATTTTTTTCTCATTTTGGTGGATTTAGAACCAATTACCAGTTTTCCATAGAGTTTTGATCTCAACATACAATGGTTTTAACATACAATGGTCGTCCTGGAACCAATTATTATCGTATGTTGAGGGACCACTGATTTCATAATGCAGGACTTTTCCATACATAGCTGATTTTGTACATAGGTTCTCAATGTCTTTTTTCTAGGCTTTGTTCCCATATTTGTGATCCTGAATGCTGCAGAATTCATGTCCCCTTTTCTTGAAATGTGGGAACTTGACCTTACTGATTGTGCATCATAAGGAATTCAGGGATAAATTACTGTGACATGAAGCATCAGCTCTGCAATATGGTGTCTCACTAAGGTTATTTGTTTGCTAAAAAGACAGAGAGCACCGGTGGGCGCACATAGCGTGATACGGTATTAGAACTGAATAATAAAAAGGCACATAAGATGCCGCTCACCTACGACGGACGAGCTCCGAGCCTGACTCCGCCTTACGCAGATTAGTAGAAACTGTCTGCAGCCCGTTCTGAAGCTCCGGATAACCGGTAGGAGAATGCAGATTGGAGATCGCTGATGGAGGTCCCGACAAGCAGAGTGTCCAGGAATATCAGGCAATGACCGGCTGTCTGTTTGCTACTCCCCAATGGATGATAGGAAACGTAGTTCAGGATAAACGCATTTAACAGTAGATGGATTACGTCTTTCAAGAACCTTCTCTTCATCAGATCCATAAAAAAATGTACACACAGTGGGGTTTACATAGGTAAAATGGTGGGAAAACCAATTTGTGAAGTGAGCCCTGATTGGCTTCAGTATACATGCAGTAATACATGCAGTAATACAAACAAATTTATCTTATAGCCTTCTGGCATATAGCATATATAAGCTGTTATACACATTAAAATATAAAACATGAACTAAAACATAAATAGATCAAAGATAAAAGCATTACAAGCCTGCAACCATTTTTTTTAGCATTAAGTATCCTAAATAGGACTACTAGTAACTGATGTCCATATACATGAAACAATATATAAATCCTACAACCAAAAAAGATGCTGGACAATATTCTTAAATTATTACATCAAAGCTTTATAGTTACATACAAAAAACATGTTTTTAAACCATACTTAAAAAAGGGGGAAGCATAAAATGATACAGTACATACATTGGACAGCTTACAGGTCACAAAATAGATGAATAATATAGGCTCTATGTACTAAATTAAGTTGATGGTATATTAATCAGTCCCAGGAGGTATAAAAGTGCACAAATGCAAGTAAACAAGGAACTAACGGTGCTTAAATAAGTTAAATGTCTAGATATATATACTGCAAGTGCAAGTTTAGAACAAAGTAATATAAACAAAGTAAGGTAAAAATGTGTCAAAGCTACATATTAGCAACTATGAAAAAGTGTCAAAGCTACATATTAGCAATATGTAGTTTTGACACTCACATATAGGCAAACTCAGCCCTAGAGCAACACACTCGCTCTGGTCCTCTCCGACCCCCATACAATGCAGACACTGAATGCATCACAATCGTTTTAGGAGCCGTACAAATAGGGGCAAATATTGTAAAGGTTGGCTTTTTAACGGTTTATTATTGTTTCTTTTATTCCCCAATTCCATTTATACAAATACAGTTGCAATAAAATATTAGTCTGTAGGGTAATTTAGCCAGTCACAATTGTGAAAATTTAAATCCATTTAACTATCAGGGGATTCGAACCCAAGTCTCCTGGCTCTCAAGCCAAACACCAGACCACTGCACTACATTAGTATTGCCATTTAGAAACAATATCAGTTGTGATGCTAAAAGTAACATTGCTAAAAAATGGTTGCAGGATTGTTTTAGTTCATGTTTTATATTTTAATGTGTATAACAGCTTATATATGCTATATACCAGAAGGCTATAAGATGAATTTGTATTACTGCATGTGATAGTTTTTACACTGGAGCCAATCAGGGCTCGCCTCACAAATTGGTTTTCCCATCATTTTACCCATTTAAACCCAACTGTGTGTACATTTTTTATGGATCTGACGAAGAGAAGGTTCCTGAAACGCATGATCCATCTACTATTAAATACGTTTATCCTGAACTACGTTTCCTATCATCCATTGGGGAGTAGCAAACAGACAGCCGGTCAGCGCCTTATATTCCTGGACACTCTGCTTGTCGGGACCTTCCGCAGCGATCTCCAAAGGTCATTTGTTTGAAATATTGCATTATTTAAATAATTTACAATCAGTCACAGTCTTAGACTCTTTATATGGGGATGAAAAGTCTTTGTGGTCAAAGAACCTTTTTTTTTGTGCTCAGACAGATGATAAAACTATGTGTTGACTTACAATGATATCATTAAAGCCTGATACCGGGATGTTCTAAAATGTCTTTGCTGTATAGTTTTAAAACATTTCTATAGTTCAGTTGACATACAGTAGTATAATATCCGCAGCTATTCATTTGAAACATCTTATTATTTAACTAGTAGCATTGTAGAAATAAGTATCAAACTGATCCCAAATGTGAAGAATACAAGTCAGCGCCAAACCACAACAACAAGCCCAGCAGGAGCAAGATGTACTTGCTCTCTATTGACAAGAACAATGGAGACATCAGTGATAAATGGAAATGCTGGTCAAACAGATGCTTACTTGCAATGCACTGCAGAATAAACAGAAAAATGCTTTCGAAAATGAGGACAAAATCGCTCTTTTCAATGACCTAAATTCTTGTGCAGTTCTAACGTTGTTCCACAGCCTGCCTTTAACATTGGTATTATTAATTTGTATATGTACAATTCTCTTGGGGTTCTGGTTCTCATTGCAGAGATCCAGCTGGTGTAGGGAGTCTTACAGGCAATGCAAATAGAAAGGGCTTTTTAGTTCTCAAAAAGGAATAATACTGTTATGCGACCTATAGGTAAATATTGTGTACATCAACGTCTGACCCATTAAGTGCCTTGGAATACTGGCGATATCAGCCAACCCATAGACATTAATCTGTAGACAGCTGCATCAAAGCTATTGCTCCTCATCAATTGGACAAAAGAAGCAGATTTCTGGGAGTAGTATAATAAATTATAGAAAAATACCTAAAATTACTTTGCAGGTGCAAGTCCCATGTAATGACTGTGGATAAGCTATTTGTTTGTTCAGGTTCAACGAGGCTTATTTAACCCCTTAACAACCCAGGAAATTTTAATTTTTGTGTGTTCATTTTTTCCCTCTTTAACATAATCTTTTTATTTTTTCATCTATAAAGCCATATAATACCTTTTTTTTTTTTTTGCTAAACTAATTGTACTCTAAAGACAATCTATCCACCTGACCCTCCAGTGATGCGGCATTGGAGATTACTCTGTTCCAGCTATTGTTAAAGCAGCCATCAACTGTCAGATATAAAGCCTGCTCCACCCATTATTAACAGCCATGTGATAAAAATGTGTCATGTCATGGATTTTTAGGGGCTGATATGTCTTAATGGTGTTATTGTATCAAGATTCTATAGTTCATGTATTCACTTAATAGATATTCCAATCTCCAATATCTATGACATAAATAGCTGATAGGTGCAGATTCCAGATTCTCATCTATAGGGAGACTATGGGCTGGTTGATTTCAGAATAGAAGGGAATGGAGAGGTGTCCGTATACCAGTGGTTATTATACCATATATATTGAAACTATGTACAGTCTATAAGGATGAGACTTAAAGGTAGAAATGAGCAAATCTACAGCAGGAACAAAGCGAATCGCTTCCTTCCTACCTGCATTCTGGCTGTGGGCTTTGATGTCTGCTACGCTCTGTGCCGCTTCTCCCCAGGAGCTGGGAAAAGAAGGATCCAGTCCTGGGAAACTGGGAGAAGATTCCCAGGACTGGATCCATCTTTTCCCAGCATCTAGGGGGGAGTGGCACGGAGTAGAGCAGACTTCAAAGCCCACAGCCTGATGAGCAGAATGCAGGTAGGAAGCAAGTGAAGCACTTGTGCAGTGTCCAGACAAGTAATGACTAGGAGACATCCTTCCCAGGGGTATTTCTAATGGAGGGGGCGCAGAGGAGGGATGGAGAGGTGGTGCAAGCCTAGGGCACACACACTCTAGGCCACGTCAATTTGACACAAGGCTGCAAGTTTAAAAGTTGTGTTTTAGGACAATAACTGCATCACCTGTCGAAGAGACCCCAGGACAGCTCTTGGGTTAAAAGCAGCTATCTGATGGTACAAGCCGTTGGGGGGGGGGGCAGATTGTGGGTGCAGAGTTGCTTTAAGCCTAGATAACTTGTCCCTTTCACTTGGTGAGACTAAAAGATGACGTACACAATATTAGTTCTAGTATTGGTCAAGAAATTATCTACTGTTCGATAATCGTCCGTTGATCAATGTATTGCAATCTATCATCTGATGACATCTGAAAGTCAATAGAAAAAAAATATAAGAAAGAGAAGAAAATATTTAAATATCTCCATTATACCTATTTTTCTTGTTTCTTTGATAATTTCTTGAAAACCAGTAAATGCCTCGATGTTATCACAGGTTTGTGCACACTTAGTACGGTTTGCAGTTTGCCAGTCTAATATGTGCAGCATTTCAAAGCTACAAAAGTCTGCTCCATTATTCTCAAAGAAAAGTGATGAAAACCATAGCGACTGTAATATGTAATGTACCAGATGGTAACAATGTAATTGAGAATCTTCCGTTGTGCATAATGTGTTGAGTAGTCTGAAAATTCTCTCCATGCAGACTGAGCAGTGATTGAAAAAAAAAAACCTTCAGAGAAGTTGTTCAGCAGACGTGTAGATCTGCTTATGCTCGGGAAATTCTTTATATGTAAATTTTCTTATATATTAATAAAGAACAAAACTGCAAAATAGGAGAATTTTCTGTTTTGCTTTTATTAGTTTAAGGAAAAAAAAATTATAGGAAGTTTATCTCCAAGACAGGCTATTGTGTTAGGCTTATATTGTACCTGGTTAATTAAAAAGTCAGTTTGCATTCCTGCAGAAACCACCAACACTGGCTGTTTAACCCCTTCAATGAGTTGATCAATGATGACCGCAGTGCTAAAAGAATGAGGATGTTTCTTTACTTTGAACCCCAGAAACACAGTTGCAGTAGTATTACTAAGCTATAAATGGTCAGCCTGGCAATATCCAGAACTAAGTGATACTTGAAACTTTGTCCTCTTTTTATTTTACAGTATTTCACCTGATATTACAAAATTAATAATTCTAGTATTTGGTATAATTTTTTGTTACGCCATTCACTGTGTGTAATCAATAATATTTTATTTTGATAGTTCATACAATTCTGCACTAGTGATGAGCGAACATGTTTGTTGATGTTTGTACAAACTTCACGCTTATTGTTCGTGTTCACCAGTCACAAACAATTTGGTCATTTATGAACATATTCGGACATGCAAACATTTATGCCCTGATCCTGCACCACTGCCATTTTGACAATGATCCCTCTGCTCAGAACTTGCTGGTCTTGGTCTTGGCACAAGGAGGTGCCCATTCAGCTAATCCCGCCAGTGGGTTCCCAAGTTGTACTTCCTTGTGTCGAGTCCAACACCAGGATATAACAGGACATGTACACCAGAATTTTGTTAGGCTGGATGACCCCTTACATTTACCCTTTCAGTGCACTTTAGGGAAGTTATACTCTTGATGTTAAGTGCTCCTTCAGATTACAGCTGATTGCTAGTGGTCCCAGCAGAAGAATACATTGCAACTTCCTTTATAAAAAGGGATTGTTCCAAGTGGTAAACTCCTTTAAGGCTAAATGCTGCATCTTAAAGGGGTTAATAACAGGCAGTGTTTTTTAATAAAAGTCCAAGGTTGTCTTATAAGAAGGATCATAGTGTTGATGGAGTGCATTTGATTCTTAACATGTGGGCTACAGAATAACTCTGGGGTTAAACAGGACCTAGACATGGATGATACATAACCTTCTACAGACTTTCAAGTAAAGAATAATTGAACTGCACTAAAATACTGGCACAAGACCATTTCACATCTTCATATTTAATCTAGTGTTATCTATTTCTATATCATAATAATAGGTTGGGTCATACCTTCTGTCATATACTTCCAGATGTATTATTTGAGACCAGAATAGTGGGGCTTATAGTCCTACGCAATTTAATTTTAAATTTTACTCTTTAAACTTTCAAATAATCCTGAAGTCTTGCAGTCCTAAGTCCTTTTATTTGTATTGCTCATGTCTTGAAAACAATGACAAACAGATACATGGACACTACAGTCTTATTTTTCTTAAAAAAAAAAAAGAAAAAAGAAAAGATAAATGTTTATATGTTATATCATTTTTTAGAGTGTGAAAAGATAATGTTTGGAGTAAAAGTGTTATCAATTTTCACTGGAACAGTGTCTTCTGCCTACCCCATCAGTCTTGATAGATCTCTCCTTATTAAATCACTATAGAGAAAAAGATCACCACAGGCGCACATAGCATGAAACCACAAACTAAATACAATGTAAGAGGTGGCTAACTTAGCCCATCACCTCCAGCGGTCGCCAATCACTTCGGGGCAGTAGCCGTCTGCTGCCTGTCCTAGGTAGCCGGAAAACCGGAAGGTAAATCAGAAGCAAAATGCAGAGATCCCAGGACGTTCAGGCGCTGAACAGCTCGCAATGCTCTCCTCTCGGAAGGATGATGGGAGCCGTAGTGGTTTATAAAACCTTGTTTTATAAACCCCTACATCGCCCTTCATCTTTTCTAGAGGAGAACGTTGCGTGCTATTCAGCGCCTGGACGTCCTGCGATCTCTACATTCCTGCAGCGATCTCCTTCTTATGGGTATATATTCACACATACAGGATCTGCTGAAGATTTGATGTTGCTATCAATGTAACTTAATGGTTGAACCCAGCATCAAATCTGTAGCTTCAGATCTAGTGCAGATTCTGTACGTGTGGTATACCCTTAATAACCTAGACATGAATGATACATAACCTAGAACAGAATTTCATGTAAAGAATATTTGAACTTTACTGAAATACTGGCACAAGATCATTTAACATCTTTACATTTAATCTAGTGTCATCCATTTCTATTTGATAATTTTAAGTTGGGTCATACTGTACCTTCAGTCATATACTTCCCTATGTATTGTTTGAGACCATTTTACAAGAAAAGTGGGGCTTGTAGTTCTCTGTAATTTAATACACATTTTTTCTAGCACTTGATCGCCACTCCAGTAATCATAGAACAAGCTGAAACCTATAGTACGTTTATTCTCCAAGAAAAGCGGAAAAATGTCACCATGAAATTAAATTTTTATCCTTTCACTAATGCCAGTGTGAATACAGTAGAAGGAGCAGTTTTAAGAGAAGCTATGTAGAAGATTTTGTGCTTATTCTGTGAAATGGTCTGACTAACCTTTTTTTAGTAAGGGGAATCAGGATCGTAATAATCTGGTTAGTCACTATTTCATCAAGAAATATAACTGTCTAATCCCCCTTTCCTTTCATTTTAGAGTAAAGCCCCTGGGCTTATACTTATTAAAGTCTGCAGATATCCTTCAGTACACGGCATGGAGCTAACAATGATAAGTGTCTATGATGCCAGAGTACTCCACTAATGTGCTACCTCTTATTATGTTCTCTCTATGTAGAGATGCTATATTCAGTCATGGTGGGTTCCTCATACAACATGCACTATAAATTTGCGTAGTATGTTACTTAACAGTTACATTAGGCTATGTTCCCTTAGCATCTTTTAGGGTGAAACATAGGCTGCTATTTTATATTGACGGCTGTAAATAAAGATCATTATTTAGGGCCTCTAAATTTGCGCGGACCAAACATTACAAAGCGAGATTCATTACAAACTTTCCTTATTGAATCAATTTTTTTGCAAAGTTAATAACCAGTTCCCAAAGATGGTAGCTAGAGATGAGCGAACCGAACCCATCAAACCTACGTTTGTTTCGAACTTCAACAAAAGTTTATCAGCAGCCTGTTACCAGGCTGCTGTTGTTTGGTTTTTAACCCGACTGGTTATAAAAATAGGGGGGACCCTATGCGTTTTTTTTTTTAATTATTTATTTATTTAAAAAAAACCCGCATAGGGTCCCCCTATTTTTATAACCAGCCGGGTTAAAAACCAAACGACAGCAGCCTGGTAACACCAGGGTGGGAAGAGCCATTGGTTAAGGCCCTCCCCAGCCTAAATCTTACCAGCCTGCTGCCGTCCGGTCCAGGAGCGCCAATTTTGACGCTCCGGGACCACTGGCACCCGGCTCTTCCCAGTACCCCTGGTGGCATTGGGTACTGGGGTAGTAATGGGGGGTTAGTGTTAGCCATTTTATACCGTCTAACACTAGGCCCCGACTTAGTAATTGATTCCGTCTATTAGAGGGCTTCCACTACTAAGTCTATAAAGTAAAGAAATAAAGACAAGACACAAGTTAAAAATTTAATTTATTCAAATAAAAACACCCCCACACCCCTCATTGTCCATTTTATTAAATAAAAACAACAAACAACCGCTGGTCATCAACGTAGTCCACGGAATCCGACGTAATCCACAGGATACCGATATCTGAAAAACAAAAAGGGAGAAACACACAAACAGGAGCACAACACCCATCATTGTGAGCGGTGTTGTGCACCTTACAGTATGCAGCATCTTTACAGATCGCTGCTTACAGTCTGGCCCCAAGGGGTTAAGGGAGGATGTATTGCATCCCCCTTAACCCCTTGGGGGCCAGACTGATGTCAGACTGCACCCATCCCAGCAAGGAAGGGGTTAAGTGACCCCCCTTCCTTGCTGGGAGGGGTGCAGTGCAGGGGAGGAGGTGTGGAGAGCTCTATACTCACCCTGATGTGTCCTCTTTGCTGGTCCGCAGCACAATGAAGTCACTGTACTGCGGACCCGGTAATTATATGTGTGCTCAGCCGATCAGCCAATCAGCTGAGCGCACATATAATTCTAAATGTTTCTTCTAATAATGCTATTGTGATAACATAATTAGAAGAAACATTTGATGTTTTAATTAAAGTAAAGTGATGATTAGTACAGAATGCTCTATTGCCGGCAATATGAATTAACGGCTTACTGGAGCTTCCTGTACTAATTAATATTTAATTAATAAAACACATTTTCGTTGTAATAAAATCAGTTTCGTTGTTCAATAATTAAGCTATAGTAACCAAGGTAACCCTCCCCCTGAAGCAAAGGACTCTGATCAAGCCAACAGTTTGCCATCATCAGATGCCCCTGTATTGAATTGTATATAGTTATCCTTCAAGTAAAGTCTTGATATACTTTCACCGCTATTGTGTGAAGACTTTTATTAAAAATTATATGTCCCTGTGTGTATGCTGAAGAAGACAAGGGCCCCAGCACCCTCGGACCCCACCATGACAGGAAGGTTTCAGAAGGTGAGCCCTAAGGTTGCACTACACCACCCAGCAACACAATACCCTCAGCATATTACCATAATACCACCAATAGGACATGATAATTTTTCTTGGCGTCACGCTTAGGACACTACCACTAATATAGCTGCAGTTGTTCTGCTATTATTATGTGGTTTGTTTAGGTTCAGTTCGAATCAAACCTGAAATTCGCTGTTCAACCAACTGTTCGAATCGAACTTTTTAAAAGTTCGCTCATCTCTAATGGTGGTTAATTTAATAAACATAGGAAAAAAAACAAAAAACTATGCTTACATGTGTTCCCTGAGTCTTTGCTGTCCCTCACCAGCTTGTTTTGTGTATGTATACTGATAATAATATTTTTTATTTGTATAGCGCCAACAGATTCCGCAGCACTTTACAATTCTGGGGGTACATACATTCATAGACAAAAATCAGACATTACAGAGATATGCATATAATTATCCATAGATGAGGAGTGAAGGCCCTGCTCGCATGCATGAGCTTACACACTATCAGGAAGGGGTTTGAAACAAAATGGCAGAGGGGCAAAGTCCTTCCTTTTTAGCATGGTCTAGCCATCTTTATAAATAAGGCAGTGCACGGTGGGTAAACCAGTCACCAACCAATGCCTGCCTGCTACGGGTCTAAGTGCTTAAATGCCTGGGGTATGTATTGGGGGGGGGGGGATCAACTTAGGGAACCTGGTAAGCCTGCTTGAAGCGCGTTTGAAGCTTTGTGCATTGGAGGTGAGTCTGACAGTCTTGGGTAATGCATTCCATAGAACTGGTGCAGCACGTGTGAAGTCCTGGAGACGGGAGTGAGAGGTGCGGAACAGGGTGGATGTTAGGGTATGTTCACATCTCGTTTTTCTCCACACGTCAGGAATCATAGAAAAAAGGATGCGGACGTGCAGTTCGATGTGCGGCCGACGACCACATGATGGCCACATTCACTTTAATGAGCAGGACGGAGTCATTATGTGACTGTGTTCTGCTCATTTGGGGGGCGTAGACTGCTTTTCTGCAGGACTCAAAAGCGTAGTCGACCACGCTTTTGAGTCCTGCACAAAAGCAGTGTACGTCCCGCAAATGAGCAGAACACAGTCACATAATGACTCCGTCCTGCTCATTAAAGTGAATGTGGCCATCACCTCACTCAGACCCATAGACCAAAGGATAAAAGCGTTAAAAGCATTGTCATAGAGCAATTTTATGGAACAACTATTTTCTGTAAAAGGTTTTATTTTCTTAAGAGCCATCAAATAATATAAAAATTATGCAAGTTGCATTAATCGAACAACTTGAGGGACATATATTACATGTCAGTTTTACCATAGGATGAACGGTGTAAAAATGAATCCCCCCCCCCCTTTTTTGTTTGTTTGGTTGGTTGTTTCAGTTTCACTGCGCATATACATTTTTTCTGGTTTTGCAGCATATTTTATGCAAAAATTAAGTCTGCCATTATAAAGTAAAATTAGTGATCCAAAAAATAATGGCTCAAGCGGGTTTGTAGGAAAAAAATACAAGTGCTATGGACTTTTAAACACGAGGAGGAAAAAACGAAAACACAAAAACGAATTGGCTCCGTCATTAAGGGGTTAATTTTTACTTTTACTGTTTATACTTTTAAATAATCCTGAAATCTTACAGTTATAAGTCTTTTTACTTGTACTGCTTGTGTCTTAAAACACTGGCAAACGTACATGGATAGACACTACAATCTTATTTGTCTAAAGATAAAAAAGTTACATGTTTGTATGTTATATAATTTTTTTTTAGAGTGTAAAAAGGTACATTTTAGAGGGAAAGTGTCATGAATTTTAATTTGACTGGTCTTCTGCCTAGCCCATCAGTCTTGATAGATAGAGCTCTCCTTAAGGGTATATTCACACATACAGGATCTGCCGCAGATTTGATGTTGCTGATATCAATGTAACTAAATGTAGCTTCAGATCTGCTGCAGATTCTACCCTTGCTACAAACTTTATCAAGACTAGTTGGGTGGGAGAAGTGGGAACCACCCTTACGATGGGTTAAGGCTGCATGATTATGTTGCAAGTTCCCTTTTATAGCATGATTCAAAAAGAGGTGTTTGCATTCTCATTTCAGATTTTTTTTTAAAGGGAGACTCACATGAAATGTTTCCTAACTTTGGCAAATTTCTATGTGCTCTATGTGTATTACTTGATATATTATACATAGGGATTAGTGAATTGTTAAAGAGGTCAGAGACCTGTTTCTCTATTACAGAACTCCAATTACTCTGCTACATTTTCCCAAGCATTTACTATGTTAAAAATTCTCCTTGTCTTTGGCTGCAACTAGAGGGAGCTCACACCATAGACATGTTTATGGTCCCCATAAAGCTCAGTGATAACAAAAACTATAAGATGCCATGAGCTTCTAGTAGTGACAGAAACCCTCCTCCTAATCCAGAGTTTGCTCATATCTTCATTGTATGTAATGACAATGCTAGGATATGCCATCATTTACAAACATATAGGACTCCAAGGCAGTCTTTGTTGTTTAGGATTAGACTGCCATCATCATATAGTGTTGACTGTACAGGTCCTGGGGCAAAAAGTTAGTGGGGATAAGTGGCCAGGCATACAGTGTGTGTCTGGCCATTCAGTACTTACAGAAGCAGTCAAAGACAGGAGTCCCTGACCCTTTATTCAATTCTGAATTGGCTCACTCATCCCTAGCAACCATTCATAATATTATGGAATATCCTAATTATGTGGGGTAGCATTATCAGATAGGAATACCACTCGCTGGAATACCTATACACCCCAGTCACCTACAGAGCTCATGGAAGAAACCAGAGCTTAATGTTAGGATTATCTGCAATGAGGTGCATTATTTAAAGCGACTCTGTACCGACAATCTGACCCCCCAAACCGCTTGTACCTTCAGATAGCTGCTTTTAATCCAAGATCTGTCCTGGGGTCCGTTCAGCAGGTGATGCAGTTATTGTCCTAAAAAACAACTTTTAAATTTGCAGCCCTGTGCCCAATGGCCGTGGCCTAGATTGTGTATGCATTAGGCTGGCACAACCTCTCTGCCCCTGTTCCCCTCCTCCTTATCATAAGAAATGCTCCATGAAGATTGTCTCCTGTTCCCCACCTGTGTTAGCCCGGCACATGGGCTGGATCGTTAAGGCACCTGTGCAATGTTCAGACAGGAGAAAAAGTTCTAGGGGCATTCCTAATGATGGATAGGGTGGGGAGGAGGGACGGAGGGGTGGTGCAAAGTTAGGGCACAGAAATTGTACACTATGGCTGTTTGACACAGGGCTGCAAGTTTAAAAGTTGTTTTTTAGGACAATAACTGCATCACCTGCCAAACGGACCCCAGGACAGATCTTGGATTAAAAGCAGCTCTCCGAAGGTACAAGTTGTTTGGGAGGGTCAAATTGTGGGTACAGAGTCACTTTAAACCTCCCCTTGGTAAAACCTGCAGAGGATATCCCTGAAATATAAATATGAGGTTGCACAAGTCCTTTATAATAACATGAGTTTAGCAAAGGCAGAGGTTTCCTGATTATATTTTGTTATGCTTCTTTATACTCGTGCATGCATTATGTTGTCTGCCTTCTATTAATCAGTACATAGACATGCTCAACCTTGAGAAAGTCATGGCTAATTTTATCCATTCATAAGCAGATAGTTAATCTGCTCATAATATATTTGCCTCATCTCTTTAATATTTCATGGTCTTGTGCTGAAATTCCTGGAGTAATACTGATATTTTGTGGATTAATGTATGACAAATGACCAGGGTACATACAAACTTCTATAGGACTTTGTTTTTTCTAGTGAAGAAAAGGATATTTGGGTTCTTTGGTTCTTCAGTAAGGCTACGTTCACATTAGCGTTCGTCCTTCCGGCACCATTCCGTCATCCTTTTTTTCGTTTTTTTTATAATGATAGTCAATGGTGACGGATCGAAACGGAAGGTTAATCCGTTTGCGTCCAGTGTTCAAGTTTCCGTCCTATTCCGTTTTCTAGTTGGAGCATGCGCAGAAGGGGAGAGAAGACAGGAAGTTCATCTGGAAAGGAAGGGGAGGAGCTGGAAAAAAAACTGTGAAAAACGGACACGAACGGAATTACAAACGGATGACAACGGAAGAAAACCGATGGCAAGCTACCGCTAATTTTACTAAAATAAACAGATACACTAACATTTTCGGCTATCCGTTTGCATCCATTGACATCCGTTAGCACAGTGATTTTCAACCTTTTTTGAGTCGCGGCACACTTTTTATACTTAAAAAATCCCGGGGCACACCACCAACCAAAATGGCACAAAATGACACTAAAACAGTACATATTATACATGTAGTTAATAATATAGATTCTAAATGTATTTATACTCACTCAGTGTGAAACCTGGGCCTGTTTTCTTCTTCCCCCTGTGCTTCTCTCCACCATACTTCTCCCCCCTACTTCTCTCCTGTGCTTCTCTCCACCATACTTCTTCCCCCTACTTCTCTCCTGTGCTTCTCTCTACCATACTTCTCTCCTGTGCTTCTCTCCACCATACTTCTCCCCCCTACTTCTCTCCTGTGCTTCTCTCCACCATACTTCTCCCCCCTGCTTCTCTCCTGTGCTTCTCTCCACCATACTTCTCCCCCCTGCTTCTCTCCCCCCTACTTCTCTCCTGTGCTTCTCTCCACCATACTTCTCTCCTGTGCTTCTCTCCACCATACTTCTCCCCCCTGCTTCTCTCCACCATACTTCTCCCCCCTGCTTCTCTCCACCATACTTCTCCACCATACTTCTCTCCTGTGCTTCTCTCCACCATACTTCTCCCCCCTGCTTCTCTCCACCATACTTCTCCCCCCTGCTTCTCTCCTGTGCTTCTCTCCACCATACTTCTCCCCCCTGCTTCTCTCCCCCCTACTTCTCTCCTGTGCTTCTCTCCACCATACTTCTCCCCCCTACTTCTCTCCTGTGCTTCTCTCCACCATACTTCTCCCCCCTGCTTCTCTCCACCATACTTCTCCCCCCTGCTTCTCTCCTGTGCTTCTCTCCCCCATGCTTCTCTCCTGTGCTTTTCTCCACCATACTTCTCTCCCCCCTGCTTCTCTCCGCTGTTTCTCTCCCCCATCCCCTTGTTTCTCTCCCCCCTGCTTCTCTCCCCTGTTTCTCCCCCATCCCCAAGTTTCTCTCCCGCATTGTTTTCTCCTGTTTCACAGGGGCACCATAGTTTGGGGAACTTTCCCCGCGGCACACCCGACCATGTGTCACGGCACACTAGTGTGCCACGGCACACTGGTTGAAAATCACTGCGTTAGCAAATCCGTCTTTAGCTATCCGTCTACAAAAAAATGAACTGATCCGTCAGTTTCATGTAAAAACGCTAGTGTGGCCGAGCCCTAACCTAAGCTAACACAATCAAACTTATTTAGGTTTGTTTCACTTGAGTGTATTGGTATATGACGTTAACATCTGCATTTCATAAATATTCCATCAGTATTGTATCCGTATGTCTGTAAAGTTAATACTGACGGGTTACCTTCTAGGCAGGAAAATGCAGATTGAATACGAAAGAAGTGTATATGCATCCATATTTATATCCCTCTTTGTCGACTTTAACCAACGCAAAACCAGTGATGTTAATGAAGGTTGTATTTTAAATGATCCCCTATCTATTTGATGTATACATACAGCACTGTGGGGTTAAGATTGGATACCAAAATCGTATCTTGATATGAAACTGGCCTCTTAAAAAATTGCACAACATGCACCATAATAATAATAACAACCCTATACATAACTTAAAAATCTCAAGATAAATCTAATCTGCTAATAATACAGAACAAACTCTTTGACGTCAAGGCTCTGTAATTAAAAACACACTTATAGAACATGTTGCTGGTCCTTGATTATATTAATCCCATCAAAGATGAAAGCAATTAAGCCTGTGCACCAAGGTAAAATGACATTATACAAGGCATCATTTTCCATCTTTGACCACAATCTAATAAGATGTAATATAGCTGTAAGTGGTAATATGAACCAAGAAAAATCACGCTTATAGGAGAGTGTTTGTTAATTAAATTCATGGCATGGACATTTGCTGCAGGTTTGGCTCGTTTTGTAGTACTGATTTCCATTAACATTAGAGTACTAGTAAAATCTACCTTACATGCTTCAGTAGTAGGAGGGCAATGGAAATTCTTTTCTATTAATTATAAAGTATTTCCTCTTTGCATTACCAAAACATGATATCAGGAAGGACACATCTATGTTGTCTGGGGAAAAGAGGAAAGAACATAAGAATAAGGGGGACCATCTGAGGTTTGTTGTGGAAAAGATCAGAAACAACATAAGAAAATATTATTTTTCTACAGTAACTTAATTTAAGCATGCATATACGGTATCTGTCTTAAGATGATGATGATAATAATAATAAAAAAAAAAAAATAATAATAATAATAATAATAATAATATTAGTATGGACTAGATGGACCAGTTGGTCATTTTCTGCAAAAATTAGCTATGTTTTTGAGTTTCTAAAACAGATGTGCCCTTCCTTTCTACATTTTTAATGATAGCCCAAAATGTGTATCACAAGGTGATTTGTTTAGCAAAAACCTACCAGTATGTCTGTGCACTCAAATGGATGTAGGTGCCAGTTGAAGAGGATATCATAGTGAGAAGAATATCAACTGCACACAGTGTCTTAAATTGCCGTCTTTTTTGTATTTTATTAATGCGTTTTAATACGGACAAGTATTAGATCATAAGCATGTTTTTAGTATATCATATCACTGCTGGACGTTTCGGTCAGTTACGGCCTTTATCAACAGGGTATACTGTGTGCATGAGGGAATACCGTGTTGTACACTGTGTAGGGAATGATGGCCACCTGAGGCTCTTCACACCCTTTTAGGTCTTTAGAAAATCCCTATAAAAACAAAAAAGGTATGCTATTGATGCTTATCCAAGATACTGCTGGCCATGGGCTTAGTTTATCAACTATCAATGCCTTCATGTAATAACCTACTTAACTCTGGAAAGGGCCTTCTGTGTTCATTCTAGGGCTTTGAATTTCAGAGGGTGTAACGTTATCCGCTCATGGCTAAAGGCTTGAAAATCTCACTTTGTAACATTAAAGGGGAACTCTAGGTAGAGGTTAAAAAAATGAAACTTCTGCAGAAGCATATAGCATTACTTACCTGTCTATCCCAGTTTTGAAACTACCAAAAATCCATTTGTTTGGGGGGGGGGGGGGGGGGGGGTTGTTCTGTATTGTGTTTCTGTCCTTCCCGGTTGAGCAGTTCCCAGAATGCAATGCTTTCCCTCAGCTGATCATTACAGTCCTGTGACAGTCCTGTGACATCACGCCTTGCTTCCTGTCTGCATCATCAGCCTGTCCTCAGCAAACACACACAATGTAAGAGAGAGGCATGGAATATTTGTCTCCTAAGGGGGGAGAGCAGTGGGAGCAGTAGACAATGTGAATTGCCACAGAGGCCATTTTTCTATACTTGGATTTCTATCAGCTATCAGTGTGGCAGAACCGCACAGATATGGTAATACATTGTCAGGGCCGATTCTAGCTATTCTGCTGCCTGAGGCGAAAATAAAAATGGCGCCCCCACCCCCCACCCCCACCGCACTCTTGATTGACACCAGAATCAATTGTGTATCAACTATTCCCTGCTATCAATAAACATATTTTGTCATTGTGTATTAAGAGGTTCTGCAACAACTGAGATGTTTTATGAGGTTCTGCAGCAGCTGAGATGTATTAGGAGGTTCATTATACACCTCAGCTGCTGCAGAACCTCATCTTAATACACCTCAGCTGCTGCAGAACCTCATCTTAATACACCGCAGCTGCTGCAGAACCTCATCTCAATACACCTCAGCTATAGATAGATAACAGATAGATAGATAGATAGATAGATAGATAGATAGATAGATAGGAGATGATAGATAGATAGATAGATAGATAGATAGATAGATAGATAGATAGATAGGAGATAGATAGATAGATAGATAGATAGATAGATAGATAGATAGAAGATAGATAGATAGATAGATAGATAGATAGGAGATAGATAGATAGATAGATAGATAGATAGATAGATAGGAGATAGATAGATAGATAGATAGATAGATAGATAGATAGATAGATAGGAGATAGATAGATAGATAGATAGATAGATAGATAGATAGATAGATAGGAGATAGATAGATAGATAGATAGATAGACAGGAGATAGATAGATAGATAGATAGATAGATAGATAGATAGGAGATAGATAGATAGGAGATAGATAGATAGGAGATAGATAGATAGATAGATAGATAGATAGATAGATAGATAGATAGAAAGGAGATAGATAGATAGATAGATAGATAGATAGATAGATAGATAGGAGATAGATAGATAGATAGATAGATAGATAGGAGATGATAGATAGATAGATAGATAGATAGATAGATAGATAGATAGATAGATAGATAGATGATAGATAGATAGGAGATAGATAGATAGATGACTTAGATGGATAAGGAGATAGATAAGAGAGATAGACCGACAGACAGAAGAAAGAGGACATAGACAGACACAGTCAAACAGACAGAGGAGAGGACATAGGCTTACTTCAAGAACTAGCAGGGACACAGGTAGGCATGGAGGGAGCCAGAGGACGCTGCACAGGAAGGAGGAGGGAGGACACACTCAGGCCGTGCAGGGGTCACAGGTCAGAACACTGACAGGGAAGCAAAGCCTGTGTAGAGATGCAGCTGCTGCCACATACAGCCGACTGATGACCCCTGAGGCAGAGTGCAGCCCTGTGTGTCAGGGCTTCTGTAGCTTATCTCCCAGGGCCAATTGTGACAACACACTGCACTGTCCTGTCCTGTCGGCTTCCTGTGAGAGGAGCCGACAGTCTCTAACTGCACAGCCCTGACTTAAAGAGAGGAGAGAGAAGAATCAGCAGGCTTACAGCAGGGACAAAAGATCGTGGACGCTGCACAGAATTTCTGAGGAAGAGGGAGGAGGCACACCGTCGGGGCAGAGTGGCCTGCGGTACAGAAAACTTCGCAGCCGACTGATTTATGTCCTGATGACCTGTCCGGCACACAGCAGCCGCCCCGTGCACCCCCCGCCCTCCCCATAAATTACGACTCACTAGGCACAGGAGAGTCTGTGGCAGAGGAAGGACTACAGCATGGTGCTGCAGTGGCACAGCACACTCAGTCACTCACATACCCGCTCTATACGAATACTTCCGGGTGACCACACTGCTCACTCGCAGAGATGCAGCCCGCTGGTACCTGTGGGGGGCGGTGAGGAGCCGACCAGGTCAGGGATGAAATACTGTTAGGAGGCAGGAGCAGCTGTCATTTTAGTTAAATTAAAGGACAACTCCGACGGATTTTTTTTTTAGCTTATTTAACACACATTACAAAGTTATATAACTTTGTAATGTGGTTAAATACCAGGTCTGGCCCCCTTCCCCCACTTTCGGACCCCCGACCCCCCCGCCTGGAAGTTAAAAAATGTATACTTTACCTATTACGATCGTCACGGTCCTCTTCTCCCGGGCGCCATCTGGTAACGACGACGTCAGAGACGGGGGGCGGTTCGGGTCTTCTTCCTCCTCGGCGTCTTCATAGAGAGTGAATGGGACGGAAAAGGCTGCTGGTGCACATGCGCACCAGCAGCCTTTTCATTGGCTGGAGCGCATCACATGGCTTCCAGTTTGCTCAGCCCTGATTGGCTGAGGTTGCTGGAAGCCATGTGATGCGCTCCAGCCAATGAAAAGGCTGCCGGTGCGCAAGCGCACTGGCAGCCTTTTCCATCCCCAGGACCCGGAAGTCAGAGACATCGCTGGACGGCGGACGGCGGTGACGGTGAGGCGGACAGCGGGCGAATGGAGTGGAGATCGTCACCGGAGGGATGGTGAGTATGGTGTCTGTGTGTGTCTGTGTTTTTTTTTGTGGGGGGGGGTCCCGCCGGAGTTGTCCTTTAAACTTAACTAAAATGACAGTGACTGGGAAGATTCTGCCGCCCCCTGCAGGACCGCACAATCTGCCGCCTGAGGCGGAAGCCTCAGTCCGCCTCATGGCAGAATCTGGCCTGTACATTGTATAGACACATCTATATAACTTGTAGTTTTAATAGAAAACAAGTTTTTCTTATCCGTAGTTCCCCTTTAAACTGTTTCTTAAAATACTTCTGTCATTGAATACTGATACATAGGTGGAGATTTATCAAACTGGTGTAAAGTAGAAATGTCTTAGTTTCCCCTAGCAACCAATCAGATTCCACCTTTCATTTTTCAAAGAATCTATGAGGAATGAAAAGTGGAATCTAATTGGTTGCTAAGGGCAACTAAGACAATTCTACTTTACACCAGTTTTATAAATCTCCCCCTACAATGTTTGTCAGTGAAGTCATTCTCTATTTTACTGTTGTGATTATAAAATGCTTGAATCCTCCTCCACCACTCTGACTGATAACCACTAGGTTATCCAAGCATGTTCTGTGCATGCATGCTTTGTCAGTGCAGAACAGCTCTAGAGGGTGCTGGGTGCAGACAACATTACTGCCCTGCCGTTCCACTGCCGCTCAGACTTTGTAAAAAGCAGAGGTAACAATTTATTAGCCTATTGACTATCAATTAAAGTGATTGAGGAGGTTATAGGTGACCTGAGAGGGGTTGCTAACACGTGAATAAGTTGAACTTTGTTGGGCTTTTGCATCTCAGTGGAACACCCATGGGCTTTTAAGGCTAATTTGCAATCAGTTCAAAGTGTGATATCTCAAGGCTGAAGGGGTCAATTATCAAACATAAGAATGCATGGATTCAGGGTCAGCAGCTACATATATACAGCCATGGCTGTAGGTTATACACCAAGAAGTCCGCTGACAGGTCAGCTTTACGGTTTCCCTTTTAGAAAAGAAATGAAACCAGTACTGTAAATTAAAACTGTAGATACCAAAGTAGAAAATATGCACAAAAGCTCCTTATACAGGATTACAGCCATGGCTCTGATTTAATATACTGCTTCATTCCATTTTAGATTGATGTAAACACTTGACATAATACCGGAGAAATAGTAGTACTGTAGAAAATGCAGAGTACAGCAAATCAATGTGTGTTTCATAAATGGCCATAGGACTTGTAGTCCCACAGAAGCCTGGGCACCACAGGTTTCCTTCATCCAGTGTAAAAGAACAATTTATGTGATGGATTAAAGAAAAATATTACTACTTAAAACCAAGATAATTCAGGTGAAGCTCAAAGCCTAGAAGGTATTATATGTATTTAAAGCCACCTTTATGCTTGGCAGTTATATAAAGACTAGGAATTACCATTGGAAAACATAGTTATTTAAAGGTCTACGTCTGTCACTCCTGCTGATAACCTGCTGATAACCAAAGGGCTTCCTTCTGCTGTACCCTAGAGATGGTTGTCAGCTCGTGCTGGAAACATTCTCTCTCTCTCTCTCTCTCTCTCTCTCTCTCTCTCTCTCTCTATATATATATATATATATATATATATATATATATATATATATAATTATTTTTTTAAATAAAAGGTAGGTGTAGCAGTGACATTTGTCTGTTTTTCTCTGTGAAATCACAGCAGCAGAATTAACCCAAAAGTTTACATAGAATGGAGCCTACCCCTGCTCTGATCCTTTACATAGTACTAACATTTCATCAATGAGTGTAATTTCAAAATCATATTGATGGACAGACATATTCCCAACCACCATGTTTGTAGGGAAAAGTAAATCTTGAGTTAGTTTACCCCATGTTTAAGTGTTACTATAACTTAATTTTAGAAGTTTTCATCTGTCAGAATCTCATTGCTGAGACTCCCACCAATCTCTAGGTCAAATTACGGCAAAACCAATAGGTAAACAGATCTACCAGATTTCATGTGCAGGGGAGGGATTAACACCACAGAGCGTCCCAGTGACAGCCATTTTGTGCGAGCTGCACTGTGATTCTCACAGCCAGAAGAAGTGCAGTGAGCACAAAACAGCCATCAATGGGACGCTCAGTGGTGTTATATACTCCCCTGCACATCAAACCTTTTGAATGCACAATAAAGAGAGAAGATGAATTATCTGGGTGAGTGACACCATTTATTTCCTTTGACTGGATGACTGTCTAGATATAATTACTCACCAGCTCACAGGTTAACCTGTCTCATTGCAGTAGATAGGTTCCAATATAAGGGTATGGAGCCCATCTGCTACAGTCGGATCGAACACGGAGCAGCAGGAAGTAAACTTGCTGCCACTTACTTCTTATGACTGTATCTAGAGACTGTGGGGATCTGAGCATCCTGCCTGATCAAAACATTTGACAAGCCTATGTGACACATCAAAAAAAATGTTAATGACAGGCTTTTGAGCCTTTTCTTCACCCACATAAATTATAAAAGCCTCAGGATAATACAAAAGAAACATTGCCAACTTCAGAAGAACAATTTGCAGTTCCAATTACCCAAAGCAGAATCCGTAACAGTAACAACTAATTTATCTGATCTCTTCATTGTGAAATCACTGAATCACCTTGGGCACCTAGGGCAATTGCATTCTGAACCTCATATACACTTAGACCTGTCAACATGCACATGACATACAATTATGTCAGGAAAAGGGAATTATGTCCACAATGTAAAAGCATAACATTGTATAAAGCAAAACAAATCCATAGTACAACAACAATAAACACAGGGATGTCTTTCGGAAGTACGGATAAGAAGAGATAAGGGTGAACAACAGGTGTCCGTATAGTAGGTGGTTCTCACAGAAGGGTGTTCAACCCACAGTACTATTACAGAAGAATCCTTAGAACTCTTATTCATATGCAAAGTATTCAAAATTTTATTGACAGCGTGCCAAAAGGCAAGGCCAGGTTTAGACAAAATAAAATACAATGAAAAACGTTTTTGCGACTGATGGACGTTTTGACCCTAGCCAGGGTCTTTTTCAATGTCGCTGTGGAAAGAAAACATGCATGTAAGTAACTTATAATGCCATGGGTAGAAGGTACATGTAGTCAGCAAACAAATTCCCTAGTCGGGGAGAGAGCATAAGCATAAAAGGATGGTATATACAAGTGTCAATATAATTCATATAAGTATAAATTGCTCTAAGGTTCCTAATTACAAAAAATATGGCATCACAATACAGGTAGCATGCAGTGGGCTACATATGAATATGAGGTGAACAGTGTAGGGCATAGTCCTATATAACTAGTACAGTATGCTGCTGGTCGAACTATATGAACATAAGTAGGCATGTTGTTAGTAAAGCTCCCTATACATGACATAGCGGCATATGGCAGAGATAGGCAATCTGTTAGTAACTAAGGCACATGCATCACAGATGCAGATGTGAGGTACAGGGAGCTTTACTAACAGCATGCCTGATTATGCTCATATAGTTCTACCAGCAGCATACTGTACAAGTTATATAGGACTATGCCCTGATCTGTTCACCTTATCATATCACCATTCATATGTGGCCCACTTTATGCTACCTGTATCGTGATGCCATATTTTTACATTAGGAACTTTAGTGCTAGTTTTACTTATTGGAAGTACAACATTCGTATAAAAAAAAGTCTAGATGAGATGCATGCACTTGTTGACTTATTACCTTAAGGGAAGCAAGGACTTCTGTAACCTGTTTTACAAGTCTGTTGAACTTTAAAGAAAGCCTTGTTGTGGATTAAAGAATGCAAACTTCAGGAAGATGTCAACCTCTGCGTTCTCGCTCACCTCTACTTTGCAGCATTGTCTGTAAATGATAAAGGCTTACTTCATGTGCAACTACATTTGTCGATCATTTAGTGTTTAGTGGCCTCAAATTATTAAATTATTTGAATAAATGTTTTGTAATTATCATGGTTGTTGGGTGCAGGGATGCAGCTATAAAAGATGCAAAGGTACCAGTCATACTCGGTCCCTTGTGTCTGAGGGAACTGTGAGCCCCTTGATGAGAGATGAGAGTAATAGCCCGCTCAACCAATCAGTGACTGACTGAGATGCGACAGTGCTGCAGCCAGTGATTGGAAGAGCAGGCTGTAACTCTTGTCTGAAGAGTCACAGCCCACTCAGCCAATTACTGGCCAAGGCACTTTCCTGTCTCAGTCAGTCATTGGTTGAGCAGACTGGAGACACCAGAGACACAAGGGGGAAAGCAGACAGGTGAGCATACCTTTTTTTTTTTTTTGTGCGACCATCATCTTGAATGAATTGAAAAACTAAGCTTGCAAAAGTTTGTTCACTAACTAAGCAAATTTAGCTTTATTCATTCCTACCTTTATAACACAAGGTAATTGTGTGTGTGGAGGGGGGGCGGGGTGTTGAGGATTATGGAACCTGAGAGTTTTAAAGCATAAATGCCAGGTAGCGGATCTGTGTGTACATGAAAATCAGCACCACTTTTTGTCATTGTATTACTTGTATATAGCAGTTTTTTAAATCATATTTCGACTCTGCAAGCTTCATCTCTGATCTTCAGTTCTTCCTGATCTAGTGGGTAGAACCTAACCTCAATGATGGTTCTTATACACTGCACTCACACTTTTAGGCTATGTTCACACTGCGTATGAATCCGTCCGTAGATCATACGCTGCCGTGCATGTGCGGCTGAAACTACGGGCGTGGGAAAAATAGACATGCGGCCGGATGCGTACGAACCGCGAACATACGCCCGTAGTACAGTTATGCTTCCCTAGCTTGTTTCGAAGCGATCTGAGGCAGGTCTTTACTTGGAAATCTTCGCCCAGCCCTGTAAACCACACAGAACCTTTTGGATCGAAAAATCAAGTTCAATTTGGCTGAAATAAGTACTTTGTACGGGACCGCATGGAAATCCACGGCCGTTTCAACATTTCCGTCCTCAAACAATGGTCTTGTTCATTTTTCACGGCGCCGTATACGATCCAGCCGTAAGCTCATACGTAGTGTGCACTGTGCAGGCGTATATCGTATACTTTCAAGCAAACGCATCAACCTCAAAACTACGTGTGTATATTCGCGGTTCGCACTACGGACGGATTCATACGCAGTGTGAACATAGCCTTAGTAGTTTAAGCTATGAATCAAGCCTTTGACAGAGATCTGATTCCTACATTAAATTCCTGTACTCTCTTTGCAGTCTCCATCTGCTTCTGGTTGGCTCCATTCTCCATGCCATTTATTTATGCAACATTTGTTAAAACCACAGCATTTATTTAGGTTACTTCCCTGGTTGGCTGGATAAACTGGTTGGCTGGATCAAAAATTGACGGACCTAGGAATTACTTGTCGACTGTAATCTACTAGAGAGCCTTCACATGTTCATCAAATAGCTGCCCTGCAGGAGATTACTGTGTGAGAATGTGTGCTAATTTTTGTAGTCTTTTGCCAAGCAACGGTCAGGCAACTATTAGGGTATGTTTGGGTTCCTTGAATAGATAATAAATAGATGTTTCATGTTTCGTCACTTCCATTAACCAGCTGCTTTCTCATTGACTGAACAATTTAATCTTAACATTGGCTGAAATCCAGATATCTTCAAACACGGCTAGCTGACAAATATTCCATCTGCCGTAATGTGTATCTAATGATATGGGTGTCTATGGCAGAGCACGAATTGCTGCTTTTGGCACTTTTCACATTTTGCTAATCATAAGTGATGTCAGGGTTCGCTATTCGTTTTGCAAAGCATACAGGCTTTTCTGGTGGGGTCATGTCATTAGTGAAGGAATGTGTAGGCTTAGTTTCACAGCTCCTTCAGTTCTGCTTGTTTAATTAACCACCTTGATCTGCCTATGCCTAGCCTTCTGGATATATATCTGACATATGTGACAAAGTTCAGTACTTAATTATTTCACTCTGGGCAACTTTTATACAGTAAGCCAGAGAACAGGTTTAGTATTAAGTTAGTTTTAAGAAAGACCATATATATATATATATATATTTATTTATTTTTAATTATTATTCCCCCCCCCCCCCCTACGTTATAACACTTGCATAATATTGTGTAGGTTTCTTTCAAATACACCTTCACCAGGGGCTGGCTGGCAAATTTTAGCCTGGGGGGCAAGCACACAGCACTAGCCCATGTGTAGCCGCCCAATGGCCCATCCTTCAAGGACCACTCTGTCCCTTACCTATTATTCCGCTCCCTACATCAGTGCAGGGAAGGTAGATGCCACCCGGACCTGTACTTCCTCCAGTGGCAATGCTTTGACAGTCCGGATAACATCTTCGGCCCTTCCAGTCATTTGTAAACAGAGAATTCCTACTGCTCGCTGTGAAGCGGTCGGAAGTCACTTTCCTGTATACAATAAGTATATGGGAGGGCTCAGCGCTGACACGGAACCAAAGTCCCATAGACTTACATTGAAAAAGTTACTTCTGGCCTTCGTAAAGAGCAGTAGGATTTCCCTGGTCACAAATGACCAGCAGGGCTGGAGACGTTATCCCAAATGTCGGAACATCGCCGCTGGAAGAAGTACAGGTCCAGGGTGCCATCTCCTGTCCCTGCACTGATGTGGGGAGGGTAATAATAGGTAAGGGCTGAAGTGCTTCTTTAAAGGGAACTAAATAGCACAATTGTGCTGATGTGGTTTCCAGCTGCACAGTATAGATTTACTGTGCAGCTCCCCGAGGCTACCAGTCACTGAGTATAGGATGGTGGGAATTAAGCTGGGTGACCTCCATCATACTGAGTATAAGATGCTGGGAAAGCCGGGTGACCACATCATACTGACTATAGGATGGTGGGAAAGCTGGGTGACCTCAATCATACTGAGTATAATATGGTAGGAAAGCTGGGTGACCTTCATCATACTGAGTATAATATGGTAGGAAAGCTGGGTGACCATCATACTGAGTATAGGATGGTGGGAAAGCTAGGTGACCTCCATAATACTCAGTATAAGATGCTGAGAAAGCTGGGTGACCTTCATCATACTGAGTATAAGATGGTGGGAAAGCTGGGTGACCACCATCATACTGAGTATAAGATGCTAGAAAGCTGGATGACCACATCATACTGAGTATAAGATGGGTAGAAAGTTGGGTGACCAGATCATACTGAGTATAAGATGGTAGGAAAGCTGGGTGACCTTCATCATACTGAGTATAGGATGGTGGGAAAGCTGGGTGACCTCCATAATACTGAGTATAAGATGCTGGGAAAGCTGGGTGACCTTCATCATACTGAGTTTAAGATCGTGGGAAATCTGGGTGACCTCCATCATACTGAGTATAAGATTCTAGAAAGCTGGGTGACCACATCATACTGAGTATAAGATGGGTATAAAGCTGGGTGACCTCAATCATACTGAGTATAAGATGCTGGGAAAGCTGGGTGACCATATCATACTGAGTATAAGATGGTGGAAAAGCTGGGTGACCTCTATTATACTGAGTATAAGATGGTGAGAAAGCTGGGTGACCACATCATACTGAGTATAAGATGCTGGGAAAGCTGGGTGACCACATCATACTGAGTATAAGATCAGTAGAAAGCTGTGTGACCGTCATCATACTAAGTATAAGATGCTGGGAAAGTTGGGTGACCTCCATCATACTGAGTATAAGATGGTGAGAAAGCTGGGTGACCATATCATACTGAGTATAAGATGCTGGGAAAGCTGGGTGATCTCCATCATACTGAATGTAGGATGCTGGGAAAGCTGGATGTCCTCCATTATACTGACTACAATACAAGATGCTGGGAAACTGGGGTTTCTGTATTTTCACCATAGTTCACTTTTCCCTTCACATGATCACTTTGCTGTCAAAATGCCACCCCCCACCCAAGCAGCAGTCCCCCCCAAGCAATACCCCCTGTGGGTATGACCAATCCGTCACCCATAGTTCAATTTTCCTTCCCCCTCATGTCTGAACCCCCTATTAGTATAAATAATAGTAAACAAAACAACATACACACATACTGTAGTTCTACCAAAGCATCAGATGATCATGCTGGGAGTTGTTGTTCTACCACAGCCACACAGGATCATGCTGGGAGATGTAGTTCTACAGCCTACACTGTGTCAACCTCTAATCTGTTGCAGAACTTTAACTCCCATTATGGTTTGCCAATAGGGCTTGATGGGGGTTGTAGTCCTGCACCTGAATTTCCACAGACTGCAAAACTACAACTCCCACCATGAACTGTTAGGAGGATGTGGTGGGGGTTGTAGTTCTCACCTGTCCTGGTTCCTGCTATGTCCTCCTCTGATCCTGTGGGGCTGCTGCCCTTGGTTGGTGGGGGGAAGGGAATGGATGGCCCTGGGATACAGTGGAGGGCGGGGGGGGGGAGATGGGGAAGATGGGGGAACGTGCCACTGGTTATGCTTTGTGTGTGTGTGTGTATGGGGGGGGGTAAAGGGGATGCTGTGTGTGGGGGGATGAGGGGTGGTGCTGTGTGGGGGGGGCTGCAAGGATGCTGTGTTGGGGGGATAGGGGGCTGCAGGGATGCTGTGTTGGGGGGGGGATGGGGGGGCTGCTATGTGTGTGTAAGGATGGGGGGCTGCAGGGATGCTATGGGGGGGCTGCAGGGGATGCAGTGTGTGTGTGTGTGGTAGGATGGGGGGGCTGCAGGGGATGCTGTGTGGGGGGATAAGAGAAGCTGCAGGGAATGCTGTGTTTGTGTGTGGGAGGATGGAGGGCTGAAGGGGATGCTGTGTGTGGGGGATAGCGGGGCTGCAGGGGATGTGGTGTGTGGGGGATAAAGGGGCTGCAGGGGATGCTGTGTGTGGGGGATAGGGGGCTGCAGGGGATGCTGTGTGTGGGGGATAGGGGGGCTGCAGGGGATGCTGTGTGTGGGGGATAGGGGGGCTGCAGGGGATGCTGCGGCGGGCTGCAGGGGATGCTGTGTGTGGGGGATAGGGGGGCTGCAGGGGATGATAGGGGGGGCTGCAGGGGATGCTGTGTGTGGGGGATAGGGGGGCTGCAGGGGATGCTGTGTGGGGGGAGGGGGAGGGGGGCTGCAGGGGATGCTGTGTGGGGGGGATATGGGGGCTGCAGGGGATGCTGTGTGTGGGGGATAGTGGGGCTGCAGGGGATGCTGTGTGGGGGGGAGGGGGGCTGCAGGGGATGCTGTGTGTGGGGGATAAGGGGGGCTGCAGGGGATGCTGTGTAGGTCTCCCCTGTACAGTTATTACCACCATCTTCTCTGTCTTCCGGCTCCTCTATCCAGGAGTGGCAGCTGGGGGGGAGAGAGTGGCCTCTAGTGGCCGGAGGGAGAAAGAGCAGCATTTTGCTTTTAACTATAAGCTTCATAGGCTTTAGTTAAAAGCATAGGGGGCTGCTAAGGGGGCGGGGCTTTACGTCATGGCAGGGGCGGAGCTTCAGCGGTGGCCCGCAGCACAGTCCAGCCTCTCAACACTCTGGAAAGAGCGCTGGGCCGGACAGAAGCTGCAGGGCAGCCCTGAGACCTCCAACCAGCTGCCAGTGAGTGGCAGCAGTGCGGCCCCATACTGTCCTGGGGAAGACCGGCCCGGGGGGCAGATGCCACCCTGCTCCCCGGCCCAGCCCTGACATCCCAGACATCCCAGACAATAAGCTGTTTTATAGGCAGCATTGTATGGAACTGATTAAGACAATTTTGCCATTCCTCACACTGCTGCAACAAATATTTCACTGATGTAAGGCCAAGAACCAGTAAAGAGGCTGAGTAATTTTGTGTGGTAGCCTGTCAATCAGCAGGTTAGCTGGGTGTTAAAAGTTGGACCCTCCCCAATCTAACATTGATGGGCACCCCTTAAAGTGTCTGGTTGTAAAGGGCAATGGGCTTGCTGTGCTGCGGAACTTGTTTGGTTTTGGGCCATGCTAAGGACCAGAACCATGGTACCCTCTTGGTTTTCCCCCATTATCCTACTCCAGGATATGGAAGCTAGACTTCTGGTGCTGAAGAGTACCAGGTTGCTTTCCAAATGTGCTATGGTCTGGCGTCTCTCCCTGTCACTCATCCCTGCCAAGCACGCTGACAGGGAGAGAGCTGTGAGTAGACATGGGTGGGGGGGGGGGGGCCAGATGACTACCTGCCGTGCCTCTCCTTGCTGCGCGCAAGGGGATTAAACTTAATTTTCTCAGGTATAAAACTGTTGCTGCCTGTACATGCTGTGAGCTGCACAGCAGCTTTATACAGTGCTGCAGACAACCAAATCAGCCCAATTAGGCTAATGGGTTCCCTTCAAAGGAGCACTGTAAGCTATAAAGGTAAGTGAGTAGTTGAAGGGCACTATTAAGGGGCTTGTTAGTCTGAGGGAGCTCTGATGATGGGCTTATCAGTGTGGGCACACCACTGAGGGGCTTTGAGGGGTCTCTATTAACAGTTCCAAACTGTGTGGAGACATTGAGGGAAAAGCCACTCTTTAACCTACACATACACCCTGTGTTAGTGAACAGTTTGTTCTAATCATTTAGGTACTGGACACTATTGAGGGGCTAATACTATGTTGGGGCACAATTGAGGGCATAAATACTTTTCAATTGCATTTTTGCAGGACTAACTACTTTGAGGGTACAATAATAGAATGTTTAACCCCTTAACGACATCGGGCGTAAATGTACGCCGCCACAGGGTGGGCTTTAACGCAAATGGACGTACATTTACGCCCAATGTTTCCCGAACGCTGTGTATAGCAGGCCATCTTTGCTCATCGGCACGGGGGTGATTAACCCCTCCCGTGCTGACGATCACTGCTATAAGCTGATCAATACAGATCAGCCGATAGCAGCTGAAAACAGCACCAATCGCCATTAGTGTCCCCACAAAAGATGCCGCCGATGCCACCCCTACGATCGCCGTGATAGGCCGGCCAGTACCGGCTGGCCCATCACGGCGATCAAATGGTTAATAAACAGTGTCCCCGGGTTCTGCACCCCTAAGCTAGGTAGCTGAGGGGTGCAGAACAGGTGTGTGTGTAGTATAGTGCACTATACTCACCTGATCTCGGCGTCTGGAGCGAACATCGGCGGTCCGCGCGTCCTCTTCGGTGCGTCGGGTCACGTCCGGGTTCCGTCGGGTCCGCATCGTCTAACTTCGGAAATCTTCGGCTCTTCGGGCTTCAGCAATCTTCGGCAGCTTTACTCTTCTGCCCCCTTGCGGCTGATCATTGTATATTATACACTGATCAGTGGCTTTGGGTTAAAAAGAGGGGGGGGGGGTTTCCAAATTTTTTTTTCTTTTTATGCGCCCTAACGCACGATAAAGGTTACTGCTGGATAAAGGTTACCACCTGTACGGGTATAACTTTTATACCAGCACCCCCTCTTCCGGTCCCTTGGAGCCCGAGCTACTGTAGCTTGCGGCACAATCCGAAAATATTAGAAGCAGTAATAGGGCCCTAATATTTAGCAGCCATGGAGCGGACTCAGCTTTTCTGGATATGAAGGACCACGTATCGCACCAGGGCAACATTTTCCAGGTGACGTCCCCCACACTAGAAAACAGGAGACCCCAGAAGAAGTGCAGAGTGTGGCGTAACAGGGGGATCAACAGTATGACACCTTTCCTGATCACCCCGGCCTCTGCATACTGGATCGCTTCAAGGCGTACCACATGTCATTGGAGTTCTACATTATCTAAATTCCTTCCCTTATTCCTATTTCAGGGGTCACGTTGATCCGGGGATTATTCTGATTGCCATTATGGAGTCAGGAAGGAATTTTTTCCCTGTGATGAGGCTACTGTCATCTGCCTTATGAGGGTTTTTTGCCTTCCTCTGGATCAACACAGGTTGTATTTGATGGACACCTGTCATTTTCAACCTTATAAACTAATAATTGGCCTAATACCCCCAAATAAATTAAAATTGTCCCTTTTCCCCAGCTAAATAGGCATGGCCGCCATTCCCATTAGAGGTTTGCCATGATGCAATTATAAAGCCTCTGTACGGCCAGGACAGTAGAACCCCCCCCCAAGTGACCCCATTTTGGAAACTACACCCCATAAAGAATCTAACAAGGGGGGCAGCGGGGATATGGCCCCCTGGTGACGGACACATATGTGCCGTGAAAATGAAAAAAAAAAATGTTGTTTTTTTTTTCACTGCACATGTTCTACATATGTGCGTGTCACCAGTGGGGTCCATAGGCTCACTGCACCCCTTGTTATATTCCTTGAGGGGTGTAGTTTCCAGAATAGGGTCACTTGTGGGGGGTTTCTACTGTCCTGGCAGCACAGGAGCTTTGTAATTGCGACATGGCCTCCATCCTCCATTCCAGCCTCTAAATGGCGCTCTGTCCCTTTGGTGGCTTGCCCTGTGCCCATATGGCACATTATGTCCACATGTGGGGTATTTTCGTACTCAGGGGAAATTACCCTTCACATTTTGCATTCATTTTCTTTTTAACCCCTTGTGGAAATGGAAAAAATCAAGGCTAGACCAACATGTAGTGTAAAAAATGTTTAATTTTTACACTAAATCATTGATCTTGTCTTGATTTTTTTATTTTTACAAGGGGTTAAAAGATAAAAAAAAACACAAAATGTGTAGAGCAATTTCCCCTGAGTACGAAAATACCCCACATGTGGACATAAAGCGCCATGCGGGTGCAGGGTAAGCCTCCAAAGGGCCATTTGGCTTTTGGAGGCTGGATTTGGCTGGAATGGATTTCGAGGGCCTTGTTGCATTTGAAAGGCCTCTGCGTTGCCAAGACAGTTGAAACCCCCCACAAGTGACCCCATTATGGAAACTACACCCCTCAGGGAATGTAACAAGGGGAGTAGTGAGCATATGGACCCCACTGGTGACGGGTTTAGCCTTAAATTTTTCATTTTCACAAGGAGTTAAAAGAGAAAAAAACACACAAAATGTGTAGAGCAATTTCCCCCAAATCTGTAAATACCCCACATGTGGACATAAAGCGCGTAACATTGTTCCACATTTGTGCCCGTCACCAGTGGGGTTCATATGCTCACTGCACCCCTTGTTAGATTCCTTGAGGGGTATAGTTTCCAAAATGGGGTCACTTGTGGGGGGGTTTCCAGTGTTTTGGCAGCACGAGGGCTCTGTAAATGCAACATGGCCCTTCCAGTGAAATTCAGCTTGCAAAGGTCAATTGGCGCTCCTTCCCTTCCTGCGCCCGCTTGGCAATTTATGTCCACATGTGGGGTATTTCCGTACTCGGGAGAAACTGCGCTACACGTTTGATGTTTTTTTTTTTCTTTTATCCCCTTGTAAAAATGAAAAATGAAGGCTAGAACAGCGTTTTAGTGTAAAAAAAATTGAATTTTTCCTTTTTTACGCCACATTGTTCTGAAAATCAGTGGAGCACCTGTAGGGTCAAAATGCTCACCGCACCCCTTGTTACATTCCTTCAAGGGTGTAGTTTTCTAAATGGTGTCCCTTTAGGGGTGTTTCTTAGGTTTAAGCACCCCAGAGCCTCTGCCACCCTGAAGTGGTACAGTCAAAAATGACCAAATATAACGGAGGCGTTGAAATTCACTAGGTGCTCCTATATATCTGAGGCTTGTGGTTGCGTCAAATAGCGCAGTAGGGCCACATATGGGGTATTTTTATAAACTGCAGAAACGGTGCAATCAATATTGAGGGGCATTTCTCTGGTAATAGGTTTATAATTATGAAAAATATTGGATTACAATAAAATCTCTGCACAGAACATTTAAATTTTCAAATTTCTTACACACTTAGGGGGACATGTATCAAGCAGTGTACCTTGTGCTCCTTAGTATTTTTGGGCGTATGTGTGATGTGCACAGCCCTTCGTCAGATTTACTAAACAGTGTAGCTCGGTGTATGTGTGAATATGACAGCTTACTCCAGTTTTTTGCCTTCTTGACATTTGTGGGCGTGGTTATCCGTAAGAATATTCTCAGCCGGGATTTATCATGTAAGAATTTTGAAATTTTCGCATTTTCGTTCGCATCTGTACTCCAGTCCCAGGGTAGCGGAACTTTTTTAACCAGGGTCAATTCATGAATACCTGCAGTAAAATGCACAGCGCCAGGGAAGCTATAGCAGGTGATTTATGAAGCAACATGTGAATGTTCATAAATACCTTACTAGGCTGCAAACATATAAGCCAGTGCACAGTGCTAAAAATATTCGCAAAAAAAGGTGCAAATGATAAATGTCGCCCTTAGCTTTTATTTCTGTGACTCCTCTAAAGGGTTAAAAAAAACTTTCTGCTTTTTGCAGAGTTTGAGGGGTGCAGTTTCTCAAATGGGGTGCTTTGTGGGGCTTTCTAACATAAAGACCCCTCAAATACACTTTAATCCTTAACAGGTCCCTAAAAATATCTGATTTTGAAATTTTACTGAAAATTTGAAAAATTACTGCTAATGTTTTAAGCTTTCTATTGTCTAAGAAAAATAAAAGATACTTTAATAAATACCGCCAACATAAAGTAGACATGTTGCTAATGGTATTTGATGTATATAATTTGTGTGGCATAACCATTTTCTGTATAAGCAGAAAAGTTTCAAAGTTGGAAAAATGCATTTTTTCAAAATTTTTCACATTATTTTGGGTTTTTTCATAAAGATTTAATTAAGTATCGACTCAAATTTACCAGAAATGTACCATATGTCACGAGAAAACAATCTCAGAATGAGCTGGATAGGTAAAAGCATCCCGAAGTTATTAATGAATAAAGTGACACAGGTCATATTCATAAAATTTGTCTCTGTCCTTAAGGCCATTTCAGGCTCTGTCCTTAAGGGTTTAAAGTGTCACTGTCTTTAAAATTTTTATTGCAGAAATCAATAGTACAAGCGATTTTAAGAAACTTTGTAATTGGTTTTATTAGCTGAAAAATGAATTTTTATCATGAAAAAGCAGTTTGAAGCTCTCCCCCTGTCTTTATGGTTTTCCTATGGAGAAAAAAAGTAGAGGCAGCAAAACAGGACAACAAACAGTTAATTTACATTCACATCATGGGCTCTCTCCTCTGCAGTCACCACTGACCTCTGACCTCTGAATAGGGCTCTGAATAGCTCCCCTGCTGTGTTATCCTTTGTTCTCTGCTCTCTGCTGCCCGCTAATCTCGCTCCTCCCCCCTCCCCTCTGAGCAGTGGATAACAGAAAGGAAAAGGCTTTTTACATGCAGATAATGGCATATTTGTCTAATAAACCCAATTACAAAGTTTTTAAAAAATTGCCTGGACGATTGATTTCTGCAAAAAAATTTTAATGACAGTGACTCTTTAAGGCCTTGTTCACACACTGTATTATTTGATTAAACTACGGCTGTTGTTGCAGGTTTGCAACAATGGCCGTTATTTAATCACAGCGGCTGATCGCAATAACTTCTATGGAATCCCAGCCGGAATGTATACACACTCTATATATTCTGGCCGGGAATCCATGCGACTGCACAGAAAACTCACCTGTCTATTTTGTGCGGCAGCTATTCATTGAATAGAGGCCGCATGAAATTGACTGTGCTTTACATTGTCTGCTATGTCTAATTGGAGTGCAGGCACACCCTCATGTGCCTGCATTCCAATGAAAAAGAAGTTACTGCAGTGGCGGCGGGGTTAACATCAATTATTAAAGGGGTTAGCCACTTTATAGTTTTGGTCCATAAGATTGCTGACATGTAGGAGCATGTGACCATGCCCCGCCCCCCTGTATCCACCACGGAGCCTGTATATGTCTATGGAGGAAACAGAGGACAGGGCATGGTCACATGCTCCTCCATGTCAGCCATTTTATGGACAGAAACAAAACAGAGAAGGGCAGCACAGCCTGGTGAAGGGGAGTCTGATTTTAGCTCTATGAGGTACACAGGGAGCTGCTGTCAGTATATACATTGACCACACTTACTAATACTTTGTACTGATTTTACTATAAAGTGGCCAACCCCTTTAATCCTTATATAATAATTGGAACATCTTGGATAGTGGCCATTCTGTGACAGGGATGTCACAGCCGCTGTTATGCCATGTGTGAACATGGTCTAAGGGACATTTTTGGATGATTGACTACTGTTTTTGGCTGTAACTACTATGTTTTTATTAGGAGAGGTAACTGCTATGCTTTGCATTATTAGGAGTAACTACTGTATGGGGTTATTAATGCTTTGTGGGTCCCAAAGGGGGGCATTTTCATTACTTGGGTCATCATGGATAGGTACATTGTAAGGATAATGATGGGAAAGTTCAGAGCCTAAGCCTTCACTTACAGGTCAGTATATTTTTAAATATCCCTTAGACTTGTATGTGTGTGTCTGTGCCGCAATTATGGACACATTTCGCAGACATTTGAATGAGGTCTAAGAAGTTTGTCTGACAGATTCTGCAGGAATGCACCTTGGTTAGAAGAAATCATCATGTCCAGCCTGGATCTCTTTTTGCTCCATGCCCTGTGAGGTAGTGAGTGAAACAAATAACATAAACGTACCGCCCTGGCTCCCGCACTGCCGACATACTTCACCACCCGGTCTCCGTTGTGCAGAAACTTCGAGGTTTAGGGACATGACAGGTCTGGCCTGTTGAACCATTCAGGGGTTGTAATGGTGCGCCTCTGCCGCTGAATGTTGGCCTTCTACGACCTGCTATTGCAGAGACCACTTTTTTTCAGATTTTTTTTTTTGTTAAAAATCTTTGTGTTTGGTTTCTGCAGCTCCCATTCACAGTAAATTATATGAGAGGACTCGTCTGATGACTTGATCTCCAGACACTTCTGCCTTCTCCTGAGTTATTATCTAAACTTACAGTTGGTCAACCGTGATTTGGTGATATTTGGGCTTTAGATGATCTCACAGAAATGGCAGGATTGTCATAGTTAAGCCTTTTCATTTCATTCTTTTCTTTGTGGATCTACTCTATGTTGGTTGCCACCTCCTTGTAATGTAGGAAAACAAATCTTAGGCTCCCATATGTCACTGACTGTTTCATCAATAATGAAAACCATGTAACAGTAGGGGTGTGCATGGTACATCATTGGCAGTGACTAATGATGATGAAACATCCAATAATATGACATCCTTCTAATCTTTCTATCCTTCTAACAGTAGTATATTTTATGTATATGTTTATATAATTTATGCTTAAATATAAATTTTTTATTATAATATACTATGCAAATAATAAAACATTTATAATATGACACTAATACAATATTATACCATGGGGATGAGCAAATGTATCCATGTACCTTTTTTTTTTTTTTTTTTTTTTTTTAAAGAAACTTAATGTAAAGTAACAACACCAGGGGGTTAGCAGTAGTGACAATACAGCATATGACCAACTTGAAAAGTCCAGGCCTTTTTTGGTGGCTCCAGGGAGTAGGAAATGGATAGATATTTAGTTGCAGGTTTCCTGAAAGAAGCAGATACAGTTCATACTCATATCTAATTTATGACAACAAGCATTATCCCACAAACCTTTCAAACTTTTAAAAAGATCAGCTACAATAAACCGACAATCCTACATGTATGATGGAACAGTACAAGGTCACCTGAGGCAGCTGAATTATTGATACACTATGATGCGTTCATGGGGTAAAAGAAAACGTTTCCTTATTTCCCGCATTTCAGAGAGAAAAGGAATTGAGTATTGAACTTTGGAGCTTTACATTATTGCAGGAGATCTCATTAATATTCATCTAGGCTCATGCACACTACAGAGATCTACTGCCTTTTTCCAAACAATTTGCTGTAGTGCTCAGCTCTCGCCTGCACAGAAATCCCATTTATTTAGAGAACTGTAACATTTATAGATGACATGAAGGCTACAGACTGTAATTTATACAATATCATAAAATGGTTCAGGCTGAGAAGATGACCTCCTAATTGGAGTCACACAAGTGTTCCATTAATACAGAAGACTCCAACAAGAATGATTTTATTCTGCACCAGTGAAATATCTACAACAACAAATGAACGGGGTGAAAATTTGCATATATGGAAGGACTATAGAAGACAGAGGATCATGCTTCGAGTTTTCTGATGCTTTGTCCACAAAGAGAAACCTATGACAACTTATCTTACACTGTAATTAGAAATGGAGTGAGAAAAGTTTTAAAGTTATAGGAAAATTATTAAAGTGAAATGGTCAAAGACTTTGTATTATTTTATGTAATTTACTTACTCTATACCTTATATGTTCTACAACCTTCCCCAACGTGCCCTGTTATCCCACACATGTAAGGGCATGATGGGAACTGTGATACATTAAGGGTGAGAGTACCTTTCTTATGACTGGCCACTGTGTCATTATTCAGAAAATGTAAGTTTTATCAACATACTGTATATATAAGATGTAGAGTACACTGACCTGCCCCCCACTCCTGTAGAATGCCTTCTTATGACTATTCTTCCAGCCTTCTGCAGTGCACTGTGACAGTGAGTGTCAAGGAACATCTAACCACCTGATAAATTCCCTTTATATATAATAATTATCTATGCCATTATCTTATGCCATTTCATTGAAGTAATACAAAAACAAAAAAAGCTATTAACTACAAGTTATTATAGTAGGATAGGCCATAAGGCAAAGGATAAGAGTCCACCAGTGAGCTCTAGGCAGTGCCAGGTTAAATTGTAAAGTAACAAATTGTACAATTCTAAATTTTATAGTAAACTCATAGTAAACCTAAGGTTGAAGTGCATAAAGGAGAAGCCCCATGGAAGGACAAAAACTGCATGCACTCTGATGCACTGGTCCCGGGTCCTGTTCACATAAGCAGGTGACAAGCTAGCTGCCATGGCACAACTCCGGCTGAGTGATTGCACACCCACCCAATCAGTGACTGGGGAGGGACACTGCCCTAGTCACCGACTGGCTGAGTGGGTGATTACTCAAGTGGGCCATGACATTTCACCTGATGTACCTTGTTTCTAGCTGAAGGTGACAGCCAGCTGCTGCAAACAGGACCCAGGAGCGGTGCATCAGTGCCAAAAGTTCAGGTCTTTATATTTTCCCACCCCCACCAGCCTGCCTGCATTTTTTGGCCTTCCATGTGACTTCTCCTTCAATTAATAAATTAATTTAGGAAATAAATACTAACAATGTTAAAAATACACTAAAATATCAATGACATGTTTAAAAGCATTGTTCAACATACCTCAATTATAATATTGTTAAGGAATTCAGGACAAGTGGAACCAATGAAAAAAATACAGCATCCCTTGTAGGGAATTAATGTTATAACCTTTGTCAAACTAAATTTCCATATTGTGTCTATTATTAAGAAATCTGAGCATGATGGGGTCCCAGACGGATTAGACAGGAGATAACATGCTTAATATGTAAGAATGCAAACAAGCAATGTGTGGGATTACACTGCTCCCATAATATTAATAAAATATTAATAATGCTAATGGATAAAAACATATCTGATAAGAAGAGCAGGAATCCAGGAGGAATTCTGAAAGGCCCATCCACTACTCAATACATAGGACAGTGCTTTTTTATAACATTCTGAACAAGTGAAAATATGGAATCTAGGCAAGATGGACACATAGCTGACTAATAAGGATTGAGACAGTCTTCCTTACTGTTATCAGCCTGCCTTGATGACTTCCATTAATCTCATTCCATATAATATATTGCCATGTCTTAATAGTTAAGCCTTTTCAGTTCTTCTTTGCTGCTACCTCTATTGCTATCATCATACACTTTTTCTTCTCATACAGGAAGCCGCTGTTCCATCTCACAATAAGTGACAATAAAACAGTCAGCTACAATATCACTTGCATACATTTTTTTGTTGTTGCTTCTAGCTTTAGATTTTCATCTCAGCATCATAGCACAGCCTATTGTATTTCCCTAGATGTGGTAATTTTTTTCCTTTCTGCCTTCTTCTCTTTAAGAGAATATTAAAGATGCCATCTCATATTATCTTCCCTGTTTTATTTCTGGTATGCAAAGAAAAAAAATGGATTTAAAGATGATATATATATATATATATATATATATATATATATATATATATAAGTCACAAAGTCACAAGAGAAAAACTATACCTACAATATATCAAGGTTTCCATGAAACATTGGGGGAGATTTATCAAACATGGTGTAAAGTGAAACTGGCTCAGTTTCCCCTAGCAACCAATCAGATTCCATTGTTAATTCCTCACAGACTCTTTGGAAAATGAAAAGTGGAATCTGATTGGTTGCTAGGGGCGACTGAGCAAGTTTCACTTTACACCATGTTTGATAAATCTCCCCCATTGTCTTTAAAAGTTTTACCATATATTTTTACCATATTTTTCTTCTATGGTCACATACCATATTTATGTAATGTTACTTGTGGTAACCAATACATTATTTGTATCTTTTGGGGCAGTTTCTGGGTATTTTGGCCAATAGTTTGATTATCTATTTAAAAAAGCTGACAACATTGATAATAATATTATATAATTAGATCAATTTATATCTACTAAAGATGAGCGAACCAGGTTCGGGTTCGAGTCGATCCGAACCCGAACGATCAGCATTTGATTAGTGGCGGCTGCTGAACTTGGATAAAGCTCTAAGGTTGTCTGAAAAACATGGATACAGCCAATGACTATATCCATGTTTTTCCCATAGCCTTAGGGCTTTATCCAAGTTCAGCAGCCACAGCTAATCCAATGCTGAAAGTTCGGGTTCGGATCGCCTCGAGCATGGTCGAGGTTCGCTCATCTCTAATATCTACTATAATGATTAAACCTACCAGTTGCACTATAGAAGTTTTTACAATAGAAAACTACAGCTTCCATAGGCCCAGACCATGGCCCCTTAAATAATTCTAATATACATTGCGCACCCTGAAACTTTACATATAACACACCTTTATCCCAAATTTTCCTCTCCACCAGAGCAGTGTTATTGGTCTCTGTGTATCAATATACTTTCACTAAAGAGTCATGAAAACTTACCAAAAAATAAATTTTTCCTGTCAAAAATGTGTTGCATCATGTATGTTTTTTGTTTATTTTGTCATGTATTTTACCCGTGGATGATATCAATAAAGGCAGCATTTTAAGAAGATTTTGCTGCAAAGCATCTTTCTGTTAGATTCCATTATCCAGGCCTGGTGAGTCACTGAGTGTTGCCTGCAAACTTACCTGCCTGCATTGACTTCAGACCTGAGACTTATATGTGACAGCAGGAATATGGTTGAGCAGACACTTTTTGTTTTGAATGACCAGGGGCTATTCACCTGCTATGTTTGCAAATGTTTAAATGAAGAGAACCTATGTCATCAAGATAATACAGGCATCAAAGCTTGTAGCCCTATACCTGTTCATAACATAGGAGTGTCCCTGCACCATGCGTCCATGTGTCGTGGAGAGCAAGAAGCGACGTAATTCTTGTTTCACTGCTATTAATGAGAGGCTCGACATGACCAACATCAGTGCCATGTATCAAGGTACATGATTCCCTGTTCGTGTGATTTAGATGGTTATATAGCCTCTGTAGGATGCACATCTAAGGCCCTTGCCACAAAGGTATGTTAATCACATCATATAGGGAGGACGGACACATGATGTAAATATGTGAATAGTAGTATGTATGTACAGGGACACCTTATCAACAGATATGTGGCTACAAGCCTTGATGCCCATACTATCTTATGGACAAAGGATTGCTATACATTTATATATGCCATTAAATAAAGTTGCAGGTAATTTGTCTTGTGTAAAAAACATATTGGATTTACAGAATCATATCTGAGACTGAGTAGTTAGGCACCGGCATGAATACCAGTGGATAGGAACCACAAAAAGTTCATAGTGGCCCAATGAATGTGAATATTGCAATTACATGATAAGGGAATCTGTGTAAACAAATGGTGTAACAGTACATGACAAATAAAGATTAAAGTGTCACTGTCGTTTAAATATTTTTTGCAGAAATCAATAGTACAGGCGATTTTAAGAAACTTTGTATTAGGGTTTATTAGCCGAAAAATGCATTTTTATAATAAAAAAGCAGTTTGAAGCTCTCCCCCCTGTCTTCATGATTGTCTATGGAGAGGGGAGGGGTGAAGGGAGATAAGGCACCAAAACAGGACAACAAAGAGTTAATTTACAGCTAAATCGCCGGGCTATCTCCTCTGAAGTCAGCACTGACTTCTCTGACCTCTGAATACGGCTTTCACACAGCTCCCACTGTGTAATCCTTTGTTCTCTGCTCTCTGCTGGTGACTAATCTCCCTTCTACCTCCCTCCTCCCCCTCCCCTCTCCATAGATTACACAGGGCTTGTAAACTAGTCGAAATTTCCTGATAATGAGCAGTGAATGAGAGAGAGGAGGGAGGGGGACCTGGGGAAAGGCTTTTTGAATGCAGATAATGCCTAATTTGAATGCATATTTGCCTAATAAACCCAATTACAACTTTTCTTAAAATCGCCTGTACTATCGCCTGATTTCTTGAGGGGGGGGACTACAGTGACACTTTAATAAGCACATAAATTACGTTTCTGTTAGAATAAACTGGGGTAAATCTAAATATATTGTTAACATATGATTGCCAATTGTATGTTCCTTCACCACTAAAATCTTTTTTTATTGATCCTCGTCCCATATTTAGCCCGATCTATCATATTTTCCCATGAATTTGCAATCACCGGGCATACAATTTAAAGATACAACTGTAGATGAGTGAATCTACAGTATTAGCGAAGGGAAGCATTTGACTGCTCTAGGTCGTCAGCTTTTCAGACTGCCACCTTTGAACTTCGCTCCGCTCCGGGCGCTTGAAAAAGCTGGATGCAATCCTGGAAAACTTCTCCCAGGACTGCATCCAGCTTTTCCAGGCACCCAAAGCAGAGATTAGTTCAAAGGCAGTTGACTGACAGCCTAGCATAGCCAATCGTTTCATTAATGCTTTTGATGCACTTATCTCTAGATACAACTACTGCCCCAACTAGGGTTAATTTCAGGAGCATGATGAATACAGTTTTAGTATTGAATGCAATGAATAAACAGTATGCAGGGAGCTCTACCTAGCTATGGCTGTACACAGACAGGATTTTATCATATAACTATTTCTGATGCAGTGCTCCAAATCTCAAACATAGACAGATTTCTGGCCACTATAAATGTATATTCACTGCAGAATTGTGGGCCTTTCTGAGTTAATTATTGGTGAACACTCCCTGTAAGGTACTTACAATAGTGCAAACTCTTCTACATGGGTATCACACAGCCCCTGTATTTCAGGCATCAGCTGACAAACAGAAAGGAACGTAACAGGATCGGCAGGAGGAGATGAAATTAAAGAACAAACAGATGAACACCACTGCCACCCACAGCAATCACTAAGAAATGTGTTATCCATATACCCACACATAGTCACAGGATGCCATTTAAAGGGGTATTCCAGGGAAAATCAATAATTTAGCAAAGGAAAGGGTTAACCAAGGTTAACCCTTTCCTAATATACTTACCTGTTTTTTTTTGGCCCCCCAAGGAGATCTCCGGTCCGGTCACGTGATCTTGCAGCTTGTGGCTCGGATCCTCTTCTTCTTCCGGTTCGGTGACGTCACCCGGCCGGCGCCGCTCTCCGTCTCATTAGCAGCAGAGCACTGAACCCTGACTGGCTTGGTAGCGTGCAGCCAATCAGGGTTCAGTGCTCTGCATCCCCACACGCTTCAGAGTGGGGGTCCCCTGAGGCTGCAGTAAATTATCAGGGGTCGTCGGGCTCAGTGCCGGTCACCAGTTACATGGGCCGGCACTGCACTACAGCAGGTGATCACTCCGCAACCCCCCCCCCCCCCACCTTGTCAGCGATGCCGACCGAGTCCCGGGAGGGGATGCGGCGGGCGGCATTACTTCATTCATAGCTACTAGACACCTGGCTGCCCGCCGCATCCCTTCCCCCCAGGGACTCAGGGTCGGCATCGGTGGGGAAGTAATGTGTATCGGCTGCTGATCCCCCCCGGCCCCCCCTCCCTGTGTCCCTGTCAGATCACTCACCCCCACCCCCGGAGCGTGCTGCGTGCCCCGATCTCTGCACTGGTCTGAAGCCCCTGTACTCAGCTGACAGGCTCTGTGTACAGAGCAAGAAATCTCTCCTGCCTCAGTCACAGAGCCTGTCAGCTGAGTACAGGTGCCTGAGACCAGTGCAGAGATCGGGGCACGCAGCACGCTCCGGGGGTGGGGGTGAGTGATCTCTGACAGGGACACAGGGAGGAGGGGGGAAGTCCTGCAAAGTAATATGTATTTGCTGCTGGTCCCCCCCGGCCCCCCCTCCCTGTGTCCCTGTCAGAGATCACTCACCCCCACCCCCGGAGTGTGCTGCGTGCCCCGATCTCTGCACTGGTCTGAAGCCCCTGTACTCAGCTGACAGGCTCTGTGACTGAGGCAGGAGAGATTTCTTGCTCTGTACACAGCGCCTGTCAGCTGAGTACAGGGGCTTCAGACCAGTGCAGAGATCGGGGCCAGCAGCACGCTCCGCTCCGGGGGTGGGGGTGAGTGATCTGACAGGGACACAGGGAGGGGGGGCCGGGGGGGATCAGCAGCCGATACACATTACTTCCCCACCGATGCCGACCCTGAGTCCCTGGGGGGAAGGGATGCGGTGGGCAGCCGAGTGTCTAGTAGCTATGAATGAAGTAAAGCCGCCCGCCGCATCCCCTCCCGGGACTCGGTCGGCATCGCTGACAAGGTGGGGGTGGGGTGGGGGTGGGGTGGGGGGGGGTGGGGTGGGGTGGGGTGGGGGGGGGGGTTGCGGAGTGATCACCTGCTGTAGTGCAGTGCCGGCCCATGTAACTGGTGACCGGCACTGAGCCCGACAACCCCTGATAATTTACTGCAGCCTCAGGGGACCCCCATTCTGAAGCGTGTGGGGATGCAGAGCACTGAGCCCTGATTGGCTGCACGCTACCAAGCCAGTCAGGGTTCAGTGCTCTGCTGCTAATGAGACGGAGAGCGGCGCCGGCCGGGTGGTGACGTCACCGAACCGGAAGAAGAAGAGGATCCGAGCCACAAGCTGCAAGATCACGTGACCGGACCGGAGATCTCCTTGGGGGGCCAAAAAACAACAGGTAAGTATATTAGGAAAGTGTTAACCTTGGTTAACCCTTTCCTTTGTTAAATTATTGATTTTCCCTGGAATACCCCTTTAACCTATCAGCATGTTTTTGGAGCGTGGGAGGAAATGTATGGATTGCCTCAATGGTGAAATACCAATAGTTGCCTAGTTAATACTTTATCAAAAAGCTGCGACAAAATGTTAATCTCTCAAGACAATTTAACACCAGCTGTTCGAGAAGTTTGTTAAATAGCCTGAGCTTTCTTTCCTGTTTCCCAATAACACCTGTCTCACTTGGCATTTTCACTGTGTCATTTTCAATACTTAATTTTTAGTACTCCATAATGTTAATTGCATTGAAACATTCTACACAAATGCGAACTGTTAGATATGCCAAGCCTATTTTTAGCCCAATAAGACAAATTCTCAAACTTCCATCCACACTTGAAAGCATTTTCAGAAAACCTTTCTTATGCATCTGTGCAAATGTTTTTAAATTGTTTACATGTTGTTTGTAACCAGTATAACAAACAAATGTGATTTTTTTTTTTTTGTGTGTAGAATAAATAATTTTGTTTTTTTCTATTACAAATGGATAAAACAAACAAAGTTTTCACGTATGGACTTATGTGCCAGTGCAGTCTGGACATCATTTTTCTCGGTACATAACAGTCACCTTTTTCATTCTGCTATGTTAAAACCTCTTCTCATTTCAATTGTAGTTTTACTTATTTAGTAATCCATTATTTTTTTATAAATTTATGGACACAGAAAGTTCAAAATTTAATAAAGGCGTTTGTCTCATAAAATACTTTGAAACATTACCTAATCATGTACATGAAGAGAAATAATAAGCATGACACTTTGAAAGAAATTGCATCATAACCATTCTATAAAGTTTCCAGAACACTGGTCCAGATTTATCAATCCCACAGCAACCAATCACAGCTCACCTTTCAGATTTTTGTGAGCTCTGGTAAAATGAAAGATGCCCTTTAATCGATTACTATGGGCAAAACCAGATTGGGAAATGTGGATGACAGTTTTTCAAACATGTTCTTAGTGTTTTTAAACAATTTAAAAACCACTTAGAAACAGAGTGCAAACTTTTAGAAGTATTTAGCAAAGTTTCCATAAACATGTTTTGTGCACATGATACAGGTTACAGATAAGGGTCCAAGCAGTTATGTAACATACCCTCAGGAGTTTGTTTGTTTTTTTTTAATGAAACTAAGGTGTTCAAAGAATGCTGCATAAAGAGGACATTTTTGACATGTCTATTTTAGAAAATGCTTATATTCCTCACAAGTTTTCAGGAACATCTTTTTTATAACTTTGTGTTAAGTCATTCCTTTGGTAATCAACCTGTAAATGTATGAATACATCTCCTTAACATCTTTCTGCAGTCAGTCATCTCTCCTGCCCTCCGTCTGTCCCCTCCATACACAGGAACCTTTGGCATGGCCAAGTGTTCCTGTTCTCTCTATGGGGAAGGAAGGTGGTAAGCCGTGGCCAGAGACAGGGGCGGATTAACTTTACCATAGGTCCCGGGCTGTTCACCAAGCCTGGGCCCCCCACCCCACTGTAACTATGGCAGCACTAGCCTGGCTTTCATAGTACAGGACAGATAATGTCATGATGTCCTGATTTGTGCAAAATTGCCATAACAAAACTGGGATTTTTGCGAAAGTGTAGCCAGGAGACAGTACACCACTAAAAGTATAAGTCTTTTAGGGTGGTCATGGGCCCCCCAGGAGCTCAGGGCCCCGGGCTCCCGCCCAAAACGCCCCTATTATAATCCACTACTGGCCAGACAGCTCTGACTGTGGCTAATCTCTCCCTGAACAAAGTGGTTGAGCAGTGATTTTTTATCATGCTCAACCCCTATCACCACCGACATCATCCATATACTCCGAATGAGTCTAAGGTGTATAGGGATTTTGAGAATCGGTGTTACCAATCTGCTTGGTGCTAGGGTATGTGTACACTGAGAAATAGGTGAGGAATTGAAGAGAAAAGTTTTTTGCTTGAAATTCCTTGCCTATTCAGGTCTGCCAGAATTTGAGAAGAATTTAAGAAGAATTTGAATTATTAGTGCATTGTTATAGGAGTAGCCATTTTGTCTGAGCTTTTCATTTTTAAAAGCATTTATTGATATATTTTACCACAAGCTCCATGGAGATAGACACAATGAATATCTACAGACTCTATTGTGGTGTCCCACCACGGGTGTTACTAGTGGTTACACCCTTCGTAAAACCCTGTACTTTTTGGTGATGTAGTAGTGTTAGAGTTTCGCAATAAGATGTCGCTATTGTAGGTATGTGCACTAAGTTGTTGCACGGCTGTCGTATGGAAAGAGGTATTGTTTATTTGTATGTCACATGGATCTGTAGACCAATGAGCGTGTTCTTTTCTATCCTATCACTTCTCTCTTTACTTCTTACATATGCACTCTTCACCCATTTACAGCACACCTTACAGGGGCTGTAGATAGGAAGTCACTTGGGTAGAGGAAGTGTAGAGGTCATTTGTCACTAGACTCTCAACAGTGGTCCAGTTTGGCCCTGGCCCTCTGCCAGGTCTCTAGGCTCAGTGTGCAGTCTAGAAGCAGACTGATCTTCTAAAGTCACTCCATTCATCACTATGCAGTGTTAGACCCTTCACTAGAGAGAACAAGTCAGAGATCATCTCAACCCATGCCATGGACAAGGAGAGTCACAGTGCAGGATAGTATCCACAAAGCAAGGCTAGGAATGAAGCGCGTCATAGCGTGAAACAATAGTAGTCTACTCGTGAGACGTGTTTGCTCCACACACCCTCCCTGCATGTTGAAGTGATTCCTCAATAAACCGATTTGAAGACGCATACTACCGGTGAGTGCCCGCTTCTGTCTCCTTACTCCTCACTATATGTTGCTTACCATTAAGCGGAGCACCGCTGAAGTGTCTCTGTCTCATCGGGATTTAGCTGCACCTGTATAGTCCTCAGTCCAGGCCCCGGAGTTTACCTGGGTGGTACTGTCCACCTCTCTCCTCCCGTAGATTCTTCTATTTCTACCTCCGACATCCCGGCAGAGCACAGTACTACTTGGGTTGGGACTCTCATGACATCCTCCTCTCTACTCTTCTCAACCTCTTCTATAAACCTCGCAACTCCCTATTCCCTACTCCCTATTCACTCACTACAGATCTGGATCCTAAGTTATCTAGTGTCTTATCAAGTGTAATGTCTTCTGTCAATGCAAAGCTGTATGATCTGCTGCATATAAGTGTTATCAGAGTAAAGCAGATTTTATTCATGACAAAGAGACTCTGTGATTCCTCCTTAAGCGCCAACACAGTACATATACATTCCTTGGGTCATTTCCCCTTTCTGTGGGTGGCAGTGGCAACAGTCTGGGTGGGTCACTACTCCACTCCGGACCACCGTGACAACAGCCCAAGGGACCCCGCAACAACCCGGCAGGTCACTGTCCACAGGGGAACAAGGTACAAACGGCCCTCTAAACTAAAAGTAGGTGTGCCACCATACCCGTGTGCCCAATCGGCACTGGCGTCACGACAAAACATCTCTGAGCCCGGCTGTATCTCGGCCAACCACCACTGGAGTGGCGTCACGCTCTACCATCTGGCAAGTGACTGGCCGTTCTACCTCCACACTACTGGGGTGGGCACTACACTATTCTTTGTGTTGGACCCATTTGTAAGAATGCTCTCTGAACTCTTGGCCTCCAAGGTCACAAACCCAGAACCCCTATCATATAACCAAAAACTTCCCTGTCCGGACAACCCCTTTAATCTATTGTTTCCTCTATTAAGTGGTGTCCTATTTTGCCATAATTCTGTACAGATCACTTTCCAGTATTTTCCTGCTTATATACACAGACAGAACAGTAAGTCACAGCAAAATATTAGGCCAGACTGAAAACCACAACTTTAATAATATAGATAGCAAAATTGAAAACGAACAAAAACATCACCAACAATTTTTAAATAAATATCAATCATTGTTTCAATAAATATGTTTAACATAAAAACTTGAGTTAAAAAATAGGCTACTTTCCACTGACACATTGGGGGAGATTTATCAAAGGGTGTAAAATTTAGACTGGTGCAAACTGCCCACAGCAACCAATCACAGCTCAGCTTTAGGCAGTGCTGAAAGGAAAGCTGAGCTGTGATTGGTTGCTGTGGGCAGTTTGCACCAGTCTAAATTTTACACCCTTTGATAAATCTCCCCCATTACCTTTCTGCTAAGTTGAATGGAGAGATTATTTACTGAAAAGACAGTTCTTTAATGTGACCCAACAGATTGAGAAATGAATTGTATTATAAATCCATAGATACCACCACCACTTCTTCCTCTGTTTCTCATATTTGACTTGGTCTTCAGTATGGCCGATAACAGATGCAGGTAGCGCATGCTTATACAATGTTTAGCCATGAATAAACACATCTATAGGTCACTGAAAGTTTGAGCTAAATTTCATGTGCAAATAAGACTGTCACATTGTCACTAGCATTGAATGACGATTAAAAAAAAGATTTTTTTTATTTAATCATTTGGCATTTGTCTGTAAGCCATTGTCTCCTTAGACAAAACTGCTATGTTATTTTGTAACATTAACTGAGCATGTTCAATATTCTTTGGAAGCATTCTATTCTGTTCTAGTTAGTGAATATATGAATTGCAGTGAAATAATGGTTTTAAATTCAGGTTTCCAAGAATGGAAATTGTTCATTATAGTTAGACAGATGTGAGCCTTAGCTGTATAAATTAGCTGTAGAAATCATTCTTCATTCATATGAGATCTGGACCATCCAGCACGAACCACAAATCCAAACACATTATAACTGCATTTTTTTTTTCTTTATAAATTTATTGGAGATTATATAATCAGTTTCTAACCCAAATTGATAAATATTCATTTGCAAAAAATATCTTATATGTATCTTAGTTTTATAAAAGTATATAGCAATACTTCATGCCAGGCAAAACACATAATTATTCTATTATAATACAAAAGACCAACTTATCTGTGCAGCCATTGTAAAAAAAAAAAAAAGATCTCTGTAGCAAACGACATCAAATTATTGATATGCTTTCCCGTAATTATTATTTGCAGTGGTGTGACAATATATGATTACTGTTCAGATATAGACAGCAGGGGGCAGATATGTTAAATAACAGTATGCAAAACCCTCCACCAGCTGGCTATAGAGCACCTGTGTCATAGCTCTGGAGCATATTCTCCACCACTGTGGTAATTTGATGTCTCACAGTGTACTAGTAACTGTGAGCCACAGGGATCTAATACATGCAGTAAAGTAGAAAGCACCTTTTAGTGTTTTAAGAAGGTCCAGTCCATTTATCCACAGGTCTCTGTGGATGTGGGCTGCATGTTATATGTTCACCCCGGTAATAATATTACCCCTTTTTGGTATGCCAATGTGACAACTTACACATTCTGCAATAAAACAATCCTGAAATAAACTATTATTATTTTTATTATTATTATTATTATTATTATTATTATTATTATTATTATTTTATAGGCCTGGGTGGATCTATTCCAATAAACCCTCTCTTGCCATGTGGGGTTGAAATTTATACTAGCCTAAGGCATCCTGATATAATTTCTCCTGACTCTAACATCTAGCTCTACTTTAGCCTGTCAAAAGACACTGATGTATCTGTGCCAGGTCATCTAATGAACTAATATCTGCAGTTTTGCTGTCCTCTGCACATTTTTTACATGCAGCAATAGAAGAGGCAAACATTTCTGGTACATGGTTTCTGGACTTTTCTGCTGCCTCAAATTGCTAAGTTTAATTATAGAACAATTTCATCCACATGCTACTTTAATTTTTTCTAACATATTGTTTTACTAATCTAAAATATTTGAGACATAGCAATACAGATTGTCAGCAGATTGTCCATCTACTCTGCTTTTCTCTTAATATCTTAGGATAGATATATATTATATCAAGCATGCTTACATTAACTTACTATCAATTTAATAACCAGTCTGCTTGCTATTTGTTACAGGCATCTACTACAAATAATTACCTACATACAAACATACAAGTACTGTACATCAATTATTATGCTTAACCCCTTAAGGACGGGGCCCATTTTCGTTTTTGCGTTTTCGTTTTTTCCTCCTTTTGTTTAAAAGGCCATAGCACTTGCATTTTTCCACCTAGAAACCCATATGAGCCCTTATTTTTTGCGTCACTAATTGTACTTTGCAATGACAGGCTCAATTTTTGCATTTGGTACACTACGAAACCAGAAAAAAATTCAAAGTGTGGTGAAATTGAAAAAAAAAACGCATTTCTTTTATTTGGGGGAACTGTGTTTTTACGCCATTCGCTCTGGGGTAAAACTGACTTGTTATGCATGTTCCACAATTCATTACGATTAAAACGATATATAACATGTATAACTTATATTGTATCTGATGGCCTATAAAAAATTCAAACCATTGTTAACAAATATACATTCCTTAAAATCGCTCCATTCCCAGGCTTATAACGCTTTTATTCTTGGGTCTAAGGGGCTGTGTCAGGTGTCATGTGTAATTTTTTGCGCCATGATGTGTTCTTTCTATCGGTACCTTGATTACGCATATACGACTTTTTCATCGCTTTTTATTACATTTTTTCTGGATTTGATGCGACCAAAAATGCGCAATTTTGCACTTTGGGATTTTTTTGCGCTGACACCGTTTACCGCGCGAGATCAGGAATGTGATCGCACGCGGCGATACCAAACATGTTTATTTATTAATTTATTTGTTTACTTTTATTTAAAACCTGGGAAAAGGGGGTTGATTCAGACTTTTATTAGGGGAGGGGGCTTTTTACTATAAACAACACTTTTTTTTTTTTTTTTACACATATACTAGAAGCCCCCCTAGGGGACTTCTAGTATATATACTTTGATTTCTCATAGAGATCTCTGCAGCATAGATATGCTGCAGAGATCAATGAGATAGGCACATCTTGGACGAGTCCCCGGCCGGCATCAGTAACTAGACACCAGGGAACGGTTGCCTCCGGTAATCGGAGGCAGCTGTCAACTTTGACAGCTGCCTCCGATTGGCTAATTAGCGGGCACGGCGATCAGACCGTGCCAGCTAATAGCGGCGGTCCCGGGCTACACGCGGCACCCGTGACCGCGGCGCTTTAAAGCAGGGTCGCCGCACGCCCCGCTTTGAAGTGCTAATGAGGACATATGACGTACGGGTGCGTCATATGTCCTTAAGAGGTTAAAGAAGAAGTCCGGCAAAATTTTTTATTAAAGTATTGTATTGCCCTCCCCCCAAAAGTTATACAAACCATCAATATACACTTATTACAGGAAATTCTTATAAAGTGTTTTTCTGCTTTGGTTTAAGAGTGGATTTGTATTACAAGCGCAGTCCCGGAAGGAATTATGCCCGTAATCCAAGGCACCTCTGTACTTTAATTAAAAAAAAATACTTCTCCTTTAATGACTATAAAATGACTATATAAGTCTGAAATAAGAGCTAACTTGTAAGGTCCTCCATTAAATCAACTATGTTGTGCCACTGGTCCACCAGTATTTTCTTTTCTCCTTTTTAATTGCTTTATTTTACACTTATGTATCTTTTTTGCTTATGTGGTTTTTATCCTTTACAAAGAAAAAAATGGTATGTGTGAGTTCAACTGCTAATAGTTAGTCGAGGTTAACCTATGGAGTGTCTGTACCCTACAGACTTAGGTATAAATATGAAATAAGAGAAGGTATAGGTCCTCAAGACTAACAAGAAATATTATGATATGGTGATAAAAATGATTGGTAAACAATAGATAGACTGAAAATATAAAACAATTTACTGGGAAATGTAGAGAATAGTGGATTAAAAATAATGGGCTAAAAATTTCATCTCTTTAGTGCTAAATAGACAGACATATAGATAGTACATAAAAACATGACATAAGACACAATGATAAAACCAGATCGGTACTAATAAAGGATAATAAACAAATAATGAGCATTAATAGATAAATTGGCAATGTGCAAAGTCTGATTAAGTCATAAATAGAATGTTCTCGATAAAGGTTCATCCGTGGCTAGGATGTATTGGTTGAGTTGGCAATCAAGTATCTAAGTTCATCAATATATGGCGTATTGTCAGACTACATGCATTGCAGTAGCTTGTGATAATTAGGCAATCGAATAGCAAAGTTCAACACTGAGTGGTGTATAGGCAGACTGAGTCCGCTGTAGCAGCCTGGGTGTATTACAGCGACGTCTGATCGTTTAGACGTAACTGTAATGTGGCTACTCGATCAACAAAGTTCATCCGTGGTCAGTATTATTGGAATATATGTAATAATGGATATCAATGATCCATACCCGCTATGGCTGACTAAAAGAGTAGCCGACAATGTGTACGACTATTTGCGGCAGATTGGGCTAGTTAGATACGTTGACACGCTGATGTGATTGGCGTCCCTGCAGCTTTCATTAACATTTTCATCCATCTATATTCAGCATGCTAAAACCTCAAATTGGCTAACTACATTGCAAGCCATTCCTAATTCAAACTTGGCGCCAATTCAGCCACGAGGTCCCGCGGGCAACACTTACCACTGCGCATGACCGGAGCTCCGATCTGTACTTAAACCAAGGCAGAGTGCGGCACACGCCTCCAGCGTCAGGAGCAGGACATCATACAAGGGACCACTGCTTGGAATATCCCCAGCTCGCAAGACGGGTGAGAGGTGTATCATACACCATACCAACTTATACCTCCTGTATGCACGCCAATCACATCAGCGTGTCAACGTATCTAACTAGCCCAATCTGCCGCAAATAGTCGTACACATTGTCGGCTACTCTTTTAGTCAGCCATAGCGGGTATGGATCATTGATATCCATTATTACATATATTCCGTTAATACTGACCACGGATGAACTTTGTTGATCGAGTAGCCACATTACAGTTACGTCTAAACGATCAGACGTCGCTGTAATACACCCAGGCTGCTACAGCGGACTCAGTCTGCCTATACACCACTCAGTGTTGAACTTTGCTATTCGATTGCCTAATTATCACAAGCTACTGCAATGCATGTAGTCTGACAATACGCCATATATTGATGAACTTAGATACTTGATTGCCAACTCAACCAATACATCCTAGCCACGGATGAACCTTTATCGAGAACATTCTATTTATGACTTAATCAGACTTTGCACATTGCCAATTTATCTATTAATGCTCATTATTTGTTTATTATCCTTTATTAGTACCGATCTGGTTTTATCATTGTGTCTTATGTCATGTTTTTATGTACTATCTATATGTCTGTCTATTTAGCACTAAAGAGATGAAATTTTTAGCCCATTATTTTTAATCCACTATTCTCTACATTTCCCAGTAAATTGTTTTATATTTTCAGTCTATCTATTGTTTACCAATCATTTTTATCACCATATCATAATATTTCTTGTTAGTCTTGAGGACCTATACCTTCTCTTATTTCGTTTTTATCCTTTACTGTACTTGTGGTTAGTCATTTCCATATAATACAATAATATAGATAGTGATACTCTACGAAGTTCTCAGGTTGTATAGCAAGATAATAGGTGGTTAGCAACAATTATATTTTCAGTTTGCCTTTCCCCCTATTGATCATGCGGACAATACATGTCTTCTCTGGATACCTATAAGAGAAACAGATTGCTGAACTCAGGGAGACCAGCCAAACGACAACACCGCCGGCTGCTAGTGAAAGCGCTCAATGCAGTGAAGTCCTAGGTGCATTGCCCCCTGGGAAACATGAATATGCAAAAGAGGAGCCCGTGGAGCCTCATTGAAGAGTCTCAAAACACAGGACTAGCCAGATATCCCTCCGGGAAGGACCCAGCCAAGGGGCAGCTCCTGTTAGGGAACCACCAAAACCACCATATTAAGTGGCCCTATAAGTCAATGTAATGACAAGGGATAAACCAAGGCTAGGTAACCGGGTCCTTCCCGGAGGGATATCTGGCTAGTCCTGTGTTTTGAGACTCTTCAATGAGGCTCCACGGGCTCCTCTTTTGCATATTCATGTTCTCCGGATACCTTTGATAGGCCCTGCTTAACAAAGAAATGCAAGCATTTTTACTGAATCCAATCCTCTTTGTCAAGACAGAAAAAAAAATCATCAAGTATATTTTTAGAACCTTGTGTTAATGTCTTGACAAAGAGGATTGGATTCAATAAAAAGCTTGCATATGTTATAACAGCAGTGGCCTGTAAAACACACTATTGCCTATAAGAATAGATGCATGATTTTTGTGTGACTGTTAGTAAATCTTGTAAAATTATAGAAATATGTTGTTTATAGAGGAAACTGAAACAGCCTTTTAAAGGGGTTATCCAGCGCTACAAAAACATGGCCACTTTCCCCCTACTGTTGTCTCCAGTTTGGGTGGGTTTTTGAAACTGTTCCATTGAAGTAAATGGAACTTAATTGCAAACTGCACCTGAACTGGAGACAACAGTAGTGGGAAAAGTGGCCATGTTTTTGTAGTGCTGGATAACCCCTTTAAGGGTTTGCAAAGGCTCATATTAGTTTTAAAAAAAAAACAATTTCCTTTCAAATCCATAATCTATACAGTTCTTAGACCTATAGACATTTACACATACTGTACATTAATAAAACATTACACAGTAATGAACAAATTAACCAAATGACAATATAAGAGGATGGTGGTAATTTGAAGGAGGAAATTGTAACAGGGGATTTAATTCTATACAAAAAATATGACAGCAAATTATCTATGAACAGGAAGTTGCTTTCCAGGGATCCAATTGTTCTTCATTGTGTCCACTCTTTTTTTAGACCTTCTTCACTGTGTCCATTATTTCATCAGACCTGCTGATTCTTCATATTAATTGCTGCCTTATTTCATCTATAACATTGTCATTCTCATTAAATCAACATAAGAGCAGCTAATCTGGAGTAACAAGATGATTTTACAACAAGGGAGGCTGTAGTATAGCAGGTGCTTTTACTGCATAATATGTGTATCATGAGACGTAACATATGTTGAGTCGAAACCAAATGTTAATTTAGAATTCTGAAAGGTCAGATAATCCCACAAGTGCTAGAAGTCCAAATATTTCCTAAAGAAAAGCGTTATAGTATTCATAATATTGTTTGCACTTCGGATAGCTAAACAAAATCTCTTATTCAAAAATACTTTTTTTGTTAAAGTCTCACTGTCGCTAATTTTGTTTTTCAGAAATCAATAGTCCAGGCTATTTTAAGAAACTTTGCAATTTGGTTTATTAGCCAAAAAAGCATTTTTATCATGAAAAAGCAGTTTAAACCTCTCCCCCCTGTCTTCATGCTTGTCTATGGAGAGGGGAGGGGTGGAGGGAAATGAGGACCAAAACAGGACAACAAAGAGTTAATTTACAGCTACATGACCAGGCTCTCTCCTCTGACGTCAGCAATGACCTCTCTGACCTCTGAATACCAGCTTCACACAGCTGACCGCTGCTGTGTAATCCTTTATTCTCTGCTTTCTGCTACTCCCCTCTCCATAAAACAGACAGGGGCATGTCCGATGCAACAAGACATAATTTTCTGATAAATTGCAGTGGATGGAAAAGAGGAGATGGGGGGACCTGGGAAAAGTCTTTTTGAATGCAGATAATGGCATATTTGCCTAATAAACCTAATTACAAAGTTTCTTAAAATCATATGTATTATGTAATTTGTAATTTCTGCAAAAAAATAAAAAAAAATATGACAGTGACTCTTAGTATTTTTGAAACATTATTTATTTTACTGTTTATCCACCTACTTTGTACTCAAAATGATCTGAATGTGGATGTAAAGATGTGGCCCTGATATGACCCAAATTCCGCTATTTTCATCTGATCCATATTTCATATACCCCTATACCCCTAGTGATCTGAATGTTGAAATACAAAGTTGGCCCTGATCTGACCCACAATCCAGTATTTTAATCTGACCCATGTTGTTTTTGCTAGTTAGTTGTATCTTTCTTCTTATTACAACATATCTTATTAAAGGGGTTTTCCCATTTAAAAATACTTGTCCCTTATCGGCATAACCCAAAGCTCAATAGATTGAGCGATGTGATAGAGAGATCTCATACTTGTCCCCTATCTTGTGGATAGGAGACAAGTATTTTTGAATTGGAAAACCCTCTTAAAAGATGTAATAAGGAAAAAAAAGATACAACTACCTATCAAAAACAACATACGTAAATTTAAATGAGCAAACCCCTTTAACTACAATGTGTGAAACATCCAGGCCATGTTTGACCTTTGGTCCTTTGGCATACTGTACATATAGGGCTAAATCTTTACTATTCCTAAAGGGAATATGTCAAATGGTTTCATATAGTGTAACTAACCACAGCACCAGGTAGCGGTTAAAGTGTACCTGTCACCTACCCCTGCTGCAGGATCAGTGGTGAATTTCTCTTGTAATCTGGAAATTCTGGTATCCATGAAAACAAACCAAGCAGTGACAGAAATGCATGCAACCTCTATTTTCATCCAAGGGTTGTGCACATTTCCCTCACTGCAATGGAAACTACCATAATGGGAGAGAAATTGACCAATAATCCAGCAGTAGGTATAGTGGCAGGTATGCTTTAAACATACATTTACAGACATACCTTCTTGTAAGCCAAGCTATTTCCCAGTGCCCAACATTTCCATCTGCTACACAGCATAGAGGTGCTTATTCAAATACAGGAGGAGGGGCAAGAAACAATAGGCAGTGGAAATGCTGGCCTCTTTTGGTGATTGGCTCCACCCTGTGGGCACTTGCTGTTCACCAGCACATTTGTGAAATGCTCATTGCTCTGGTTACATGCAGAACTTCACAAATTCAAAGGCAGAACTGTGCAGGAATTTTAACCCCTATCTGGTCCTGTGAATAGAGACACTTTACCTTTCTCTTATGTTGCATGTTTCTGCTATACAACTATCTATTCCATTGCATCCTCTTACAGTTATTAAATAGCTCTTATATCTCTTACTGGTGGATTTCTGAGGTCACTGCTATAATGCTCAGACTGTGTTAAAAGTTACATAATATGTTTCCCTTCAGAGATGCGTGTACTGGCTCCATTCAGCTCTTTGAGCGTATAGCTACAGTCTCATGTGTTTCCCATTAAAAAAACAAGAACATTACTATGTTTATTATAAGTAATAGAATGAAAACTAGCATGCTTTACTAGCCTAACATTCCTTAGCTAGCACCTAGAGTTCTCAAGCAAATCTACTGCATCTCTATTCTACATAACTATTTAAGGGCAATAGATGTGATCTAATAAAGTGTCATGGCTTTTTTCAGGTAGTAGGTGTGACCTTGAAGAAAAAGTGGTTCAATCTTCCAAAAAGTGACTTGACCCCAATTTTGGTGGGTTCTTTTATTATACAAGGAAACCATTCACTTGCATGCATAGCCTATATTTGTGTACTATATTGCTTTGTTTAGGAGTCTAATAATGTCTGCAATTAGACGCATGCTGGTAGATGTAGCAAAATGTAGGTTAGGCTATGAATGAAATTTATTAATACTATGTCATCTTAAATAAATGATCAGAATGCACCTTCACCACTTATAGACAATGAACAGCTGATATCATGAAGAAAAACTACTAGCTTTACTCATCTCAGCATGACAAAGTGAATGTCCAATAGAAAATGGTAACATAAATTTAGAATTTTATTACAGTATATTGATTTGTACTCCTGCAAATGTAATCTGCATTATACACACACAGAGGATGCAACTATTTATTGGTATCTAAATACAGCCTGTCAATTTAAAAGAACAGAAATCACCAACATTGACAATGTACCTGTCATTTTAAGAAACCCCTAACATGTCCTAGAGGCATGTCAAAAGTTTGTATTGTTTGGGGTCTGGGTGTTCAACCCCCACATCCCCACCCCCAATCGCTAGAAGCAACAAGGAGAAATGAGCGACTGAGTACTTCTCTCCTCATTTCGCTGCAGTAGACAAGTGCATAGACTGTGTGCTTGTTTCCTTCTGCTGGTTCTAGAGATCAGTGTGGGCCTGAACACCAACACTCTGACTGATCAACTTTTGACATATCTTTTTGTAATGAAAGTGACCATTAAAAACATAGAAGGTTTGCGTATGAGTTACTCATCCCAGTCATATTATACACCGAAGGGAAGACTAAGAGGTGGCCCGTAGCTTTGGGGCCTCACAGGTTTTACCTTCATCCCAGTTAGGCAAGTGAGCTTTGTAAAATTATAAATAATAAATAATTTTGCTAACTTATCTTCAGACCTTAAAATAGTTTCTCCTCTGTGAGTGCTGTAGGCAATATAAAGACTTCAAATGTTTTATATAAATATCCTTTTTATCACTTTGTGGCAGGAGTTAAAGTGGCAGTTCAATAAAGAGAAAAAAACAACATCTGTCTGTGGTTGGTAAATGGGTAATTTTGGTAACTTCTAAGGCTATGGTCCCACAATGTCTTTTTGTGGCCGTTTGAGGCCAAACGGCCGTTATTTCATAATGTTTCATAATGTTATTTCGTTATTATATAAACGACAGCCATCATTATTCAATAATCGTAATTGTTTGGCCTCAAACGGCCACAAAAAGACTTTGTAAGAACATAGCCTGTTTCTCCAAACACCGCCATGAAAGTCTTGTTTTTGACTTGTTTTGTACCCATGTAACATGATTGTGAGAAGTACCCATAAAGGTTAATTTTGACCTATGGTTCAATAAATTATTAAAATTATTATGCCACTAAAAAATAAACATATCTACTGAGCAGAGTATCTTCTGTATATTACACAGCCAGTGTAATTTCATGTATGAAACCTGAAGCACACCATCAATGATGTATATGTATGCCTATGGCATAATACATATACATCATACTGTATATACATTACAAATAAATCTCATCTAGCATTTTATCGTTTTAATTAATCTATTTAGAATCTGGAAAATTGTTCCAACAAAAAAATGCCGCTTTGACCCACTGCAACACTGTGTGCTCAATGGCATGGGATTTCACCTGTATTTATAGCATGTTCCAGGCTCGGGGTGCACTAGAGAGGATGTGACATGTTTCAATTCTCCACAGGTCACTTAGCTTTGCAGAAAGACTGGGATATGATACACAATTACGCACGAGCATGAATCACTGTTTTGTAGTGCAGCTATTATATGCAGGTTTAACAAAGTGTTTTTATCATGGGGATTCCCATGGGTAACTCTCCACGGTAAATCCAACCCATTCTTTCTTTGATGAAAGAATTTAAACAACGCATTATTTTTTCTAGCTTATGCATAATTTTTGATCAGAAGCATCAGATTTACCAAAGAGAAAGGGAAACGGTGTAATACAACATGTACAATTCATGTGGATTTTTCTCTTGCTCTATGACATCTTTATAATAGCATTTTTGTGAAATATGTAGAAAATATTGCTGCTGAATTTACAAATGGAATTTCAGAACTAATGACAGTGATATGGTGAATTGGTGCATTTGCCCAAAACAAATACCTTTTTGGATTTGGAAAATTTAAATCTGTGAATGTTGCAAATAAAAAATGAAACTTTCTATTATTGTCAGTAGCTAAACCCAAATGAGAAAGAAAAACTAGAATGCAATAGATTCTCAATGAAAACACTGAATTTCCATGTAAGGTTTCCTGAGAGGCAAAAAGGGTCCCAATATTCATTTAGATGTATGATGTTTCATGTCTTTATACATATCATGTATCTTGTATCTGTATTCAAGAACCATATCAAATAATGAACACCATCCCAGTTAATATTTATATGTACTCTCTAATCATTACAGAACTTATTGAAAGACTTTTGTTATTACGAGAATGTTAAAGGGGTCACTAGTGAAAGGGGATTATTATATTACACAGGGAGGAAGAGCAATAAAAGATCCCCTATTGCACAGATTTTAACAGGCACGGTGTAATACCGTATTTTACTGGTGGTAAAGTGCAGGGAAATAATACTGTCAGGTTTTACCAACTGATCACTGGGTTTATTGTTTTACGATGCATCTACCAAGGGACACTATGAAAAACACCACTAATTCCCATCTATCCAAGTAAATACAAGGAAACCCAGATGGCGGTCATGTATGTAGATTAAAGAAGTGGTCGTAACTAATTGGCTTTGCTTATCTAACTTGACTATGAGCAAGACCATCAGTTTTGGTCTAATTGAAGGTTTTTTCCAAAAGGTTCAAGCCTTGGGGATCTGCAGGAAAGCAGCATTTGAACAATATAATATTATAATGTGCCTACTCAAGGCCATGTAATACAAGTCTTCAGTGCTCCAACTCAGAATTCTTTGCTGTGGACCTCTCATGTGGCAGACACCCTGTATAAAATTCATATGTCCTAATAGGTCACACAGATGGAGGTTTTTCAGATTAGACAACACCATAAAGCAAGGACAGTTTTGCAGTACTAGATCAGTTTTCTCAATCCAGTACCACAGACTTTCATAACCTCAAACTCCATAGTAACCAGTCAGATCACTGCTTAAAACATGAAATGAACTAGATAACAGATGGCTATCTGTATGTCCTAAATATGAGCATCCTACACGTTGATGGTTCTCTAAATGCTATGTGTTCCTCTCTTAGCCTCATATCATTCAACATACCACTGCCATTAGCTCACTGTGTTTCACTCTATTTGGGGCGAGTGGGATTTTCTTTTGGGGATTTCTGCCAAGTTCACATTTTCCTGACACAAGTCATTGTTGATTTCACTATTGTAGGGGAAAAGCGCTAGGGCGGCAGACAAGGCTGTTGCCATGGTGATGAAGGAGATCCCGAGGCAACCGTCTGCAGAGGAAAAGCCCCTCCTTACTATGACCTCACAGGTGGGCGCCACCAGGATTTCAAGAAACTGACACATGCAGCTGGCTCTTTCAAAACAATCTAAATGTCTACCATAAAGAAAAGGCATCTACAGTTGTCTGAGTTCTGGGTGTCTCCGCTAGTTATCCTCTATAATGAATAATGATATATCAAAGAACGACAATAAAACATAGTGAATGAATGAATCATGCACTCCTGGGCACAACATGCATATGTCAGTTTTGCAGTACAGTTTTGTGAACAAATTCTGTGACTTTTTGGTGCAAATACATTTAACTGATTTACCTAGGTGGTCTAGGAGATCACTTAAATGATGTGGTGTGATGTTTGTGACAGTGTGTTGTGTTAGGGCTCCCATACATTAAAATTAAAGCATTGGGAGGCAAACATGCTGATGTATGCTCACTTATGAAAGATGTGTCCCACACTGGTTGCTGGTATCCTATACTGGTCTTACTGGTATACAGTAAAATCATTAGGACTCTCAATTGTGAAAAAAGATTATGAGCTGAAACTGATTTGGGGGGAGGGTGATACAAATGGAGACATGGGAGCCCTAAATAGGCTTTATGTGGATATTGTGTATGCCTATCAATGTGAGATGAAGATAACTCACTACAACAAGAAATGTAATATCCGTTTATTCCAACATATATGCTTATCACAATTTTTTTAAACAATATTCTCAGTAGTTTATTGATGTTTGTATTTCATGTGTGTAATGTAAATATCCATCCCTCACTTCCAAACCCTGTAGAGTATGCATTTAATGGATAAAACATCCAGTCTTTTCCCCATTGGCTCTGCTGCCTGTATATTCTGTTTTTTTAGGCATTCAGTGGCGCAATAAATATTATATATTATATTTGCAAATGCAGAACAGGATACATTGTAACCTATACTAAACATTTAGGTTGTGTTTCTTAATTCCGATAAAGATAATCTCCTCCTTTTAATTCTCTACCATCTATAAACAGTATATTAGATTGCTAAAACTAAGAAAAGAAGAAAGATCAACTTCCTTTACCTGCTTTATGACCCATGAACCATTAACAATAATACCCTGTATTTTTAGAGCAGGTGTGTTTTAGCATGTGTATACAGACATTGCAAGTAATCCCAAAACTGAAAACATAAAGATTGCTGTACAGTATTCCCCAAACATAATTAAAGAAAAGTGCATGTGGTTCATTGTGCATAAGAATCTCTTTAGCAGGCATGTTGATAGATTTTATCACAGTCTTTTATACAAAATATTATTAGAATATGCAATAGGAGAATTAGTCTGAACCAATAGCAATACATTTAATCTCTTAGGGGTCCATTTACACTGAAGGATTATCTGCCAAAGATTTAAAGCCAAAGGCAGGAATGGATCTGAAAAGAGGAAAAATCTTAGTCTTTCCTTTATGACCTGATCTCTGTTTATAGTCTGTTCCTGGCTTTGACTTCAAATCTTTGGCAGACAATCTGTCAGATAATCTTTCTGTGTACATGGACCTTAACACCAATCAGTTTAAAGCTATCTTCCCACATTATCTCTTTCTTCACTGTTTCATCCGATGCACTCCGTCCCATAAAATCACAGTGCTTTATAGTGTGTACAGCATATACGCTGTGAAAAGACAGTAATGTCAAAACCCGTTGCTGTACACGCTATTTATAAAGTGGACCTATTGTACTTGTAATTAATAAAGGACTGTGATTTTATGAGACAGAGTGTATTCTGTCCACAAAGTTTTCACTGAAACAAAACAATTAAATATTTTTAATTGAGACAGATTGTAAAAGTAAGTTTATTTTTTACATTAGATACATTGTGACAAGGTGGACATAGCCTTGACATGCCAAATTATTAATACATTACAAATATTACATATATATTATGTAATGTATGCCTTTGTTTCCCTCTATGTTATGTATAATGCATAGCATTTTCAGGAAAGTCTTTTTGAGATGAGTTTGTTCAATTGGGTAATGTCTTTAATGAGAGATTGTCAATATTGCGGTGGGATTATAGTTGCTATTAGCTAATGGCATTGCATTTGACAGTCAAAGAGCATAAATTCTGTGGAAACCTCTCAATAAATATTATGGTAAGGATCTATAGTAAGCTGATCTTATTATACAGATGGATCCAATTTCAAAATTATCATTAATCCACCCAGAGCAATCTATGTTATTAATGTTCATTGCTGTTTGGTTTCTTTGTGAGACATATAGTTAATAACATCACATAGCTGTTCAGGGTAAAGGCAAATATTCCCAAATCCTGTGATAAACTTTGCCGTTTAATGTATGCAAGAATTTCCTGACAGTCATACACGTCATTTAAAGGGGTACACATCTCTGTGTTAAAAGTTGTTAATGATGACAGATGAACTTTAAGTGCTGTGATTGCTTTTAATTGTGGCCCTGACAGGTTCCATGCATGCAAGTGCTCTAATCACCCTGCCCTCCACCCCCAAAGTGTGAAAGCCGGAGGCCTTCTCCTTACCTTCATGCTGCCGTATCGGTGATCTGATTATTATAGAGTCTGCCTCGGGCTCTGCAAATGAAGCACCAATTTCACTGATCAATGTTATGCAAGAGGGGGTAAAGGTACAAGCTAAAGAACAGGAAATGTACCCAGGGATGCTTTATTATTCAACAGTATGGAGCCTAGAGGTTTGTAATACTAGTGGCTCTGATGATCAGCAGTATATGACCAGTGTGGTTATTATATATTGTAGATAGGCACTATGATGGTTATATTATACAGGCACTTATATGGCAGATGTACGATCCATAGACAGGTGACATTAAAAGCTAATTTATTATATTTATTGTCATAACATGTTAGACCCCATGACTTTGTGATATTTGATGAACCCTGTGTGTCAAGTGAAATTTATTAAACTAAAGAATAAAAAATAAACATACAAAACATTTAAATTATGTTATGTTATTAATTTTTGTTTGTTTTAAAATTACATATCTGAACTAAAAATAGCACCCCCTGAGGAGTCATGCTGCAGAACTCAGGAGAGAAGAACCCCCTGTGGAGGAAACCTCCATAGCTTGAGGATTGCTTTTGCACTGGGCTTAAAAGGCTAATGCCAACATGTAACTTAGCAATGAAGATAGCCACAGATAGAAGAGGAGGTTAAGAAGGGAGCCAATACTGCTGTGTTTATTTCTATGTGTGTATGCATGCATCTGTGTACATGTGGGTGGGTTATAGAGACAGGAGTGCTTTACTGTGGTGTTGGTTTAGAAGAGGAGGTGTGTATTAGTGCAGTATGCTGTTGGGTTCTACAGGTGGAGTAGTATGTATTTATGCAGTGTGGGTGGGGTTATACAGGTGGAGCAGTATGTATTGGTGCAGTGTAATGTTGGGTTCTACAGGTGGAGCAGTCTTTATTTATGCAGTGTGAATTGGGTTCTACAGGTGGAGCAGTATTTATTTATGCAGTGTGATCTTGGGTTCTACAGGTGGAGCAGTATTTATTTATGCAGTATGTGTTGAGTTTTACAGGTGGAGCAATATGTAAAGGTGCAGTGTGATGTTGGGTTATACAAGTGGAGCAGTGTGTATTTATGCAGTGTGGTGTTGGATTATACAGGTGGAGCAATATGCATTTGTGCAGTGGGGTGTTGGGTTATACAGGTGGGGCAGTATTTATTACTGGATTATGGTTGGCGTTGCTCCAGGATATAATGTGCACTAAATGACAGTATCTGATGCTGCATAGTAATATATGTTTGTTGGTGATGCCCCAGCATGAACATGGAACGCCATGGAAACTATACAGAGAACTCTTAGCCATATGTTAGCAACATAGCCACATATACAGCTTGTTCTTGCTATTTTACTTTCATGAGGTCATGTATCATAACCATGGACTTTCCCGGCATCTACAGGGCATATGTGTACAGCTACAGTATGCAGTATACAGTAACCTAAGGTTATATTCTGTATATAGTGAGAGTCAGATCACTTATTTACAAACCTAACATAGCATTATATGTACAAAAAAGCCTAATAAACTATAATTTACAGTGTATACTATGATGTAAATGTCGACTGCTTAGCTACAGTACAGTCATACAAGCAACAGGCATATTCACTTGATTTAATCATTCATAGAGTTGCTTCTAATTCCTTCTACGTAAAGCATTCATGAACTGCCAGTAGTAAAATTACTGCTAAACTGACATTTTGCATTTTGTAGTGTTCTATTATAAAATAGATGTTGATGAGTTCCTGATGGAACTACTGCCATGTTCTGTACACTTGCTATAGATGCCTTCTTAAAGATAAATGCATTATAGAATACAAATTTTTAAGAGATCACCGGCACTACTCCAATAATGGGCTTATGTGCGATTATCTGGACATATATGTAATGTGAACTATGCAAAATTGCAGCAGAGGTACACCTCACAACAAAGTCTTATTGTCCAAACAGCAGGTAAGATAGAAAGCTGAGGGCGCTCACCGGTCAGTGGCGCATGCGCATGAAATGGTCATCATGTCTACATTTGTACTGTGAAGTGGTTTGGCGTCTGCTAGAGAGTGATATAGATCACTGAATTTTAACTACATTTTGGAACAAAGTATATCGCAACTGACCGGTGAGTGCCCTCAGCTTTCTATCTTACCTGCTGTTTGCATTATGGAATAGATTCATGGAAATTTTTTCTTAGAGTTAGATTAATTTAAAGCTTCCCCCAACTGAAATGTAAAAACAGCGGCAGTATATCATAATAAAGGGGGTTGTTGTGACACAGTGAGGCCGTTGTTTTTACACAGTGTGAAAATAGCCTTAGGCGAGGTTCATACAACGTCCATCGTTTTAAGGTCGAATACCGTCCGTTATTTTGAAATAACATCTGTAATTTCAAAATAATGGACGTTATTCGACCTCAAAATGACGGACATCCACAAAGACAGCCGTCAAACTGCCAAAAAAGACGTTGTGTGAATCTAGCCTATTAAGTGGAATTCCACATTAATGTTAAATATTCATATTTTTGGAGGCATCTCTGCTGGAGATGTTTTTCAAATAAAGGTACAGTATCCAGTGTTTGTTGGATCCACCTGCCCCTAGAGGCTAGATGGGTGGAAATCTCAGCAGTAAGAGAGGATCAGCATCTGCTTCTTTAGGCCATATTCACACATTGTATGAACATTGGCTGTTGTTTGACCCAGCCGCATCGCATATGGTCACAATTGGAGTGCGGGCAAATTCGGGCGTGCCCGCACTCCAATTGTGACCATAGACCACAATGTAAAACACGGACGGGAACTGTACTTTACACTGTGAGCACAGTCTATTTTGTACAGCTGCTGTTCACTGAATAGACCTGTCGATTATTTTGTGCGGCCGCAGTGAACAACGGCCATAGTGTATACAGAGTGTATACCTTACAGCCGTTGTTCTATACACTGTAATGTAATTTCATGTTGGTAATAAACAGCGATCGCTGTTGCAACTTGCAATAACGCCCGTTGTTTATTGCAAAAGTATAGCGTGTGAACATGGCCTTAGGGTCCTTTAGGGCAGTGTTTCTCAACCGTTTCAAGCCAAGTACCCCGATATGAGGAGATGCTCCAGCCAAGTATCCCCAAGGATGCCATCCATTATTAACATTGCCTCAAGGTAGATTCAAGTGTATGTTTCGCAGCAAAAGCCACTGCGATACTCTGTACTGTTACGGCCTATGACTCTGCATTCTCACAGAGGATTTTCATTCTGCTGCGAGAATGTAGTCACAGCCTATTTACCCAATTAGCCATCAGCCCTTAACAGATCATACTTACCTGCCTGTACTTTCACCTGCTTCTCTGGCACCCGGCTCACTGACAGCCAACTCATCCAATCAGTGGTTACAGTGGGACAGTGCACTTGCTGAGCAGGCCGTTAGTAAACCAGGTGCCAGAGAAACAGGTGGGATATATCCCACAGAGCTGGATATGTCCCTCTGCAGCCCGATACCTCCCCCCATGTAGTCAAGAGGCCTCCTTCTATGTAGCCAAATATCTCCCAGATGTAGTCAGATACCTCCCCATGTAGTCAGATACCTCCACCATGTAGCCAGATATCTCCCAGATGTAGTCAGATACCTCCCCTTGTAGTCAGATACCTCCCCCATGTAGTCAGATACCTCCCCATGTAGCCAGATATCTTCCAGATGTTGTCAGATACCTCTTCATGTAATCAGATACCTCCTCCATGTAGTCAGATACCTCCCCCATGTAGTCAAATACCCCCCCGTGTAGCCAGATACCTCCCCATGTAGTCAGATACCCCCGATGTAGTCAGATACCTCCCCCATGTAGCCAGATATCTCCCAGATGTAGTCAGATACCTCCCCCCATGTAGTCAGATACCTCCCCTTGTAGTCAGATACCTTCCCTCATGTAGTCAGATACCTCCCTATGTAGTCAGATACCTCCCCCATGTAGCCTGATACCTCCCCCATGTAGTAAGATACCTCTCTCATGTAGTCAGATACCTCCCTCATGTAGCCAGATACCTCCCCCCATGTAGTCAGATACCTCCCCCATGTAGTCAGATACCTACCCCATGTAGTCAGATACCTCCCACATGTAGTCAGATACCTCCCACATGTAGTCAGATACCTCCCACATGTAGTCAGATACCTTTCCCCATGTAGTCAGATACCTCCCCCCATGCAGTCAGATACCTCCCCCATATAGCCAGATACTTACCCCAATGTAGCCAGATACCTACCCCATGTAGCCCGATACCTACCCCTATGTAGCCAGATACCTACCCCTATGTAGCCAGATACCTACCACCTTGCAGACAGACATCTCCCCATGTAGTTAAGATACCTTCTTCTATAGCCAGATATCTCCCCATGTAGCCAGATATTACTTTTCCTTTTATTCTCCATCTGGCCCAGACCACCATGATGATTTCTTTACAATTTATCTCTTGCCAGAGAATCTACCAAACATCCCTTTCTCCTACCTATAGGCCTCCATACAGTAATAATTATCTCCCAGATGTAGTCAGATACCTCCCCCATGTAGTCAGATACCTCCCCATAAAGTCAGATACCTCCCCCATGTAGTCAGATACCTCCCCATATAGTCAGATACCTCCCCCATGTAGTCAGATACCTCCCCCATGTAGTCAGATACCTACCCCATGTAGTCAGATACCTCCCCCATGTAGCCAGATGCCTACCCCTATGTAGCTAGATACCTCCCCCCATGTAGCCAGATACCTTCCCCCTATGTAGCTAGATACCTCCCCCATGTAGCCAGATACCTCCCCCATGTAGGGGGAGGTATCTGGCTACATGGGGTAGGTATCTTACTACATGTAAGATACCTACCCCATGTAGCCAGATACCTCCCCCATGTAGTCAGATACCTCCCCCATGTAGCTGGATACCTCCCCCCATGTAGCCAGATACCTACCCCATGTAGTCAGATACCTCTCTCATGTAGTCAGATACCTCCCCCATGTAGTCAGATACCTCCCCATGTAGCCAGATACCTCCCCATGTAGGTAGATGCCTCCCATGTAGTCATATACCACCCCCATGTAGCCAGATAACTCCCCCCATGTAGTCAGATACCTCCCCTCATGTAGTCAGATACCTCCCTGATGTAGTCAGATACCTCCCAGATGTAGTCAGATACCTCCCCCATGTAGCCAGATACCTACCCCTATGTAGCTAGATACTTACCCCATGTAGCCAGATACCTACCCCTATGTAGCCAGATACCTACCACCCTGCAGCCAGACATCTCCCCATGTAGTTAAGATACCTCCTTCTATAGCTAGATACCTCCCCATATAGCCAGATATCACTTTTCCTTTTATTCCCCATCTGGCCCAGACCTCCATGATGATTTCTTGCAGCTACAATTTATCTCTTGCCAGAGAACCTGCCAAACATCTTAGGCGCCGCAGTTTTCCTTTAACTTCCCCCCCTTTTTCCTATCTATAGGCTCCCATACAGTAATAATTCCGCTGTTTGGTGTCATGCGCTGTAAAGTGAGTAGGTGTGTGGGTTGTCCCCATATTTAGGATCCCTCATTTAAAAATAATATCCCCTTCTATGAAGCCCCATATAGAAGGAAGAGAGAGGAGGTGAATGGTGAGAGGAAGAAAGAGGAGGTGAAGGGGAAAGGAAGAGAGAGAAGCTGAAGTGGGAAAAGAAGGGAGAGAAGGTGAAGGGGGAGAGGAAGAGAGAGGAGGTGAAGGGGGAAAGGAAGACAGAGAAGGTGAAGGGGAGAGAAGAGGATAGAGGAGCTGAAGGGGGGAGAGGAGAAGAGAGAAGGTGAAGGGGGAGAGGAAGAGAGAGGAGGTGAAGGGGGGAGAGGAAGAGAGAGAGGAGGTGAAGTGAGAGAGGAAGAGAGAGGAGGTGAAGGGGGAAAGGAAGAGAGAGAATGTTTAGTGGGGAGAGGAAGAGAGAGGATGTGAAGTGGGAGAGGAGGACAGAAGGGAAGGGAAGGGAAGAGGAAAAAGGAGGTGAAGGGGAGAGAGGAGAGGGGGTGATGGGGTGAGAGGAGATGATGGGGATGAGAGTAGGAGAAGATGGGGAAGAGAGTAGGAGAAGATGGAGGTGAGAGTAGGAGATGATGGGGCTAAGAGTAGGCGATGATGGGGGTGAGAGTATGAGATGATGGGAGTGAGAGGAGGTGATGATGTGGGTGAGAGGAGGAGATGATGTGGGTGAGAGGAGGAGATGATGGGGTGAGCGGAGGAGATGATGTGGGTGAGAGGAGGAGATGATGGGGGTGAGAGTAAGTGATGGGGGTGAGAAGAGGAGATGATAGGGGTGAGAGGAGGAGGTGATGGGGGTGAGAGGAGGTGAAGGGGATGAGAGGAGGAGGTGATGGGGGTGAGACCAGGAGATGATGGGGGTGAGAGGAGGTGATGGGAGGGGATTTAGCGTCGGGGGTACAATCAGGGCGGGAGGGTCCTATTCCGACCTGAAAGGGGTCTGGCCGGCGATGAGTCGTGGTGCACAGAGCTACCCCGCCCCAGGCTGTGACAGGACTGGAATAAGGACCGGAAGATTGGGCAGGAGGAGGGGCGTCCAGGGCCACCAGGTAGAAGCAGCGGCGGCGGCCAGTGGACACCGGGGCTGCTCCATCTTCCGGTCCACATTCCAGTCCTGTCACAGCCCGGGGAGGGGTAGCTCTGTGCACCACGACTCATCGCCGGCTGGACCCCTCTCATGTCGGAATAGGACCCTCCCGCCCTGATTGTAACCCGAGGCTAAATCCCTTCCCATCACCTTCTCTCTGCCCCATCACTATCACCTTCCTCCCGCCGCCGCTACCGGATCCAGCAGCCACAGGGGGACAGCATGCAGCAGACGCTGCTGTACCCTGCTCCCAATGTAATCACCCTGACTCCATCCATCTTTCCCCCGGCAGCAGCTCCAAACCCTGTCCCTCACAAAACGCTGGTAAGCTGCTGCTGGGGGAAAGAAGGAAAGAGCTGCAGTGTCCCGGCACCCAAAGCCAAAGTTAATTCAATTTTTTACACTCTGGGGTATCCCCTCAACCTGCGGCACGTACCCCCTGTGTTACATGTACCGTAGGTTTAGAAACACTGCTTTAGGGTATATTCACACAATTAAGGATGTTAACAAAATGAAGGATGGTTGGATGGCAATTAAATGTCTAATTACTGCAATGAAGTGATGCAATAATGCAGCACTGCAATACAATGATCAATTACCAAAATTAAGTGATGCATCCACATGCATCTTAATTGCATAACTGTCTGTGTAAACATAGCCTTAGGCGCTATGTTGTCACTTCGTATAACACCGTCTGTTGCATAGCAATGGACAGTGTTATACTGCCGGACGCCGTTTAGCAATCGGCACATTCCGCATTGAATCATGGGCACCGTTGTGTGTGCCTGCAATTCAATTAACCATTAACTACAATAAAAAGTACGGCTGCCGGTGGAAGTTGATTTTATTGCAATTGTGGTATCCCACCACAGGTGTTGCTATTGGTTACACCCTTCGTAAAAGCCTGTACTTCACCTTCTCTCTGCCCCATCACTATCACCTTCCTCCCGCCGCCACTACCGGATGCAGCAGCCACAGGGGGACAGCGTGCAGCAGATGCTGCTGTACCCTGCTCCCAATGTAATCACCCTGACTCTCTCCATCTTTCCCCCGGCAGCAGCTCCAAACCCTGTCCCCCACAAAACGCTGGTAAGCTGTATAAGTGTAAGTGGTGATGTAGCAGTACCAGAGTTTTGCCCCTAGATGTCGTTGTTGCTAGTATGTATGTTCAGATATTGCACAGCTGTAGGAACATAAGGGTTATTGTTTTGTTTATGCACCACATGGATCTGTACACCAATGAGAGTTCTTTCCTTTCCTAACCTATCATCTTTCTCTTTACTTCTTTGCACGCACTCCTAACCCACTCACAGCACAGTTTACACATGCTGTAGGAAGGAAGTCATATGGGCAGAGTGTGAGGTCTTTTGCCTGAGATTCTGTAGTGGAAGGACGCAAGACAGACCATCAGTTCAGTGTGCAGCCTAGACGTAGAGCACATGTATCTGGACACAGTTTCTCTTCAAGCAACCTTACTAGACACTATGTAGTGTTAAGTCGCTACTAGAGAGGACAAGTCACGGATCACCCCAACCCACGCCGTGGACCAGAGGATCACAGTGTAGGACAATATCCACACAAAGTAAAGAAACTGATCTGGATAGAGAAAAGTTGCTAGAAGCCTATGCACTCTATCTCGCAGCGTGGAACTCATCAGAGAACTCTGACCAGCCTCTGGATCAGAAATATATGTGTAGGAGAGGAAAGGATGGAGCCTGAATGCAGCAGGTATAGGAAGTGTAGGCAGATTGCAACTTCTGGGATGCAGAGCTTGTCTTCATCAAGCGGCACATCTGTGTGCAGGACAGGACTCTGTGTGGCTCCAAGAGACATTTAATGTAGTTTCCTTACTCTAAACTCTGCCCCCCCCCATCCTGATACCACAGGATGTAAAATAAAATAACGTTTTATTCCTGCCCTACAATGCTGCCTTGGCACAAGACCACCAGTGCCTATTGGTAAATATGGCCTTGCATACTTTTTTTTTTTTACTGAACTGTATTAGGCTGGGTTCACACTACGTATATTTGAGGCTGTATGTTTGAGGCTGTATAGCAACCAAAACAAGGAGTGGATTGAAAACACAGAAAGGCTATGTTCACATAATGTTGTAATTGAGTGGATGGCCGTCATTTAATGGCAAATATTTGCTGTTATTTTAAAACAACGGCTGTTATATTGAAATAATGGAAGTTATTTACCGTTATATGGCGGCCATCCACTCAATTTCAACATTGTGTGAACAGATCCTTTCTGGGTTTTCAATCCACTCCTGGTTTTGGTTGCTATGAGGACCTGACATGAGGACCAAATACAGCCTGAAATATACATAGTGTGAACCCAGCCTTAAATTGGTCTTAAAACACAATTCAAGAAAGGCTAAGGGTAGACACCTCAGTAGGTTTACCAGTGTACCTAAAAGCTACCAATGAGTAGGTGTGTCTGCACACATGTGTGTCAGGGTAATAGCACTGAAAATGTCTTGGAAGTAGGGATGGTCCAAACCTGGTTCGAACCCTCCGCAATGATTACCGCTGTCTCCCCGCTCCGTGCAGCGGGCGGATCCAGCGGGAGGAACGCCTGGAAAACTGGGATACAGCCATAGCCATAGGCTGTATCCCAGTTTTCCAGGCGGTCCTCCCACTGTGTCCGCCCACTGCACGGAGCGGACAGAGAGCGGGAATCCAATGCCGAGCGTTTGGGTTCAGCCGAACCCGAACCTTGGCGGGTTCGGACCATCCCTACTTGGAAGCTCACCCTGTGATCCACACAATATAAACACTCACCAGTATTTACAAAATTTATATTGACATGCACATTCTACTTTGACTCATGCAATGTGATAGGACAACATTGAGAAACATGTGTTTAACACTACAAAATACAGTACAAGCCAGTAGACACAGATAGTAGGTTTTAGGGATGAGCAAACCGGCTGAGGTTCGGGTTCGTATGAACCTGAACTATTGGCTTCTGATTCCCGCTGTCTGCCCGCTCCGTGGAGAGGGTGGATACAGCCTGAGGACTGCCTGGAAAACTGGGATACAGCCATAGCCATAGGCTGTATCCCAGTTTTCTAGGCGGTCCTCAGGCTGTATCCCCCCTCTCTACGGAGCGGGCAGACAGCGGGAATCAGAAGCTGATTATTCAGGTTCATACGAACCCAAACCTCATCCGGTTCGCTCATCCCTAGTAAGTTTTGCCTTAAATTCTTCATTAAATATAGGATGATTTTTGTAAGTAAACAAAACAGCTGTTTCTTATGATGGGTATAGTGAACATGGAAAGTGCGGAACCAGTTAACTGCTAGCAGAAAAATCAGTCGCATCATAATTTTTGTCCCGGTGATAACAGCTCAGTGTGCTATAAAAGCTATTTTAATCACGTATGAGAAGCTTCTCATATAGATCCGTCTGAATCTGGGATTTCAATTTACATTACGCACACTGGCTTTTGTTGCTATGCAATATTTGCTATCAACTCAGTATGGAAGGCAAAAAAAAATTAAATTGTTTTCACCTAGGCATTTCTAAAGACTAAAAGTTACCATAAGACTAGTGAACTGTTAAATAGTGGCAAGATTACTGCGAGCATAAGCTGCTTGATAAGTGACAACATTTAATGATGTGGACCTTTACTCCCACACAGACACTCCCATCCAAGGGCTCAGATGATAGTTCTTTAGAAATCATGTTGTTTAATCCCATTATAATGGACAAAAACACAAATGTCACTGAGAAGTGGTTTAAATTCTACAAAGCAATTGATTGATCACATTCAGATGCATGGCCTAAAAATTGTTTATTTCTTTTATAACCAATAAATATTTTATTTTTAATTATGTACAAAATATCACACCAATGTATGTATCAGAAAGATGATGGGGGAACCTACTATGGCTCAGCGGAGTGCAGACTGGACAAGAGGTCACAAAATTTGTGCAAAAAAATTCCAACTTCATCATAGTATGGCATGAAAAAAGCCTATACTAACGCACACTAGAATTGAAAAAATGCCAGGGAAAAAAAAAAAAAATCATAGTAAAATTTTTTTGCAGTTTTTAGGGCCTTTTTGGTGCTTTTTTAATGCACAAAAACTGGCATGCAAAATTTGTTATTCACAAACTGACATTATTGTGCTTGTTACAGGTTTTTCGCCTATCAATAATTTACAGCCGACAATATCTCTTATACAAAATAAAAGGATCTGACACCGTATAGAAAATGTATACATTACATAATTTTATTAACTCAATATAAAATACAACCCATACCCATTAAAAAAGATATAATTCCAGCCTATGGCTATGTTCCCACGTATAAACAACGGCCGCGCCGCATAAACGGACATTGTTTTATGCTACCTATAGCATGAACTAATGATAATGCTCACTAATTCCAGCCATAGATGTTCACGCGGAACGACCATTGTTTCTACAGCATGTGAACATAGCCTTAATATGCAATACAGGCAATGAGATCTTTGTAAAAGCTATAGTGAGTAGTAGGGCCAGTTAACACTGAGCAAAAGCTGCGGAATTCCGCGGCTGAGCTCTCTGCCATGCTCAGTGTCCTGCAGTGTCTGTTTGGGAAGGCACACACGCCTCTGCTTCCTCCCCTCTCTGCTCAAAGAATTGACATGTCAAATTTTGATTGGAGGCATGCGTGCCCTCCCATACAGACACTGTGTGAACTGGCCCTTAAGGTAAGGTGCTTAAAATAACAAGCTGCAGAAAATATGACAATTTCACTGGATGGCAAACGTTATGCCAACTATCACTTCCACTTCACAGCACAGAGATACAGCACCTATGTTCCAGCTCCATTAGTATAGAACTGTGGTACACTCCCTAAATCACTTGGTATTCCAAAATTATGTAAACACTGAACCATCATATTGCACCTTACCCATGCGTGTTTCACAACATGCTTACTGCAGTAAGCACAACATGCTTACATGCTGACTGGAGTAACCTGTTCATACAATTGGTAGAGGTTGTAGCATGTTGGAGCCCCACTGATTTAGCATTTATCACTCAAATGTTTCTTTTTAGAATAACCCTCTAAATGCCCTGTGACACCTCCTGACTAGAGATGGGTGAACCAAACTTCACAAACTGATATTCGGTACGGACAAAAAATGTGTTTCTGATCGTAGCTGCCTCCAGCCGGCTCAGCTAATCACTGACAAAGAGAGGACAGCACCACAGCCAGTGATTGGCTGAGCAGGATGTAATTTTCATGTTCAGAGTGACAGCCCACTCAAGCAATCACTGGCCACAGCTCTGTCTCAGTCAGTGATTGGGTGGCCACCTGGTTTTCTGGTGCAGGGTCCCATGAATGCCAGGTTATAGGAATGTTGCTGGATTATAATCTCCTGAACTGTTAGTCGGGGCCCGTTTATTAGGAAAGGACCCGTCTCTAGTATGCCACAGAAATTATACAGGGGCCATTAGGCAGATTTTCCAGTGCTTGGCGAGGACAGTGATTTACAGCATCAACAGATTAGGGTAATGTCTTCTGTTCTCACCCACAGACCATGGGACTCAGGTCTAGGATTGGGGGCTCTGACCCTGTAATGGCCACAATGATAGAAAATAATCCCCAGGATCTGGCACTGTAATCTAGCATCACACCCATCATCACATAGTAGGCAGGCCTGTGTGTGACTGTCCGCGCTGCCAATCACTGACTCAGAAGGGACAGCCCAGCAGCCAGTCATTGGCTGAGTAGGCTGTGACTCTCATCTTGGGAGTGACAGCCCGCTCAGCCAATCAGTGGCCGCAGTGCTGTCCCGTCAGTGATTGGCTATGTGGGCTGGAGGCAGATGTGGAGACCCATAGGAACACACTGGGGAGCATAGAGAGGTAAGTAGAGATGAGCCAATTTGCTAAACCACACATAAATGGCTAAACACTTGCAATAATTTAGCTATTTTAGTGTGGTTCTTTTAAGGTTCAGACAAACCAGAACTTTGCTTCAAAGTTTGGCAAGCCTGCCAAACCAAACTTTTGCTGGGTTTATATAGACTGCCCTTCATTACTCCCGGGTGAGGCTGAGCTGGAGCTATTCAGGTAAAGGCTATGTTCCCACACAGTATTTTGCTCAGTACTTTGCAATCAAAACCAGGAGTGGATTTAAAACACAGAAAAGCTATGTTTACACACTGCTGAAATTGAGTGAATGGTCGCCATTTAATGGCAAGTTATTGCAGTTATTTTAATAACGACTGTTACTTTCCCTTAAATGACGGCCACGTGGGGCAGAGTAGCACGGACTTCAAAGGCAGCTGGCTGATAAAGAGATTGCTAGGCTAACAAAGCAATTTGCTTTGTTTGTACTATAATTTCACTCATATCTAGCCACCACCACTGTATCCCGTTCAGGGTTTGGTCTATCTCTTGATGCCGGTATTTTAGAGAAAATCTAGTTTTATTTCTGCATTCAATGTTGCGTGGCCTAGAGCTTCCAGATCTAGCCCTGCAGCATTTCTCTCCCCACCTCTCTTCATTTTCAGCACATCCCTGGGCACTTAAAAGAGGAAAAAATTAAAACCGGCTACATTAAGGGGTTAAGGAACAGTTAAAAGGGTTGTCCAGCCCCTCTCTATCATCCAATCTAACATCAGGCATAAGGAGCCACTGCCGCATGTTGTACAGCTATCAAGGCAACCATGCAATGTCCTGCTAGTATCCCGCACATGTAATATCCTTATTAGCTGGACAATCCGTGCTCAATAGCTAACAATTGGTCAGGACAATTTTCCTGCCTGATGTGCAGCAGCTTTTCTTTTCGCTGTCACATTGGTCAGCGGAGAAGGGCTAGAAAGACAAAGTGATTTTTAACGCTAAATGTTTGAAAACGAGGTGGTTAATCATTAACCTGAAATCATTCACCATATTACATGGAACGATAGTCATTAGTTACGATTGTTACCACAATTGTTACTATAATCACTTACTTCATCTGATCACAGCAAATGAAGGAATGACGTGGAATTATGCTGTGTTTACACGAAGCGATAATTCGCCCAATCGATCGTTTGACGGTTATAAAGCAACGATTTGGTTTTTATAACGATCAGCATTTAGACGAATAAATCGTTAGAAAAATCGTCAGAAAATTTGTAAGAAAAATCATTATTGCTATCGTTTTTAAGATTGCTTAAGCCCATCTTTCACATAGGGTGAATCTTTGAAAGACTGTTTACACGAAGCGATCTGCGATTTTCTAGCAAATGACCAACGACCATTTGAGAACATGTTGAAAGATCAAAATGAACGATTTGTCACTCGTCGCTTGATCGCCCACTGTGTTTACATGGAACGATTAACGCTCAAATGCGATCGTTATTGCGAAAGTTCAAACAATAATCGTTCCGTGTAAACGCATTACACTGAACGATTAGTAAACAATTAGTGAACCTATGCGAAATTGCAGCAAACAAATTCGGAATTACAGCAAACAATTAACAATGATTTTAGTGTCAGTACCAAATGAGTGATGAATGATATTTCTTTGGCCGTTTGATCACTGCCTGCATTCACACAAAACAATAGTTGTTTGAATTCAAATGATATAACGATAATTCACATGTTAATTGTCCCGTGTAATAGGGCCCTAATGGTGCGTTTACACAGAGAGATTTATCTGACATATTTTGGAAGCCAAAGCCAGGAATGGATTTGGAAAGAGGAGAAAACTCAATCTTTCCTTTATGACCTGTTCCCTGTTTATAGTCTGTTCCTGGCTTTGGCTTCCAAAATCTGTCAGATAAATCTCTCTGTGTAAATGCACCATTAGGTAAGGGATTCCCCTGTTTCTGCTCTTTGGTCTGCAGGCAAAACAACAACAAAAATCTGACAATATACAATACACATGTACTTTGTCTTTTTTTATTGTTTTATGTTGTTTTTTTCTTCTTTTCACTTCTGCTCTTTACTTTTTATTTCATAATTTGCATAATTCATTCAGTCGTGCTGTTTTCTTTCTGTATTGTTCTCTTCTTTAATACATCATATTTCATTCTTTTCATTCTGTTTTTTTACCTTCTTTCTCTTCTTCCTACATTCAATTTCCACTTTAAGCTGTTTATTCTAGCACTGATGTAATATCGATCTAGTTTATATTTTATTGCTAAAAGGAGTGTTTTTTCTATTTCTTCAGTGTTTCCTACATTGACTGACCCCCAGCTATCTCCTGTGACATTCCTCTTTTCCTGTGACAGATTTCTTGACTCTGCTGATTTTCTACTTAGATGCAACCTGAATTTCTCACTTAGAAGATGATCACCACTTCTAAAAATAGGCTCCCATAAGAACACATTCAATTCATGTAATCAGACTGTGCGGTGTGTCTCAGACACCGTCAGTCATTAAATAAGAAGTCCCAAGAACACTAAAATCGGCAAACAGGGGGATGAGAGAAAGCACTAAACAAGTGAACTCACCCATCCACATGCATCCATTGTGCCATTTCCAGGTCCCATTTGCAGCAGATGGCTGTCATCTTCTGATGGAAACAGGGTATGTCACATACCCGGCTTCTCCAGCAGCAAGGTCACAGCCTAGATCAGCAATTGCTCAGCCAGTCAGTGACTGAAGACAACTTTTCCCCCACACCAGTATCGATATCGGGCGCAGGTCCAGATAAAAGCAGCATATGAATTTAAAAAAAATTGTTTGTTTTTCAGACACAACACTTTTTTGAGTCAATCTGACCTCTTTCTCAATTGTCATACATTGTATGAAACTTGAGAAAGAAGTCGGATTGACTTCTAATTGAATTGTTTCTGAATGTAAACGATTTTTTTTATTTATACACGGCTTTTATCTGGGCCTGTGCCCAATACTCATACTGGTGTGGAGGAAAAGTTGTCTGCTGTTTGAATCCCTAGAGGACTGTATAAGAGTGGCCACGGTCCGACATTACCTTTGGTATATGCCCTTTCGATGGTTGTGCCTTACCTTGCACAACCGCTCCAGGTGAGAGTTTCCATTTTGCACCTTACCTGGATGCAATGTCTGTCAGTCAAATGTGAGTCAGCTGGTTCTGTCGCGGCCGGAGCCAGCTAGGCACATGGCACTCTTTCTTTTCTACCAACCACCAATATATACCTGTTAGGCTATGTTCACACTGCGTACGAGTCCGGCCACATTTCGTACGCCGCCGTACATGTGCGGCTGAAACTAAGGGCGTGGGAAAAATAGACATGCGACCGGATACGTACGAACCGCGAACATACGCACGTAGTACAGTTATGCTTCCCTAGCTTGTTTTTTCGAAGCGATCTGAGGCAGGTCATTTACTTGGAAATCTTCGCCCAGCCCCGTAAACCACACAGAACCTTTTGGATTGAAAAATCAAGTTCAATTTGGCTGAAATAAGTACTTCGTACAGGACCGCATGGAAATCCACGGCCGTGAGTTTCAACATTTCCATCCTCAAACAATAGTCTTGTTCATTTTTCACGGCGCCGTATACGATCCGGCCGTAAGCTCATACGTAGTGTGTACTGTGCGGGCGTATATTGTGTACTTTCAATCGAACGCATCAACCTCAAAACTGTGCGTATATTCGCAGTTCGCACTACGGCCGGAAACATACGCAGTGTGAACATAGCCCAAAAATGGTTGTTTAAGAGTGAAACGTCCATTATGGTATACTATTCAAGGATTAAATGTGATGTAAAGAGGATGAGAAAGTGAAAAGAAATTGTTTTCTGGAGTGCAATTAATATTCTACAATAGATGTGAATCAGTGACTGGGGCGGTATGCCACCCCAGTCACTGGTTGGCTGAGCAGGCAATCAGAAAAAAAGACAAATTTGGTCAGCTCTTCTGGAACATTATTCACACTAGGCAGGAGCACGTTGCTATGGCTGAAATTGCAAACACACAAAAACAAAGAAATGCAACATCTCACCGCAATGGTAAGATACAGACCCACTGCAGATATAAAAATCATTAAAAGCAGCCCCCCAACTGCTAAAAAAAATTCTCCACAAAAATAAGAGCCTAATTATCTTTGTGGAGATTTATTTTGGCAGTTAGGGGACTGCTTTTACTTTTAATGATTTTCATATCTGTAGTGGGTCTACATCTTGCCAATGCAGTGAGATGTTGCATTTCTCTGTGTTTTTCTGAACAGGCAATTAAACAGCCGGGGATGTGAGGTTACAAAAATGTACATCATGACTGCTGGATTACAAAGTGTAGGGTTTTTACACAAATAGTTTATTTAATTAAAATCATCATTTTTTAACCAAGAGGCAATATCCAAAAAGACATAGTCCAGAGATATACATGGGATAGGTCTCATAGAATAATGCAGGTCGTTGCAACTACATATAAGACTAATGCAAAGGAAGGGTCAGTGGAGCCTCGGTTGCGAGTCTCAAAACACAGGAATAGCTAGTGCCTACTAGTGAGGAGATCACCAAAACACCCTAATACGTAGCCCCTTAAGCCCCACCAGGGTGGCCCCTTTTAAGTCAAAGTCTAACTGGGTTGCGAGTATTGCGACAAGGGATTACCAAAGCCAGGCATCCATCCACATACATTCCCCCCTCGTCAGTATGGAGTACGATTCTGGCTAAAAGGGGCAATTAAAAATAGACCAACAAAACCATCAATCCTAATCCAGGATCATGGGTGAGATGATTACTTTATATATGTAGAGTGGTCTGTGCAATATATTGCATTAGCTATTCTGGATGCAGTAGAACATCATTGTGTCCAAGTGATTAGGAGTGATAGTTTTTTCACATTGGTCATGGGCATAGTGCAATCTGATGTTTGCAGGTGTCCTAAGTAGGACAGTTCTGTGTATCACCATTGTGTGTAGATAATAATTCTCTATACACTAAAATTATACATTTTCCTCTATGTTACTTTTTTTTTACAATTTGTCTTAAGGCCCTATTCCACGGAACGATTATCGTCCGTATTCGGCCGATATCGGCCGCTACGAACGATATTCGTCCCGTGGAATAGAGTGCAACGATCAGCCGACATCGTTCATGTCGGCTGATCGTTGCAGTCGCTTGTTTTTCAACATGTTGAAGAACAAGCGACTGATATAGCAGCGATCTGCTGCCGTCGCTCCGTTGAATAGGAGCATCGGCAGCAGACGCTGCTATATCCTATGGGCTGCCAGGACGATCAGCGATCACCTGGGCAGCCCCCCCGCAGCTCCCCGCCGCCCCCTCCTGCACTCACCCGCTCGCTGCAGCCGCGTTGAATAGCGGCGGCAGTGAGCGGGAAACCAGGAGCAAACGAGCGCTGAGAGCGCTCGTTTGCTCCTCTAAACGACCCGTGGAATAGGCCCTTTAGTGTTATATGTAGTTGCACCGACCTGCATTATTAGGTGAGACCCATCCCATGTATATCTCTGGACTGTGTATTGTGGTGATTGCCTCTTGTTTTTATAATTTGTTAGTTTGGTTTAACATTAAAAATAATTGATTTTAGATTGCTTTCTATCCAATTTTTCTGTGGCTATAGTTTAGAGGATATTGCAGTATATATCCTTTTATAACAGACCATTATAGGTGTATTACCTATTTATCATCTTATGTGTGTGGAGGTCCATTGGAACAATTTCTTGTATAATAATTTCGTTTTTTAACCAGTAGCCTTAAAAGAGAGCTTATGAAAAACTAAAAAATAACAGGAAGGTAAGTATACTTACACGTCCCTGTGCCCCATAGTGCCAGTCCCAAATATTGCTGATGGGTGCTGACTGCCATTTTCATCTGGCATCTGGGTACGTCACGTACCTGGCTCATCTAGCTGCAATGTTCTAAGCTGATTTATGACCATATTATAGTTGACCATTGATCTGGTCAAAATCAGCTCAGGCTTGGTTCACATCTGAATCTGTGTTCTCCGCTTTGTTTCCATTTCTCTGATTTGTAAAGGCATTAGAAAAACGGAGAGAGATGAATTCATCCAATTGATTTCAAAGGATCAGTTTCAGTATCAGTTCATATTCACCCTCAAAGTAGATGTGAACTACCGGCACTACTAGTGGAGGGATTGTTGCAAGGTGGAGATTCCTACATATAGTCCACTTGGACACATGCACTTATATCGCTGGTTGGTGCTCACTTTCCAAGAACATAGAAAAATAGCATCATACTCGGTTTAGGAAAAGACTGAAAGGGCACTCACCCTATAGTGCGATCTTCTTTATTTCGTGCAATATATTCCATTAGGTACGTGGCGTATTGTGAACGAGCCCATGATGTCCTGTACTTTAAGGCTATGTTCACACTATGTAAAATAACGGTCGTTGTTCGCGCCGCAAAACTACGGCTGTTGTTTTGAGGTTCTTTATAATGTCTGCAATGCAATGTAACTACGGCCGCTAAATTCACACTACGTATCAGATAACGGCCGTTGTTTATACGGCCCCGTGAAAAATAAACATTTCAATTATTTCCAGACAGTAATACTGCAACAACGGCCGTGGAATTCAATGCGGCCGCGAACATAGAACTTATATCTGGCGAATTAAACTTTCTGAGTGGTTTCTCGGGCTGGGCGCAGTATTTAAAGTAAATGACCTGTTTCATCCCGTTTATAAACATGCTAGGAATCAAAATTAAACAACGGCCGTAGTTTCACGACTAGCCCGTACAATTGTAATTCTACGGCCGTAGTTTTGGTCGCATTCATATTCATCTGCTGTCCGTTTTTTTTCAATGGACAAAAAACAGTGCATGCATATTTTTTTTTTACTATTCAAAAAACAGACATCAAATGGCCATTAAAGTTTTGGCTCAAGAGAAAAGAGAAAGGTTGATAGAAAATTGTGCATCTTTGTAAATTGAACCTGTAGAGCACAACATAAACTTTTTTTTTTATAAAGACTTAATCCATGATGGCCACAAAGTAAAACTTCAATAATTAATCTTAGGATCTAATAAAATGAAATTGTTTACAAGATCGCTACTATCAAAATGGAAATATTATGTTTCTTTTGATGTGTTACGGATGATTCACATCTTGAGCCTCAGAAAAGATAACCTCTTGTCCTTGTCTTGTCTATCTTACTTTCTTGATGAACTGAAAGAGCAGGTCATTTCTATTTGTGCCACATTGTCTATGTAGAAAGTGTACCTTACAGCACTGACAACTCTCACAGAAGAAAAAGAAAGCAATGCACACTTTGTGCAGGCTTCTAATGGGTTACACAATGGAAATGTAAAATAAAATAAACAGCTATTTTCAATTACACTTGATGTAATGCTTTATAGCACTGCAACTACTATAAGTAATTACATTGTCTATAAATATATTCACAGTCAATGTAAAGTTGCATAGGATCGAATATAAGCCATAAATGTGCTTTTTCATTATTATTTGAATTAAATCTGTCATCTACCTTGGCTGTGGTTTGAACATCAGAACCCTGACTGACCGCTACAGTGAGCAGGGAACAGGGCACAGAGTAGGGTGAGAATGGATCCATCTTCCCCAGCACATTTTAGCAATCAGTTTGTTTCTGAAAACTAGAAAATTAAGCAAAGGTTAGATAAACAGCAATAGCAAAACAACAGAATATAGCAGGCAACGAGAACTCAATAATCAACTAGGAAAATAGGCATTACACACACTATATAGGAGAACAGAGGTCTGCTCCAGAAGTTGGTTTGACCAGCCTCTGATTCTTTAACACACAGCTGTGAAACAGAAAACCAGACTGGTAGCATGAACCATCAGTCAGACTAACTAGGCAGCAGCAGAATTAACCCTGATGTTGCCAGAACACAGACGAGTGGGGCTAAACAAACCTAAACAGAGATAGAACAGTGTTCAGACAGCGTTCAGACACAATGCAAAAATAGAACAAGTGCCAAATCATGGCCAAAAGCTGGCTTCAAAAATGTCTCAGATAATCTGTCAGAGATCTTTGTGTGTAAAAGGACCCTAACAAATACTAATGAAAGTACTGACCAAAATTCAGCCATGTTAAAGTGACCTATGCCTGTAACTTACATAGGAACATACATTGGCAAAGCTATACTGCATCCTAGTCTCAGCTGAAATTACCTTGTGAAGACGAAATATTCTTACAATGTTTCAGCTTTACGGGTAGTTTATTAACCTCTATATGAACTGATCAACATTATTCATTTTGAACCTTGCACGTGTGTTAATATTTATATACATCTGGTTACACTGTTTTTGTAGCAGTATATGGCTATAGGAATCTACCCATGGTAGTCTGATTAAGTTCTTAGCATGTAGGCCCCATAGACATGCTCGTTCTCAAGCATAGCTCAATTTTTATCATCCGGAGTTTTCTGACAGTGATTACTCTGACAGAATTTGTTCTTTTTTTATTTTATTTTTCTTTTCAATTTACAGCTGGTGAATGAACAACAAGAAAGCAGGCCTCTTCTCAGCCCATCTATTGATGACTTTCTCTGTGAAACCAAATCAGAAGCAAAGGCCAGGCCAGTAACTTCAAATACAGCAGGTAATTGTATACTGTAATCAACTCTTGTCTCGGGGATAGAGTCATCTCTTTTGGCAGCCTTTACTTCATCTGAGGAAAGAGGCAATAGGCAGCTTGTATAAAATTGGAATCATGATTGTTAAAATAAAGTGTTTATGTTCCACTGAAAGACTGCAATTGTGTGAGAATTCAGAAGTTATAAAGTCTTTCATTGTCTTCTCTACAAAGAGTAAACCACAGCACTTTTGTCCAGTCACTTCATTTTATTTCTATTTCCAGCTGTTTGTTCTGTCTTCTAAAATACAAAAATACTAAAAGTTAGAATGTAAATACAAAATACAAATACAATAGATAGAATAATGTTGGGAATGAGAATAAAGCTTTCTATGGGATGTTTTTTTTTCCTCTTTGTAGCATTCAGTCTTGCATTTTTTGACATAAAGTCGTTTTCCCCACCTTAAAGGGATTTCCCAGGACTGGTTTTCAGGCTACAATAAAAATAAGCCATGGTTTCCTACTCAATCCCCCTCACAAAGAACCTACACAGGTGCCTTGTGACATCCTAACTCACCAAAAATAGTACAGTATCTCAACCACTAACCTGCAAGTTACCAGCAGATGACTGGCTGTGGATTTCAGTAAGTTATCTAGAACAGCCAGATGCCAGAAAAGTATAGTCTGTACAGTCTGCAATGGGGTTTGACATAGTTATGAGCTATGCTGGATTAAAAATAACTTCATTTTTTTCCAATCAGAATGATAATGTTTTATGCGTGTATAGAGGCTGTCTTTTGCAGTAAGACAGGAGAGCAGACAGCCATTTATTTAAGTGCTCTGTTGAATGCTTTCCCTGGCTAGTTCTAGCAATTGGTAGGGGTCCAATTTTCTGACATGTACACATACTGGTGATAGTCCAGGAATGGGGGCAAAATCAATCAAACAGGGCCAAGGTAATGCAGCATTCAGGAATCTGTGTATGGGTAATGTCAGAAAAAAAAGTAAAATGGAGACCTCCTTTACAGAATGTTATACAGTTATACAGGTAATGCTGTTTAAGGATTTCTTGCAACAATGGATGTGTAAATTTGTTCTAAATATATGGTAGAGAATGAATAGGGAGGATTAAAAATTGTCCAATTAATATATCTTCAAATGTGAATCAGTAATTTTGTCCATCTGATGCACAAATAGCCCAGTAATCCCTGCTATATACTTCAGCACAGCAGACTAGAAACTGGCCTTAGTCCCATTGGGATTTGGTAAAAAGAGCTGCTTCATACTGACATGTTAAAATAAGCTTAGTTTTGCTAACACGGGTGGAATTGTACACATTTAGTTTGCATGAATTAATAATAACTGTACCATGTAATCCCACAATTATTTCTCTGGAATATACTCCACACTGACTCCCCAGTTAAACCAGACCAGCTGTTTTCAGTGTCTCGAGGAACGTGTTATGTTTACTTTTAGAATATCAGACACAATTGGATGCCAAGATCCGCCAGGACTCCAGATGGATTTGTACATGTTCTGTAGCAGATACTGGAGCTTTGCATCTGAACACTTTCAGTCTGGCAAGCTCAGCTTCCCACATTAACTAATTTTCACTTAGACAATGAATCCTTCCAGCTCCCAACCTTAGAACATAATAAACAAACATACAGTAAGCATTCAGGATGATGAAGTACAGTCTATTCATTATTTTATTGTGTGCTTGGCATATAGCAGATTTAAACTGGATCCCAAAACAATAGTCTATGCCATGAAATATTAGATTAAAAAAAACACAGAAAAGTACATCAAACACAGAGGAGATAATGCACTATGTGTGCCTTACTTTGCATCAAAGTATACAAGATTAGGCAATCTACACCAGTTTACTTATATGAATACATTTAAATGGTAACCCTTAGGGGGAGATTTATCAAACATGGTGTAAAGTGAAACTGGCTCAGTTGCCCCTAGCAACCAATCAGATTCCACTTTTCATTCCACAGAGGCTCTTTGGAAAATGAAAGGTGAAATCTGATTGGTTGCTAGGGACAACTGAGACAGTTTCACTTTACACCATGCTTGATAAATCTCCCCCTTAGTGTTGCTTGATCATGCTTAACACTAGTCAGTTATACCTATTACATTTTTTTATTCTATTGCTAGCATAACGCTGAAGTTTCTTTAAACATTAGAACAAAAAAAATGGTACAGGTTAACCATGTACCTTCAGCTTTGCCAAATAAAGGGCACCTGCTTAAATGCTCAAGTTTCCCCTTGATTTCAATGGGATTCTAACGGAAATGGAGAACTCAAGCATTGAAAAATGCTTGACTCGAGTACCAATGCTTAACTCAAGCATTTAAGTGCTTGCTCAACACTAGTTACTATCATTGTCACAATGACTCTATAGCCTGCTGCAAAAGCAAGTCTAATATACCAGAGTATTGCAATACAAGGCTATGGGACCTCCAGTAATTCCACATACTGCTTGCTGCAGAAGTATATCCTGTCACCGAGGCAGAATGATCTTTTTAAGTAATTTTTTCACATTTCTGAATAGGGTTTAACCTTTCAAAAGTCAAAGACTAAGTTTTGTCTGTAGGTATCATACCCCCAGCACCACAAAACTATGGAATATTGAATTGATTCTGCCCATGAAGAAACTCTATCCCATTATTGGGACAACAACATGGGTCAACTGCCCAGAACTTTACAGGTGGCAAGAGATGACAAGGAAGCCTTGATTTACTTTAGGCCCAGTATATATCCCCTAGAAAAACAGATAGGACCACAGACTGCAGATACAAAGCCCAGGCTCTCCCTTTCAAATGTGAAGAGCACTAGTTAAAGAAGCACAGTCACAAAGAAAAACTTTTGAGAAGTCAGAGAGACATGTCAAAAGTTTTGACTGGTCGGGGTCTGAGTGTTCAGACAGCTCTGTCTGTCTGACATGTTAAACCTTTTTTCTGGGGGCCAAGTACACTTTAAGCCCCAACCCACTTCCTGGTGTGTCTGACAATGACTGAGCCTAACAACAAGCAGTGGAAAACTTTTTCAGCGATAGACAACTAGTCAGTTTTAGGAATCATCTATCGAATTTTAGAGGGAAGTCAATGTAAATTAAATTTAAATTGATTGTTTAAAGAGAATTTTTTTTATTTGTAAAATTAATAGAGACATAATTGTTGAATTTGCCTCTAGTTTTATCTCCAGGACTGGATCTTCTTGATTTAAGTGAACCAATTCCACCTACTCAGAGTAAAGGGAAAAAGTCAGAAACTGTTCTAAAAGGTGAACCTTCTAAAGGACAATCCATTAAAAAGAAGGTGGATGAATCTGAACTCATTAAATCTGAGGCTGAAAGAAGCACAAAGTCTTTAAAAAATCCAGAAAAATCTTCCTTGGATTTAGGTAATAATTATTCATTCTTTCAGTACACATATAGACATCAATATATAGAAGCACATTGTAAGGTGACATATGCATAGACATTTAGGCATCTACAAACTTTTAGAACGTTTATAACGCATTCAATTTGATTCAAATTCAAACTTTGAATGCATTTTACCCTGTAACAGTTCAATATGCATATGAAAAAATGATACAGGGAGCTGGTCAGATCCATAAACCTCTGTACATATCTGGTTGTGTCACTCTCTATTCAAATGAATGGGAGGAGTAAATGCATAGCGATAGAAGCCACCAACTGGACAGAGCATGCTCAGTAAATACAGCATTGGTTCCCAGTTCTGGAGCTTGGACTGCTGTTAGTCATCCTTAGTAAGTGGTTATTTTATAGCGAGAAGCACACGTGCACACCTTACAAGTAGAAAAAGAGCCAAAGCCAGAAGTGGATCCAGCTGGATGAAGAAATATAAATATAGGTGTTATAATTCCGCCTTCCAGCTGGATTCACTTCTGGCATTGGCTCATTTTCTTTTGCAGTAAATCTGCTGCATATCTGCAATGTGTTCCTACCCTAAATCTCCAGTCATGCCCCTATTGATATGCTACAAGGTACTAAACTCTACAGATACAGAGAACTATTGGCCAGGAGTCTAGTCTGTATGCTATGTACTCCACAGTGATATGTAGGAAATTGTGTATTTCCTTTACATGAGGCATACATTTTGTAACTAAAACATGTATAAATATACAGTATTATGCAGCTATTTTGATATGTTGCTAGCTATACATTTTGACCATAAAAGGATGAGCAGGGGAATATTTGTTTTGGTGAAGTGAAGGAAGACAAGATGCCTAATTTTAGGAAGATTTTAATTTTATTTGGATTTTATTATTTTATTTGGAAGCATAGTGTTCAGTAAACGATGATGGGAAGGCTGATGGTTATTTTATAATGCACAGCATTTAGAAGCTTTTATATTAATAGTTTTTGTATATCAGGTTTTACTCTTTGACTGCTATGTAAAATAAAAGAGATTGTTTTATTTGTCTTTTGTGTGAAGATCTTTTGCTTCCTTTTAGTCCACATTCAGACACAGCTGGAGAAATGGGGTGATGGGTGTTTTCGCGGAGATAAAAGCAGTGACAGTCATCGGGCCCTGGAAAGAAAATTGTCATCCAAAGCATCTTCTAAAGAGCTCTTATGGTAAATGTGATGTCCTCTAATGCAAGGAAAAGTAATGCCTTGAAATTTTAAAATTGTAGCATTTCAATGCAAATTGGTTAAAAAAAGAAAAGATTCAAAGACAGATAAATCAGCCTTTTGTGACTTTAAAAGCAACATAGCCTTTTGAACAGTGCATTTACTAATGCATTTCATTTGATTAATTAAAAGAGCGAGAGCCTCATATCTTACAAACCATTGGCAAAAATTCTGGAATTAACACCCTTAGAGAACGATTCAATCATTTTTGCAGGGGTTTTAAAGGCAAATACAAGCCAAAAGGGTACAAAAAGAAGACATATGTCTTTCCTTTATTCTCATCATTCTATTTGAAGTTGGCTCTTGTTTTGGCAACAGAAAATTGCTTAGGGCTACACTATTTACTTTAAAATGTGTTCATGGCTCTTTTGCCAGGTCTGCAGATGGCAGATCGCAAGCCGATCCCACAAGAGACAGGAATAATGCACTGGAAACAGAACAAGCATCTGACTTTGAATTAGCACCTGCTGTAAAAGTAAGTATGACAGTCACAGATTAATGTATTAGCTGAATCTCAAATCCTCTCCCTAAAGCACATGAATAAGTTTGCATATGGGTAGGAATAATATTTGTTTTTTTCACCAACAATAATATTGGGCACATTCATGAGAATGTGATATCTTGTCAATAGAGAATATAAGGTGGCACTTACCAGTATCGGTAAAAGATTAGAGATGAGCGAACCGGGTTCGGGTTCGAGTCGATCCGAACCCGAACGTTCGGCATTTGATCAGCGGTGGCTGCTGAACTTGGATAAAGCTCTAAGGTTGTCTGGAAAACATGGATACAGCCAATGGCTATATCCATGATTTCCATATAGCCTTAGGGCTTTATCCAAGTTCAGCAGCCACCGCTAATCAAATGCCGAAAGTTCGGGTTCGGTTTGACTCGAGCATGCTCGAGGTTCGCTCATCTCTATAAAAGATGCTTTATTGGGACAGTAAAGGCATCAGCAAAGGTGCTTTCCACAAAAATTAAAGAGCGACGGCCGTTTCACATATAAAACGCTTCTTCTCGGCTCACTCATGAGAATGTGAGCCTTGCCTCCTACAGCATTGCTCTACAGATCACTTTCTCCCTTTCAGATCAAAGTTTTGATTTGATTATAAATCAGCTTAGAAAATTTCTCCTTTCCCTGTCTGTCCATAGTTTAGTGGAGGGAACGTCAACGAGGTGGGGGGCTGCCACTTAGGGCAGCACGTCGGAGTAAGTAGGGACAGGGGCTGTCAAAGCAGGGACGCACTATTCCTTCTTAACAGTAATAGGAGGTCAAATGTTCCTGGATTAAATATATACACAAAGGTTCACGGCAGAGGGACTTAATCACCCTAATTCACAGTATAGCTTACTAATTAGTTACAGCTATGTGTGTCACTCTACTCGAATACCAGAAAAACCCACCATAAAGATGAATACAAAAACAACCATGGGCATAGATTCTGAATCACTGCAAAATTTATTTATCACAATTATAATAATAACATGATAGAGATTTCATATAAAATATCATTAAAAAGTATTTAAAAAAACAACCAGGTACCATACATATAAAATAGACAACAACATAGGATAGATGGGTGATCAGAAATAAAAGATAGTAAACCCCACTGGTGTGTCCTCCCTCAGAGTAAACCTGCTATTCCAGCAATCGTATGGCTCAAGACACACATAAGTAATCATAAACCGTAATACCACTCACCCATCTGTCCTATGAGGGTCACAGCTGTCCCTACGTACGTTTCACCGCAACCGGGCTTCTTCAGGGAACTGTCCCCCTAACTCCCCCTCTTCCTTATATACATACCGGGCCTCATTATGGAGTCGCCCCGCTTCCGGGCTTGTCGGCGCGCCGGACCGGAAGCGAAGACCACGTCACTTCCGGGTTAGCAGCTCACCCCACGTACGCACGGCCGCGACGTGTGACGTCACGGACATGCGCACTAGGAGTACTGAGGCCACCCGGAAGTGACCGCAGCGTCAGCAACCGGCCGGGCGCGCACACCCATCAAACACATCAAAAACCGCAAGTGCAAAAAACGCATAAAGTGAAGTGCGTTTTTTGCACTTGCGGTTTTTGATGTGTTTTTTTATGCCGCATTTGCTTTTTGTCTTACAATATTATTTTTATATTGCAGTATAGCACCAGTCACTTTTTATGCAATATATATAAATTGAGAGTATTTTTTGTATAATAATCATTGGTTACACTCAGCACTAGTCACTTTATGTATATTTATTAATATCATGTATTTATGACTTAATCACTATATATGATGAATTGGTATATTTATGTTGTATGTTATGATACTATTTATGAGGAGTGTGTTAGGGGATGTGAATAACTACTGCTTGCATTGCTAAAATGTGTTCCATACCCCTGTTATTCTTATCACCGCTGTCCCAGCTATGCTAGAGTTAAAAATGGGAAGTCACCGCAGATGGGTGTGCGCGCCCGGCCGGTTGCTGACGCTGCGGTCACTTCCGGGTGGCCTCAGTACTCCTAGTGCGCATGTCCGTGACGTCACACGTCGCGGCCGTGCGTACGTGGGGTGAGCTGCTAACCCGGAAGTGACGCGGTCTTCGCTTCCGGTCCGGCGCGCTGACAAGCCCCGAAGCGGGGCGACTCCATAATGAGGCCCGATATGTATATAAGGAAGAGGGGGAGTTAGGGGGACAGTTCCCTGAAGAAGGACGGTTGCGGTGAAACGTACGTAGGGACAGCTGTGACCCTCATAGGACAGATGGGTGAGTGGTATTACGGTTTATGATTACTTATGTGTGTCTTGAGCCATACGATTGCTGGAATAGCAGGTTTACTCTGAGGGAGGACACACCAGTGGGGTTTACTATCTTTTATTTCTGATCACCCATCTATCCTATGTTGTTGTCTATTTTATATGTATGGTACCTGGTTGTTTTTGAAATACTTTTTAATGATATTTTATATGAAATCTCTATCATGTTATTATTATAATTGTGATAAATACATTTTGCAGTGATTCAGAATCTATGCCCATGGTTGTTTTTGTATTCATCTGGATTAAATGGAGCAGCAGCATGCATGCTCACCCAGCCTTTCATTAACTTTCTATGATACTTTCGAACATACTACGGTCAGTGCTTGGCAAGGTCTGTGAGTCTGTGCTGTGAGGTCTGTGAGTACTGTGTTGGAAAAGACTTCAGAAGAGAAGGATTTAGGGGTAGTGATATCTGACAGCCTTAAAATGAGTCACCAGTGCAACCAGGCGGTGGGGAAAGCAACAGTGACTCAAATAGCCAACCGTTACAACCAAGGTAGGCAGAAGAGCATCTCTGAACGCACAGTACGTTGAACTTTGAGGCAGATGGGCTACAGCAGCAGAAGACCACCCGTTACTAGCATGGTGTACCTAATAAAGTGGCCGGTGAGTGTATGTGTTCTGTAGGGGTGAATGCATATAGATAACGGCAAAACTGTGCAGAATCCATAGTAATTTTATTTCGGAAAGATGAAAAGCTACAGGTGGGCTACGTATTAATGCAAAAATCATTTTGGGGGGAATACCCCTTAAAGGATTTGAATCTGTATAGTCTGGAGGAAAGAAGAGAAAGGGGGGACATGATTGAAACCTTTAAGTATGTTAAGGGACTAAATAAGGTTCAAGAGGGGAGTGTTTTTAGTAAAAAACTGAGCTCAAGAACAAGAGGACACAGTGAGAGATTAGTTGGGGGAAACATCAGAAGCAATGTGAGAAAATATTATTTTACTGAAAGAGTAGTAGATACCTGGAACAAACTTCCAGCAGAGGTGGCTGGTAAATCTACAATAACAGAATTTAAACACGCCTGGGATAAACATATATCTATCCTAAGATAATAAGAAAGAAAATACTAAAAGGGCAGACTAGATGGACCCAGTGGTCTTTTTTCTGAAGACATTCTTCTATGTTTCTATGTTTCTAGACCAATAGCTTCAGTTCCAGTAATAATTTGACCTTGTATGGTCCTCACACCAACTTTCATTACCTAAGTTTAAATTCAGCTTAAAATGAAGTCCTATGAAAGTAGAAAAAAGGCATCTGCATGGTCATGGCCTGGCTGATTGGTTGCCCACTCAGACAGTCTGTGACAGGGGATGTGTGGCCCCAGTCACTGATTGGCTCAGCAGGCAATTGATCAGTCAGGTACATGACATTGCTGCTGGAAGAGCTGTAGGCCGTCAGCGGCTGTCAACTGGACCCGGCAGCAGGAGAGTTTACTTTGTTTATTATGTTCCCGCACCCCCCTGCCTTTCTGCTTTTTTTTATTTTATAACACTTTTTTAAGTTGATGTTTTAGCTATGTCTAAAATATTAGAACATATAAAATGAGCTTAAAGTTGTGCATCCATATATTTTAACTACTCTAAATGCCTCCCAAATTATAGTGATTATAAAAAGAAAAAATTATGGAAAAGAGAGGTTTTCAGGTTCTATTTGCGTGTTCATTGTCGCGGTTGCAGTTCTCATCCTACATATATGCAGTGATTCGCCAGTTGCATCTTTTCGCAGCTCAGTCATGGAATGTGACAGGTTAATAGCGGGCCAGTCTTGACAAGTAAGAAACACCTAGCGTGAATATAGAATGGCAGTTGTCGAGACAACACAATCAGCCTCCTGTCGTGTAAAATAGTAGATGAGTGTCTGACATCTCTATTGCTGATTCTGTACTTCAGAAGTTCTACCAAATTAGAATTTGAATGTAATGGATTTTATGCTTCCCGTGGCTCCTCATTTGGAAATGACATTGTTTATATGAGCTGCATAAAATGCCAAGTTTATGTCCCAGTCCCACATTATTTGAACTTCTTTAAAAATACATCTTTTGAATAGTTTTAGTACATGAACGTATCTGCAGGTAATAATCATTCTGAGAAATAGCTGTGTATCATTGTTAGCGGATAATGCTTATGAGTACTAAAGGAAAAGACATCACATAAAAATCATAAAAATACACATGCAGGTAATTTGTTTACACGTCTCCTATAACAGCAGTAATTGCTATTTGCTTCTTGCTGTACGTTATTACAATAAAGATTGCATTTAGGTGTTAGCAAAGTTTTTCATATTAATAAGTAAAAAATATACAGTAATTTAGTGATAAAATGCAGTTTCAAGTAAATTAAAGGAGTTTTCCAGACAAAAATATCAATGTATTATTAGGATATGTCTGCTTAGTGGGGGTCCAGCACTTACTGCTCATCACTAGAGCACTAGTGGATATACATGCAGTTGGGCCAGGCAGTAAAGTATAGCAATTCAGAAGTGAATTCTAGTATGTGCCTTGGACTCTCCAATCTGATGCATTTGACTGCATGATTATTGCTGTATTCCTTTCTCTGCTGGATAATAATGCTTGTAGATCACCTTTGACTTTGTGGCTATTGCTATGGCACTGTTATTTGGCAATTGTATGGCTCTGTTACTTATTTAATATGCTGTGATAATATTCAGTTACTATTTGCCAGTAATATTTGTCAGGATTAATTATTATTATTATTAATAATAATAATAATAATAATGCATTTATTCGTAGAGCACCAGCTGATTCTGCAGCACTTTACATAGATTGTCAATTTAGTCCCCTGTTCCCATTAGGGCTCATAATCTGAATTCACCTTTCTGTATGTTTAGGGTGTGGGAGGAAATCAGAGTACTGGGAGGAAACCCACCCAAACACGGAGAGAACATACAAACTCTTTGCAGATGTTGCCCTTGGTGGGATTTGAACCCAGTGCTGCACGGCTACAGTGCAAACCACTGAGCCACCCTACTTCCCATGTGTATGGTATTATGGTGATATTTTCTCATTTTTCAATCAGTATATTATAAAACTAATGATAGTATTATGTAGTCCCTGTAGAGTAGTCTCACCCAGCTCCTACCAACAGTCTAGTCTGATGTGTAACCAGAGGCTTCACTATGGATTTGCTGCTTCAGGCTGCAGCTCTGCTCCTTTGATGCTCACTGGCATCAGGTTGGTAATGCAACCAGCAGCCATAAAAAAATGTCAGGATTTGTGGCCTATTTCAAGTGGAATAATTCTGCCATGCTTTGCCTGATAATTGAAGCACATATGTGCTGTACCTGTGGCATACATGCGGTACCAAGTTAGTTTATGGTGGAGAACCTCTCTGGGGTTCTGTAGATGTTCTTTGGGTACACTGGTGCACGCCAGAACATGCTAGTAAGTTAACTTGGGACCCGTATGGGTGATGATAATCTCTGTACACTGCTGTATAAATAAAGAAATTATTATTATATTATTATTAGCAACTAACATAATTATGAATGTAATAGACTAGAATTTAGCTCATAACTCAAGATAATTATGTAATTATCGGACATATTTACAAAGCTACTCAACATTTTATACAAATCATATCTATATAATAACCCCATCAAACGGAAAAATTCTATAGTCAAGTGTTAAAAACCATCCCTGCTTTGTTTTTTTTTGGCGATAGCAAGCCCAATTACTGTGGTTCCTTGGTGTACGAGCATAACTCATTCCGGGAACATGCTTGTAATCAGAATCTACTCTTAAACCAAACCAAATTTTCCCATAAGAAATCATTAAAATGCAGACAATTGGTTCCACACTCCAAAAATGTAGATCAGATGAAACAAAAAATGAAAAACAGCTGAATATGTGATATTATAAGTTACTGTGCAGTATAGCAATCAGCATGTGGTGTATAATGTATAGTAACTGCATACAGGCTCGGACTGGACCACCAGGGGACCGGGGGATCCCCCGGTGGGCCCGCCCCCCTTTGAAGGGCCCTGTGCTGGAGGTGGGCCTCCTGTTAAGCCTCTCCCTATAGTCGGGAGATCAGGGGGCCCTCAGCTGCCTTCCATGGTCCTCTAGTGATAAAAGAATGGCAGCAGGGCCCCTTCTTTCACTCCACTACTGTAAAGTCATGGGCCCCCCTCCCCCTCCCCCTGCACTGTAAGTGGTATGGTCCGGTCCTAATCTGCTCCCGGTTTGGCTCTCTTCCTGCCTGTCACTAGAGGCTCCCTCTGTCCTCACTGTAAACAAACCCTCACATGTGGCAGCAGGAAGAGGCAGAAAGCTGCACAGAGAAGCAGCAGCAGGGCCCCCTCCATCCCTCCTGCAGTCATGTCTCCCCCCTCCTGCTGTATGTGCTGTCGGTGCCGGGGAGAAGGGGGAGAGGCTGCAGGCTGCACAGAAGAAAAGGTATAGATGGAGACTAATGGAGGCCCTGGAGCTTCCTGCATATAGTCAGTGTGAGTTTCTGTATATTTGTGTATCCTTGTCATCTGTGTGTGTGTAGTGTGGCTATCTGTGTGTGTCTGTGTAGTGTGGCTATCTGTGTGTGTCTGTGTAGTGTAGCTATCTGTGTGTGTCTGTGTAGTGTGGCTATCTGTGTGTGTAGTGTGGCTATCTGTGTGTATGTATTGTGGCTATCTGTGTGTGTCTGTGTACTGTGGCTATCTGCGTGTGTCTGTGTAGTGTGGCTATCTGTATGTCTGTGTAGTGTGGCTATCTGTGTATGTGTGTGTCTGTGTGTTTGTGTCTGTGTAGTGTGGCTATCTGTGTGTGTGTCTGTGTAGTGTGGCTATATGTGTGTGTGTGTGTGTGTGTGTGTGTGTGCACATCTATTATGTATATAGTGTATATTATATAATGTAGTTCTATGGATGTTTATAGAGAGACAGAAATTGCCGGCTCTCTAGAAGTTTTTCATAGAGTGCATGTAGACTGTACAGATAAGCGTATAGACTGTATGTAGCCCCCTTGAAGTGTGTGTCTGTGTGTGTATGATTAGATGTATGTATGTAAGGTGTGTATCTGTGTGTGTAGTGTTTGTATGATTAGATGTATGTATGTAAGGTGTGTGTATCTGTGTGTATCTCAGTATGTGTGCATGTGTACAATGTCAGATTATTCCTTAATCCGAATGTACTATCAGATGTACAAAAATAGTACACTGTACTAACATGAAAGGTTTGTCATCGGTTATGTACAGTATATGTATGTAGGGGGGGCCCCTAGAATCAATTTCCCTGGTGGGCCCAGGGACCCCAGTCCAACACTGACTGCATACACCTGAAAAACAGCAGCAGCTTGTAGATACAGGATGAAACTGCAGATCCCCCTAATACAGTAGCATAGTACAACAGGCTAGAATAGAGAAGCAGAGTTGCTGTCAGAGGTCTGTGTGGTCCCATGAGAGCAATAGGGAAGGGGTGTGTGCTTAACATGGACTAATCAGAAAGTTAGAATCACACTGCTGTGCTACAGGACAGTGACAGAAACTTCTCTATACAGCATTGTGAATGGCTGAGTGTGAGTGCAGGCAGATCACATCAGCAGTGTGTATAGTTGAGTGTGAGTGCAGGCATATTAAAGCAGGAATAGAGAGGATGGGAAACACAAGGGCTGACAGAGACTGCAGGGAGTATGAAGGAATGAGCAGGGCAGATATGGGCATATAAATGCAACACTCTCTGTCCGGGGAGAGAGGGGTTACAGCTATGGAGAGATTACCTCCACAGTCCTGTCCCCTGATGCAAGCCCCAGCCTGAAGTGGATTTGCTATGATTTGGAAGGTGAGGGAGACTTCCTGGGTCAGAGTACAGTGCTGAAGACCACGCTATCACTCCCACCCAGTGCAGGGAGCTCTTAAACCAAAGCAATGCTCTAAAACCAAGTTACAATTTTGAAAAACTATGAGCTCTTCTTGTAAAACACTCTTATTCCAAGTTACTCTTAAACCAAGGTACTACTGTACTAGAGACAGAGAGCTTTTAACTTATATACTATATTATCCAACTGGGGTTTAGTGGGGGCAAAAATGTGGGGGGAACAAAAGTGACACAAGTGGCAAGCAAATATTTACCATTAGAGATGAGCAAATCACTCAGAAATTCGTTTCACAAAGTTTGTGAATATTCGTACGAATTCGCGAATATTCGCGAATTACATATTACCGAATTTCATTTAAAACAGTTAAAGTGACACTGTCACCCCCTTTGTGCATTCTGACATCTCTACACAGGTGTAAAGGGTAAATTTAGCGTTTTTCATACCTTATTTCATATGATACGTCATGGTGTTTGTTCAAGTAAAAAGTGTCCTTTTATCAACTGCAGATTGTATTAAGTGGGCGTGGCCTCACGGCATTAGCGCCACTTAGCCCCGCCCACAACAGCAACGTTGGCCCCGCTCCCTCGCCACCCATTGGAACAGGCTGGCCGAAAGGTCTAGACCCCACCCCCTTTACGCCGGCCTATCAATGGGTGTCAAGGGGGCGGTGCCAACGGTGCCATTGGGGGGTGGGGCTATGTGGCGCTAATGCCGCAAGGCCACGCCCACTTAATACAATCTGCAGTTGATAAAAGGACACTTTTTACTTGAACAAACACCATGACGTATGATATAAAATAAGGTATGAAAAACGCTAAATTTACCCTTTACACCTGTGTAGAGATGTCAGAATGCACAAAGGGGGTGACAGTATCACTTTAAACTATAGTAGCTACAATAGTGGGACTATTAAAAAGGGCAAATTTTACATCCCATGTTGCTGTGACAGTGTGGACATCAGTGGATCAGTGGTGTAAACTCATTTTTGTCCCAGGACAGCAGTGGACATTGCTAAATTAGTGGCGTCAAATGACGCCTGAAGAACATTGGTTGATCAGGTTCAAGGGCATCAAATTCAATGGTCTTCATGGGCATCATTGGACGCCAGTGGATCAGTGGAATAAAATGAGTCTCTCACAGGACAGCATTAAACATTGTAAAGCGAAAGCCCCATCAGTGGCAATGTCTAAGCCCTAGAGGTGTCAGGAATGTGACTTTGCGCTCCTCGGTCCGTGCTGGGCGACTGAGGAAGCGCTGAGCCTATGTTTTTTTTTATTTGCAGTATCTGTCTGAATGCTGTCTTAGCTTCCCAGCCACACCAGCATTGCCTGTTACACTCTGGCAGTGCTGGGGTTAATCCTTCTTTAGGCCTGTCCAGCTCAGCTGGGTGCTAGGATCAGGGCTGATCCAATCAGCTGCCGGAACCAGTCCCTGATCCCAGACAAATATCAGCTAGCAACTAATTTCCCTGCTGGCTATTGAGTTATACTCTGCTACAGCTTTTACCTCTGCTATTGTCTGTGTATTTCTGACCTTTGGCTTTGTTTCCTGACTTCCCTGTTTTGCCGCCTGTCCTGAAATTACCGCCTGACTTTGACTACTCTTTTGGAACTTGATTTTGTACTTTTGCCGCCCGACGTTCCTGACCCAGATTGTCTACTCTGGCTTATTGTGTTTGTTTTGTCTGTCCTGTTCTGTGTTTATCCCTGTCTGTTCTGTCCTGTCCTTTATCAGTGTAGAGACTGCCGTTGTGCTTGTCCGCGGCTGTTTAGGGCCGTTGAGGCAAGTAGGTAAGGACAGAAGGTGGGTTCTAGTGGCTAGGGCTCACTGTCTTGTCCTGTTCCCTACCTCGGTCCGGCGCTTCTTCAGGAGATCTCTCACTCCTGGGAAGGAGCGGAGGAACCTATGCACAATGAGGTGAAGGTAGTCTCTGGGTGAAGGTAGAACACTGGAATGGGCAGTCCATGGCAGATGTGTGTCTTTTTAACACACTAAACCCCAACAAAACATAACCCCCTGTGGCATGGTGTGGCTGTAAGAGGCAGTACTGTGCCTCTGGAGTGGGAACAGGGGTTCAGGTGGAGCTCCTGGTCCATATACTCCACTCCAGCCTAAGAGCTGATGAGGCTCTGAAACCCATCTGGTGGAGCTCTATTAGAGACTTTAGAGCTTCCCAGGTAATGGCTCCCAGGGTGGGAGAACACAGACAGTGCTAGCCCTGTGGAAGCTGCAGCCAAGGAGTCTTGGCGAGACCAGTGGATCTGGTAGTGTTGAGCAGTGGGCTCAGAAGCGACAGCTAGGGAAGCTGTGTAGTACAGTCAGTGGCTTGACGGCCTAGGTTTTACTTTATTATAGTGCTTGAAAAGCACTATACTGTAATCCGTATTCCTTTTCTTCTTCTTCCGTTTCCTCTTCTTCTTCTTCCAGCTATTTTTCTGCGCGTAATACAGCCTGAACCGCTTTGCACACACACTCCGTTCAAACTGTGTTTTGAAGCCATCGGCGGTGTGAGGTGTGCTATCTATTATCCTATTGTCCTTTTATATATTGTCCTATTATATATTGTCCTTTTAAGAGCGACCTGGGTCCCTTTAAGAGCAAAATAGGTCCCTTTAAGAGCGAAATAGGTCCCTTTAAGAGCGAAATGGGCCCCATTAAGAGCGACCTGGGTCCCTTTAAGAGCAAAATATGTCCCTTTAAGAGCAAAATAGGTCCCTTTAAGAGCGAAATTGGTCCCTTTAAGAGCTAAATAGGTCCCTTTAAGAGCTAAATTGGTCCCTTTAAGAGCTAAATAGGTCCCTTTAAGAGCGAAATGGGCCCCTTTAAGAGCGACCTGGGTCCCTTTAAGAGCAAAATATGTCCCTTTAAGAGTGAAATATGTCCCTTTAAGAGCAAAATGGGTCTCTTTAAGAGCGACCTGGGTCCCTTTAAGAGCAAAATATGTCCCTTTAAGAGCAAAATGGGTCTCTTTAAGAGCGACCTGGGTCCCTTTAAGAGCAACCTGGGTCCCTTTAAGAGCGATCTGGGTCCCTTTAAGAGCAAAATATGTCCCTTTAAGAGCAAAATATGTCCCTTTAAGAGCAAAATATGTCCCTTTTAGAGCAAAATGGGTCTCTTTAAGAACGACCTGGGTCCCTTTAAGAGCGAAATATGTCCCTTTAATAGCAAAATGGGTCTATTTAAGAGCGACCTGGGTCCCTTTAAGAGCGACCTGGGTCCCTTTAAGAGCGACCTAGGTCCCTTTAAGAGCGAAATGGGTCCCTATAAGAGCGACGTAGCAACCTGGGTCCCTTTAAGAGCGAAATATGTTCCTTTTAAGAGCAAAATGGGTCCTTTTAAGAGCGACCTGGGTCCCTTTAAGAGCGACCTGGGTCCCTTTAAGAGCAAAATAGGTCCCTTTAAGAGCGAAATTGGTCCCTTTAAGAGCGAAATAGGTCCCTTTAAGAGCGAAATGGGCCCCATTAAGAGCGACCTGGGTCCCTTTAAGAGCAAAATATGTCCCTTTAATAGCAAAATGGGTCTATTTAAGAGCGACCTGGGTCCCTTTAAGAGCGACCTGGGTCCCTTTAAGAGCGACCTAGGTCCCTTTAAGAGCGAAATGGGTCCCTATAAGAGCGACGTAGCAACCTGGGTCCCTTTAAGAGCGAAATATGTTCCTTTTAAGAGCAAAATGGGTCCTTTTAAGAGCGACCTGGGTCCCTTTAAGAGCTATCTGGGTCCCTTTAAGAGTGAACTGGATCTCTTTAAGAGCAACCTGGGTCCCTTAAAGACCAACCTGGGTCCCTTAAAGACCAACCTGGGTCCCTTTAAGAGAGACCTGGGTCCCTTTAAGAGCAAAATCGGTCCCTTTAAAAGCGAAATGGGTCCTTTTAAGAGCGACCTGGGTCCCTTTAAGAGAGACCTGGGTCCCTTTAAGAGCAAAATCGGTCCCTTTAAAAGCGAAATGGGTCCTTTTAAGAGCGACCTGGGTCCCTTTAAGAGCAAAATAGGTCCCTTTAAGAGCGAAATTGGTCCCTTTAAGAGCGAAATAGGTCCCTTTAAGAGCGAAATGGGCCCCATTAAGAGCGACCTGGGTCCCTTTAAGAGCAAAATATGTCCCTTTAAGAGCAAAATATGTCCCTTTAAGAGTGAAATATGTCCCTTTAAGAGCACACTGGGTCTCTTTAAGAGCGACCTGGGTCCCTTTAGGAGCGAAATATGTCCCTTTAAGAGCTAAATGGGTCTCTTTAAGAGCAACCTGGGTCCCTTTAAGAGCAAAATATGTCCCTTTAAGAGCAAAATGGGTCCCTTTAAGAGCGACCTGGGTCCCTTTAAGAGCGACCTGGGTCCCTTTAAGAGCGATCTGGGTCCCTTTAAGAGGAAAATATGTCCCTTTAAGAGCGAAATATGTCCCTTTTAGAGCAAAATGGGTCTCTTTAAGAACGACCTGGGTCCCTTTAAGAGCGAAATATGTCCCTTTAATAGCAAAATGGGTCTATTTAAGAGCGACCTGGGTCCCTTTAATAGCAAAATGGGTCTCTTTAAGAGCAACCTGGGTCCCTTTAAGAGCAAAATATGTCCTTTTAAGAGCAAAATATGTCCCTTTAAGAGTGAAATATGTCCCTTTAAGAGCAAAATGGGTCTCTTTAAGAGCGACCTGGGTCCCTTTAGGAGCGAAATATGTCCCTTTAAGAGCAAAATGGGTCTCTTTAAGAGCAACCTGGGTCCCTTTAAGAGCAAAATATGTCCCTTTAGGAGCAAAATGGGTCCCTTTAAGAGCGACCTGGGTCCCTTTAAGAGCGACCTGGGTCCCTTTAAGAGCGATCTGGGTCCCTTTAAGAGGAAAATATGTCCCTTTAAGAGCAAAATATGTCCCTTTTAGAGCAAAATGGGTCTCTTTAAGAACGACCTGGGTCCCTTTAAGAGCGAAATATGTCCCTTTAATAGCAAAATGGGTCTCTTTAAGAGCGACCTGGGTCCCTTTAATAGCAAAATGGGTCTCTTTAAGAGCAACCTGGGTCCCTTTAAGAGCGAAATATGTCCCTTTAAGAGCAAAATGGGTCTCTTTAAGAGCGACCTGGGTCCCTTTAAGAGCGAAATATGTCCCTTTAAGAGCAAAATGGGTCTCTTTAAGAGCGACCTGGGTCCCTTTAAGAGCGAAATATGTCCCTTTAAGAGCAAAATGGGTCTCTTTAAGAGCGACCTGGGTCCATTTAAGAGCGACCTGGGTCCCTTTAAGAGCGACCTGGGTCCCTTTAAGAGCGACCTGGGTCCCTTTAAGAGCGATCTGGGTCCCTTTAAGAGCAAAATATGTCCCTTTAAGAGCAAAATATGTCCCTTTAAGAGCGAAATATGTCCCTTTAAGAGCAAAATGGGTCTGTTTAAGAACGACCTGGGTCCCTTTAAGAGCGAAATATGTCCCTTTAATAGCAAAATGGGTCTCTTTAAGAGCGACCTGGGTCCCTTTAATAGCAAAATGGGTCTCTTTAAGAGCAACCTGGGTCCCTTTAAGAGCAAAATATGTCCCTTTAAGAGCAAAATATGTCCCTTTAAGAGTGAAATATGTCCCTTTAAGAGCAAAATGGGTCTCTTTAAGAGCGACCTGGGTCCCTTTAGGAGCGAAATATGTCCCTTTAAGAGCAAAATGGGTCTCTTTAAGAGCAACCTGGGTCCCTTTAAGAGCAAAATATGTCCCTTTAAGAGTGAAATATGTCCCTTTAAAAGCAAAATGGGTCTCTTTAAGAGCGACCTGGGTCCCTTTAGGAGCGAAATATGTCCCTTTAAGAGCAAAATGGGTCTCTTTAAGAGCAACCTGGGTCCCTTTAAGAGCAAAATATGTCCCTTTAAGAGCAAAATGGGTCCCTTTAAGAGCGACCTGGGTCCCTTTAAGAGCAAAATATGTCCCTTTAAGAGGAAAATATGTCCCTTTAAGAGCGAAATATGTCCCTTTTAGAGCAAAATGGGTCTCTTTAAGAACGACCTGGGTTCTTTAAGAGCGAAATATGTCCCTTTAATAGCAAAATGGGTCTCTTTAAGAGCGACCTGGGTCCCTTTAATAGCAAAATGGGTCTCTTTAAGAGCGACCTGGGTCCCTTTAAGAGCGAAATATGTCCCTTTAAGAGCAAAATGGGTCTCTTTAAGAGCGACCTGGGTCCCTTTAATAGCAAAATGGGTCTCTTTAAGAGCGACCTGGGTCCCTTTAAGAGCGAAATATGTCCCTTTAAGAGCGAAATGGGCCCCATTAAGAGCGACCTGGGTCCCTTTAAGAGCGAAATATGTCCCTTTAAGAGCAAAATGGGTCTCTTTAAGAGCGACCTGGGTCCATTTAAGAGCGACCTGGGTCCCATTAAGAGCGACCTGGGTCCCTTTAAGAGCGACCTAGGTCCCTTTAAGAGCGATCTGGGTCCCTTTAAGAGCAAAATATGTCCCTTTAAGAGCAAAATATGTCCCTTTAAGAGCTAAATATGTCCCTTTAAGAGCAAAATGGGTCTGTTTATGAGCGACCTGGGTCCCTTTAAGAGCGAAATATGTCCCTTTAATAGCAAAATGGGTCTCTTTAAGAGCGACCTGTGTCCCTTTAAGAGGGAAATGTGTCCCTTTAGGAGCAAAATGGGTCTCCTTAAGAGCGACCTGGGTCCCTTTAAGAGCGATCTGGGTCCCTGTAAGAGCAAAATATGTCCCTTTAAGAGCAAAATGTGTCCCTTTAAGAGCGAAATTGGTCCCTTTAAGAGCAAAATGGGTCCTTTTAAGAGCGACCTTGGTCCCTTTAAGAGCGACCTGGGTCCCTTTAAGAGCGAAACGGGTCCCTTTAAGCGTGAAATTGGTCCCTTTAAGAGCGACCTGGGTCCCTTTAAGAGCAAACTGGGTTAATTTAAGAGCGAACTGGGTCCCTTTAAGTGCGATCTGGGTCCCTTTGAGAGCGACCTGGGTCCCTTTAAGTGCAAAATTGGTCCTTTTAAGAGCGACCTGGGTCCCTTTAAGAGCGAAATGGGTCCCTTTAAGCATGAAATTGGTCCCTTTAAGAGCGACCTGGGTCCCTTTAAGAGCAAAATGGGTCCTTTTAAGAGCGACCTTGGTCCCTTTAAGAGAGACCTGGGTCCCTTTAAGAGCGAAACGGGTCCCTTTAAGCGTGAAATTGGTCCCTTTAAGAGCGACCTGGGTCCCTTTAAGAGCGAACTGGGTTGATTTAAGAGCGAACTGGGTCCCTTTAAGTGCGATCTGGGTCCCTTTAAGAGCGACCTGGGTCCCTTTAAGTGCAAAATGGGTCCTTTTAAGAGCCACCTGGGTCCCTTTTAGAGCGAAATAGGTCCCTTTAAGCGTGAAATTGGTCCCTTTAAGAGCGACCTGGGTCCCTTTAAGAGCAAAAATGAGTCCCTTTAAGAGCAAAATGGGTCCCTTTAAGAGCAAAATGGGTCCCTTTAAGAGTGAAATATGTCCGTTTAAGAGCAAAATGGGTCCCTTTAAGAGCGACCTGGGTAACTTTAAGAGCAAAATATGTCCCTTTAAGAGCAAAATGGGTCCCCTTAAAAGGGACCTGGGTTCCATTAAGAGCGAAATATGTCCCTTTAAGAGCAAAATATGTCCCTTTAAGAGCGACCTGGGTCCCTTTAAGAGCGACCTGGGTCCCTTTAAGAGCGAAATATGTCCCTTTAAGTCGAAATGGGTCCCTTTAAGAGCAAAATATGTCCCTTTAAGAGCAAAATGGGTAACTTTAAGAGCGACCTGGGTCCTTTTAAGAGCGAAATGGGTCACTTTAAGCGTGAAATTGGTCCCTTTAAGAGTGAAATTGGTCCCTTTAAGAGCGACCTGGGTCCCTTTAAGAGAAAAATGGGTCCCTTTAAGAGCGACCTGGGTCCCTTTAAGAGCTAAATATGTCCCTTTAAGAGCAAAATGGGTCCCCTTAAAAGGGACCTGGGTCCCTTTAAGATCGACCTGGGTCCTTTAAGAGCGACCTGGGTCCCTTTAAGAGCGACCTGGGTCTCTTTAAGAGCGACCTGGGTCCCTTTAAGAGCGACCTGGGTACCTTTAAGAGTGACCTGGGTCCCTTTAAGAGCAAAATATGTCCCTTTAAAGGAGACCTGTCACCCCCGTGCCGGGGTGACAGGCTCCCGACCCCCCGTTACACCCCCCTATACTCACCTGATCCCGCTTTCTGATCTGGTCAGGTCACGGAGATATGAGCGATGAGCGAGAGTCCGACTCCACAGGAGAGTCCAACTCTCATAGAGAATGAATGGGGAGTGCGATGCTCCATCATTCTCTGTGGGCATCGGACTCTCCTGTGAGCGCACGCGCCAGGCTTCGGGCGCTCATATCTCCGTGACCCGACCGGATAAGGAAGCAGGACCCTGCGGGATCAGGTGAGTATAGGGGGGTGTAACGGGGGGGTCGAGAGCCTGGGTCCCTTTAAGAGCGACCTGGGTCCCTTTAAGAGTGAAATATGTCCCTTTAAGAGTGACCTGGTTCCCTTTAAGAGCGACCTGGCTCCCTTTAAGAGCGAAATGGGTCCCTTTAAGAGCGACCTGGGTTCTCTTTTTAGAGCGACCTGGGTCCTTTTAAGAGCAACTTTGGTCCCTTTAAGAGCAACCTGGGTCCCTTTAAGAGCGACCTTGGTCCCTTTAAGAGCGAAATGGGTCACTTTAAGAGTGGAATGGGTCCCTTTAAGAGCAAAATTGGTCTCTTTAAGAGCAACCTGGGTCCCTTTAAGAGCAACCTTGGTCCCTTTAAGAGCGACCTGGGTCCCTTTAAGAGCGACCTTGGTCCCTTTAAGAGCAACCTGGGTCCCTTTAAGAGCGAAGGGACCCAGGTCGCTCTTAAAGTGACCCATGTCGCTCTTAAAGGGACGGGAGCCAAGTTGCTCTCAAAGGGATGCGACCCAAGTCGCTCTTAAAGAGACGGCACCCAGGATTAAAGTTTCTCTTAAAAGGAAGTCACTGGTAAAGGGGCACTCTGGAAGTCACTGGTAAAGGGGTGCTCTTTTCAAGCACTATGTATTTCCCTGGAAATGCAAATCTAGTTTGCAAAGTGTTGCTCATGTCTTGGACTGACAAATAAAGCGACTGCAGTTAGTTTAAAGCATTCAGCACTGACTGGACTGAAGTTTTTGATGTTCCACCGTCTCAGACACAGGAGATGGCAATCCCAGCGAGTGAATAACCCCCAGATTGTCACACCACCAAACAATAGCAAGTTAATGCAATATGGTCAAATAAACACATTACATGGTTTAAGAACCAGGCACTTTTACGTAAATAAAATGTTGCAATCAACAAAACTTTTTAAAAGTAGACTTGGAAATCACGGTAGATGCCAGGCACATTTCTTAAACGTTACTGTAAAAAATTTTTACACTGTAGTCCTTGAGCTACTTATAACTTGAGCAGTCCTGCCACTAACTGGTTAAACAGTATCTTAACTAACTCAGCTCAACTGCCTCTGGTAGAGAGCCAAGATGGCGGCTCTGCCCTTGGCGCTGGACGAGGGTGGTCGCTCTTCTCCTGGTGGGAGTGTTGGAAAGGCTGGAAGCTGTGCCACTGCTGCTGCTACTGATGGTGCTGGGGTGGAGGACTCGACATTGTGGACAAAGCTTTCTCCATTCTGGTGGCAGATGCCAGGTGGCATTCGCCTCCACCATGGTGGTGGAGGCGACATCTCAGACTGCCGAAGGGTTGGTGGACCAGGACACAGTGGATACTGCAGGCGCTGGCTTCTCAACCACCAGGGTGACCTCTGCTGGTGTGGTTGTTACCTCGATGGCCGCCTCTGGAACGGCTGCGGGAATCGGTGGAACTGGTGGAGCCACTGGGACCGGAACCATTGGAGCTGCTTCTGCAGCTGCTGCTGGAGCTGGAGCCAGAGGGGAGAGAGGCGCTGGTTTAGCTGTGCTGGATGCGGAGGCTTTCCTGTCAGAGCGTGAGGGTGGCAGCGGTAGCAAACGCAGCCCTTCCGGAGACTCGCGAAGGACTACGGAGGGCCTTTGTGGATCCTCAGACCAGTCGTCTTTAATAGCGCTGTAAGGTAGGGGTGGTATTCTGGTAACACCTGCTGCCCACCAACCTCGAGGCCCCAGCATAGGGGTGAACTCTACCTGCTCTCCCGGGAACAGGAAATGCAGAGGCTCTGGCAGATCACGACGCTGGTTAACAAAGTACCATTTGCGTCCATTGTTGTCCTCTATGAAGCCATACCCCCGGTCACAGCTGAACTCTCGTACAGTCCCCTGCAGCCGCAAGGGATGAGCGTCCTTCTCAGTAGGCTCACTTAGTCTCTCGGTCCACCCACTCTTTGTAGAACTGCTGCAGACAGTCCTTCATCCCGAAAAACCACTGTGTTATCTCAGGCCCCTCTGGGCTCGGTGGCCTGCCGTCCATCAGTCGGGGCTGTATCACTACCCCTTTCTCCCAGGGGATGACAGGGACCTGGCGCGTTTCAGTCTCTAGCACCCCAGACACTTCTGGGTCGGGAGCCACAAGTGCTTCATCCAGAGGCATACTGATGCAGACCTGCTCAGAGGAGGTGGAGACAGGCTGCGGCTTGGGCATGTCCTCTGGCTTGTCGATAATGGGAGCTCGGGATTCATGGTGCTGCTGGCTTGCCATGCTACCGACGTCTGAACCACCTCCTTTTCCCAGCGGTCCACGTTCCGCCCACTTCCTGTGTGGGATGGAGGCACTGTTTCTCCTATATACAGCCAGAGTGCCGTCTGCTTCAACAGGCGGCGACTGTGTAGAGGGGGAGGGGCGGGGACTACACAGAACTGCTGAATAGCAATTTTTACCTTATTCTAGCAATTATTAATAATCCCTTTCTCCCATAGAGTAACCATATAACTGTATGGCAACACAGACAGCCGCAGTTACGGCCGTCATGTTTGGTGAATTTTTAAAGCGAATCGGGTGAAATTCGCTTCGCAATGTGAAGCGAATTTATCCCCGGATTCGCTGCAAATTTGGCTTCCCCAGATTCGCTTTGCTCATCCTTATCTACCATAATATCCCTTTTAATTGAGGCAGTGTACTTGTCTTCAAATGTATGAGGGTATGTATGCAAACTGTTTAATGGTGACCTATAGTACATTAAAGGTTAATAAAGTTTTACTTTAAAAAAATAAAGATGAAGGGCTTTCTATAAGCCTATTTCTATAAGCCTTACTAGAGAATATGTAAATTCCATTGGGCAATGAGTACTACTTTATTTGCTCTATAGAAACACTTATTGGGGTAAGAGTACACTGAACAGACTGTTTTTTCAAAGTGAATATAAATCTTAATAAAATGTATTAATCTTTCCTGCAACAATGAAATCATCAGCACAGTTATTCCAAAACACTGTGAGATTCTCCACCTTCTGGGGGAAAAAAAGCCTCATTAAATGATCTCTGAGTAAAAAGAACTAAGACAATGGTGCTGATGGCGTGCACAAAAATACCTGGGAAGGTATTAAGGGAATTGAAGCTATCTATTCTAAGGCACATCCATATGCTGACCTATTGATAAGTCACTTAAGCATCTATTTGTTCAATTTGCCATCTGCTTCTCATTATCTGTGAATACGTAACATAACCACAGTACCCATGTGGTCATTAACAAGCTGAAGAGGGAGAAATTTTAAAAAAAATTGCAAGAATTAGCAACAAAATCCAGTAATATTTACTACCCCTGCATGATCCTGTAGAGTCACAGCTACTGCACAACTACAAAAGACTTTTTTTAGGTCTGTGCCTTCCTAGGCCTCTAATATCAAAGGGTGCCTAGTTACAAATATACAGTAACTATATAAAGATTTTTTCTTTCCAAGTTTCTACTGTTAACAAACAGCTCGGACTTGTATTATGGATCTATACGCTTCCAAGTTAAAATTAAACTGTGTGACAGCATACAGGGTCACATAGAAGCCATCTAGGCACACTATGCTATGAGAATGGACCCTAATAAATATACAGTAACAACAACTACTCCAATGCTGTTTAGGATAAAAGGAACATTAAACTTTGTTATCAGCATTATGCAGTTGAATGTATGCAGTCAGTATACGTATGTACAAGTATATGTTGGAACCTTTAGTTCTGAGAACCTACTGTAACATATGCATAAATTTTTGTAAATGATATTAAGAAGCCTATGGCTGTGTTCACACACCATAAAATACAGGTAAAATACAGCTGTAATCCTTTTTTTTACTATAAGATTGTGCTCCATTGAAGTCAATGGGAAATTGGACTGCAGTGCAATTTAAGTCAGTTGAAACAATGGGAGATGCACTACTTTATATATTTAATGTAAATTATAGATTGTATAAACTTGAATTAGTTATATTTATTACAAATTTACAAATGTTAATATAAACTTCAGATCAGATATCTGGTTCTAATTCATAAAATATACTGTTGCCTGGTTCTACCCAAAGTCCTGGTTCTACCCAAAATAAATCTGTAATCTGATTGGGTGCTAAGGGGTAACATTGACTATTCTCTCCTGTTGCTGGACTGTGTGGCCCATGGTGTCATTGTCCCTTCAACCAAAAAGACTCCTTCATGGAGAATAGCTCTGTTGGTTGCCTACAAGATCCCCTGGATAGTCTTAGAAACTAGACAAGCACTGTATTCTTCAAGGATCAGGATATGGCCCTGTCTGGTTGACAGTGAAGACTTAAGTGCTCTCAGAGCTTTTCCACATATTAACGTATTGTGTTTTATCATAAGTAGGACATCAGAAAGTCCAAGTGGTAACAAGGCCTGAAGAAAAAAGAGCAGCATAGTGGTGCTTACCTGAGTAAATTATTAAGTGTAACTGTCATTTCCAGTAACTTTTGAAACGTCCTCAGACACTTCAAAGGTCACTGATCGCAGCAGGTCTCATTCCTGATACCTGCTGTGATTCCAAGATACAACCTGGGGAACTATGTGGCAGGACGGAGATATCAATCAAATCCCCAGATGTCAATCAAATCCAAATTCTTTCCTCCATTATAGTTTATGGAGTTAAAAAAGTCTGATGTCCCTGGAAAGTTAAAGATACTGCCATGCACTCCTTACATTTGCATTTTAGTGTGTTGATTAGCCTCTACCTTCACAGACTTTCAGGTACCTTTTACCCTGCCGTTCTTCCTCCTGCACTCAGAAACACCACTCAAAACTTGCCGCCACTCTGTATTACTTCATTTAGTTAGTGCTGCAAGGGCGCCTCCTCCCTTTGGTTAGGTAAAGTTGATGACCAGTCTGCCTGTTTCTTCCGGACATGGTACCATTGGGACCAGTTTACAGATACTATGAAACAGAAGACTCTAATAGCCCAGTGCCCTCCCCCACCCCACCTTTTTTTTTTTTTTTTTTTTTCTTTCTTTCCTTTCTTCTCACCCCACTTTCAGCTTTCTCATTTTCTAATGTTTTCTTCGCTGTTTGGGAACTGGCCAATTTGACCTGCCTTATGTATACTGTTGCAGCATAAGTTGCAGTTGTGACATGCAATGCACAGAAAAAATAAAACAAAGTTATTTGTTTTCTGTGTTTGTGTCACATTCATCGATATTGTTATTTTATTTAAAAATTCAATAAAATGTAGAATTTATTTTTTAAAATCATAGTTGCTAACAGTTTGGATTCTGGTTTACAGATTTACACACTACGTATATTTAAGTCAGTATTGTGGTCCTCATATTGCAACCAAAACCAGGAGTGGATTAAAAACACAGAAAGGATCTGTCCACACAATGTTGAAATTGAGTGGATGGCCGCCATAGAACAGTAAATAACTGCCATTATTTCAGTATAACAGCCATTGTTTTAAAATAACAGCAAATATTTGCCATTAAATGGCGGCCATCCACTCAATTTCAACATTGTGTGAACAGAATTTTTCTGTGTTTTCAATCCACTCCTGGTTTTGGTTGCAATATGAGGACCACAATACTGACTGAAATATATACGTAGTGTGAACCCAGCCTTAAAAGCTCCAGAAACTCTGCATGTTTTTTTTCTTTTTTCAATTTTTTTCATTATATATATAACAGCTTGGGGGGGGGGACTCACAAATTATGTACATTTTTATCAAAAGTTTGGCAAAATGCCTAGTAAGCATGTTCTATGGCACTTTGCTAGGGATAATTCTTTATAAATGTTACCTTGTATTCAAAGAGACACCATAAATGTTATAGAGTTCAGCCTGATAACATTAAGCTATCCCATTACCTTTTCCATGGTGGAAATGTAGCCATTATGCTGTGGATATCTAGCAGCAAAGGGTCACTAACAAGTGGTAATGGGAATGGTCTTCCTTCAGCTAATGCTTTAATGCCCTACACCTCACCTCCTGGAAATGACCTTTACATTCTGTGGCTTGTAATGGAGCATATCATTAAGTATTGAAGAGCTGGTAGTCAGTTTATAAATATACCTCTCTTAATATAGCTGCATTTTAGATATTCATCGTCTGTGCTGTCTGGTAGTAAATCCTCTTTCATTAAGGACTAAGGCATATTTAAGATGCTTACAATACATACAACTCCTTAATCCTTCCCAACTACTTGATTTCTTCATATAGAATTACATAGTGTTTAACCACAGTTGCACTGAAGTCTTCTTGCTCTGACCTTTATTCATTTCTGCTTATCTAATTTTTTCAGGTTTTTTTCTTCAGCTGTTATAGGAAATCCATCAGCACATGTACAAAGACATAATTTATGAAATTCCTTATAATAGTGGTAAAAATGCTTCAAAATGTAGAGAAAGTTCCCTGTTTTTGTATTCCCTTCTGGCTTTAGGTATAAACTGCATGTTTAAATCAAGTGTACTTACCCAAAGAGGCTGAAAAGAAAGATGAGGCAAGACAAATGTACCCCAGTTATGGACACTGTAGTCACTCTGCAGCATCCCACAGGTTGAGTTTGTAACTGAAGAAAACACCTATTAACTGGCAGATCAATGGAGACTTCAGGATCATAGCGCTTACTAGGCCAGCTGAACACTCCTGTGTCATTTAAATGGTTATGGTAGCCCAAAAGTGATGTCCAGTGCCACAGTGCAATATCCAGGCCAAATAGAAAGCCCAAGTTACTTTTTCCCTTGCCTCTCAATACAAAGAAGTCTATGGATAGTCGGCAGATGTTCTTATCCTTTATGGCTTGGAATACTGCTTTGTACTGCAATGTTCTAAACCTCTTTAACTCTTCACGGTCACAATTCCCAGCCTTCTAACTGCCAAAGGTCTTCTCTCCTTGGCCAGATATTTGGCCACATATTTTGGTTGTACTAATACAGGGAGCCAAGACTGGACCAGATTCAACCTTCACCTTCCTCTTAAAGGAAATCCATAAGACATGTGCTACTCTGTATTCTGAGACTTTTAAGGTGATCTTCAACAGGATAGCTAAGCTACATTGGAAACAAGTCTGAAATACAGGCATACAGATCTTATTATTTTACAAATAAATAGATACAAATTAGAATTGGGTAGGTGGGGTAACTCACTGTATAACTAAGTCTATGCCTGTCCCCCTCTCTATATGCTTCTTCTGTTATTTATCGCCAGTATTGTAAAAACTGGAATTCATGCATGCTTAACACGATTCCTTTAGTATCTTGGTAAACTTTAACAGCAGTAGGCGACTGACAAATGCCCTTTTAGTAATGCTGTGATTTATTTTTACTGTATCATTTATTAAGATTGTAATACTTTTGTCATTAGCACTGCTGGTTAAAGTGGCTTGGCTTCATGCATTATGTAACTAAATATGAATATATTACTTATTTATTATATTTGTACAGTCTACTTGACAACAACATGTTTACAACATTTTGCAGAATAAAAATAAATAGTCACAAAATGAAATGCATTGTATAGAAACTTTGGTTCCTGACTTTAAAGCAAATGTACCACTAGGTACATCACTATGTGCTTTTTACATTAACAGAACAGCGGCGGGTCGGGGATGCTGGAGGCATTGTCTCCAGTGTAATGCTACCCCCCTCCCTTCTGCAACGTGGGTCTATTGAATCTAATGGAGCTGCGTCATTGAGGGGAGGGGGGTTACTCATACTGGGGGGGGGGCGGGCCCAGCCCCAGTACTTCATGCCCAGCTGGTGCTCAGGAATAGACTGGCCCAGTGCGCTGGAACAGGGCAGGGGTTAAAAAAAAAAAAAACGCCCCATGGGCAACCCCACACCAGCGCCAGTCTGTTCATGTGAAAAGCTTATAGAGATGTACTTAATGGTACATTCTGTTTTAAAAAAAAGTAACTATAGGGCACATATAGCGTAGTCTTCACATTAGTATGATTTCCTGAAGTATGCTATGTAAGGAAAACCTGCTGCAAACCTTGTGTCTTTTGAGCACATACAGTCATGGCCAAAAGTTTTGAGAATGATACAAATATTAATTTTTACATCTACTATATTAAGTCTACTGCTTCAGTTTTTAAAATGGCAATTTGCATATGCTCCAGAATGTTATAAAGAGTGATTAGCTTAACAGCAATTACTTGCAAAGTCAATATTTACCGAGAAAATAAACTTTATCCCCCAAAACACATTTCAACATCATTGCAGCCCTGCCTTAAAGGGAAAAGGGAAAAGGGAGAAAAGACGTTGAAATATATAAATATGAGATCAGGACATTGGGGGACGTTGACCATGGCACTTTAATCACTATGTAGATTAGCACTGTCACTTTAGGGTGATATATGATATTTGCACTTTATAATAATTCATCATGATTGGTTTACAATTTATTATTTAGTTTATAATTTGTATGTTTATGATATATGCAGTGATAAAGGTTTTTGCACTATATGCACTTTATTGAAATTTTTATAATTTGATATTACACAATGACTGACTTAGATGTTTACACTATTTATATTGCACTTTTTTCATATAAAAAAAATTTTTTATTTTGTGTCTAAAGGTCGATATATGTCCATTTGTTCTACTGTCCTTGTAAAACATATAGCCTCCCAGTAGTGAGTACCTGATACCTTCCGTGTACGCAGATCGCGGGAGACTCGGGCACAGGCGTCTTTCCGGAACAGCCTCAAGGTTCGCTGTGCGCATGCCCGCTTGCGTTCCACCGGCGGGCATGCGTTCCAGTGACGTAGGCCGGAAGGAATAGATGTGATTCCTGGCTCCTCCTTCGATCTGCGTCATCCCCCGGAAGGAATCCCATAGCCTACTATAAATAGTGGAAGTGACGGGAGTTAAGACACGCCCCTTGAGAAAGCGGAAGTACGCGAAACGTGCGTCGGGGTAGCGACATCATTGCCATGGGTAAGCATATGTCTTGAGTTAGGCTGTCAACCTATTATAGGTCAGGTATATTTATGCCTAGGAAGCCTGGGAGGCTATGTGGGTATACTGCATAGATGTCAACAGTGATTTTCATGCTTGCCGTTATTCATGTACGTTCATTTGATTTTTCAAGTACTGTGGCAGTGGGTTGCTTTTTTCTATTGGATTTTCCTTGCACTATATGTAAATTTTGAGTGTTGATTTTAAGTCATGCCAATAAACTTTATGCTATATTTTGTATCATAGCCTTTCTTTGTTTGTGTAAATGATATTATTTATGGGCTATTAGTAACAGTATTCATGGACCATTAAAAATTAAGGGTTATTAATTCCGTTGTTGGAAACCGCATAATACTATATTGGTGTCCATTGGAACTATTGTGTATAAACTGCCTTAAAGGTAAGCTAACATCGTTTCAGTGATTGCTCCATTAACACAGGTGTGGGTGTTGATGAGGACAGGGCTGGAGATCAATCTGTCATGATTAAGTAAGAATGACACCACTGAACACTTTAAAAGGACGCTGGTGCTTGGCATCATTGTTTCTCTTCTGTTAACCATGGTTATCTCTAAAGAAACACGTGCAGTTATCATTGCACTGCACAAAAATGGCCTAACAGGGAAGAGTATCACAGCTAGAAAGATTGCACCTCAGTCAACAATCTGTCGCATCATCAAGAACTTCAACAACTTCCATTGTTGCCAAAAAGGCTCCAGGACGCCCAAGAAAGACCAGCAAGCTCCAGGACCGTCTCTTAAAAGTGTTTCAGCTGCAGGATTGGGCTACCAGCAGTGCAGAGCTTGCTCACGAATGGCATCAGGCAGGTGTGAGTGTATCTGCACGAACTGTGAGGTGGAGACTCTTGGAGCAAGGCCTGGTCTCAAGGAGGGCAGCAAAGAAGCCACTTCTCTACAGAAAAAACACCAGGGACAGACAGAGTAGACTGCTGAGGACTGGGGTAAACTCATTTTCTCTTATGAATCCCCTTTCCGATTGTTTGGGACATCTGGAAAACAGCTTATTCGGAGAAGACGAGGTGAGCGCTACCATCAGTCTTGTCTCATGCCAACTGTAAGCATCCTGAAACTATTCATGTGTGGGGTTGCTTCTCAGCCAAGGGAATCGGCTCTCTCACAGTCTTGCCTAAATACACAGCCATGAATAAAGAATGGTACCAGAATGTCCTCCAAGAGCAGTTTGGCAATCAACAATGCCTTTTCCAGCATGATGGAGCACCTTGCCATAAAGCAAAGGCGATAACTAAATGGCTCAGGGAACAAAACATAGAGATTTTGGGTCTATGGCCTGGAAACTGCCCAGATCTTAATCCCATTGAGAACTTGTGGTCAATCATCAAGAGACGGGTGGACAAACAAAAACCAACAAATTCTGACAAAATTCAAGCATTAAATGTGCAAGAATGGACTGCTATCAGTCAGGATTTGGTCCAGAAGTTGATTGAGATCAGCCAGGGAGAAATGTAGAGGTCCTGAAGAAGAAGGGTCAACACTGCAAATATTGACTTGCTGCATTAACTCATTCTAACTGTCAATATAAACTTTTGTTACTCATAATATGATTGCAATTATATTTCTTTATGTGATAAAAACATCTGACAAACACACATAAAAACCAAAGGGCAGCAGATCATGTGAAAATATAATATTTGTGTCATTCTCAAAACTTTTGGCCATGACTGTAGACGTCCACAGATGTCTGGCCTATAGAGAACCTTAGAGTTGTTCTTACACAAAGGGATCTATCTACATAGCTTAAATCCAACCAGTTAGTGAACCATTATATTTATTTTCAGCAAAACCTGAAGGGCATGCACTCCTGACTTACATTGTAAAATCTTTCATACGCAATAAAAGGCCTGCAAACGCATGACTACCCCAGTAAAGGTCAAATAGTACAGTGTAAAACAGCTAGATTAATGCAGTATGAGATCATATAGACGTTTGAGAAATTAGGTACTGTTTTCCTTCTCACTGTAAATCCTGCTTCCATGTAATTTTGTACATAAATGGCAGGAAATCTGATGAGAATTATGACTTACTGCCTTGTTTTATATGGAAGTAAATCAACGATTCACAATGTGCCCACATGAATCCATACCTATTCTCCTTTTCTATTTGTTAGTGGCTAAGCAGTATTATTATTATTATTATTATTATTATTATTATTATTATTATTATTTTAAATTCACAACTGCTCGAAGCCACATAATATAAGAACATTAAAAAGGCTGTCTAATGGCAGACATTGATTCATTTAGCATATGGTTCTGATTGATGGGACCATTGTCAAAAGCTAGATTAAAAGCCCCAGGAAACCATCCTGTCTCCTTGTCTCCTGTCAGCTCTATGCAGCCATTTTTAATAGGTCCAACTTATTACATCCTACCAATATTCTATCGATGACTGTCCACAAACAATCTCTATAAGAACAGTATTACAAAGGCATGGGGATCTGCCAATTACAAAGATTCAGGACATTCCTCATTACGACTATAGGAGTAATTTCTGGGTAGTGGGCTGCACTCTAAGCATGAATAATATCTATTGCACCAACACTCCCTGCATTGCCACACACTAAAATGTAATCACTCCCACTCATCCTGATAAGCCAGCAGACCTCACAATATAATGCAGTTACACACATTAAAACAAGAGCCAAGTCTGAATAAAGCCAATGAATCAAACAGTCACAATGACAATATTGGCAGACAAAAAAAAAAGATGTATGAATTTATGAATGTATAAAAGATGTAGAAAACACTGACATGAACTGATTTATTGAGGACGATGTACACTAATGCAATATTTGGCAGAAAACAGAAGAACTAGTTTACATACAAGGGGTTTTCCAAGTACTGAAAAAATGCGGCTAAAGGATGCAATGCCATGTTAAGAAGCATTACTGACCTGATAAAAGCCTAGGCAGGGCCATATTAACAGCTGCTGCTGCAGTAGGTACTAAACCTGAAGACGCCCCATCTCGGGGAGTGTGGGGGAAAGTGATTTCGGCCACATGTATTTCACTCCATGGAGAAACATTGTCTGAATCGTGTTTTTCATGGCCATATCCCACCCACCCACTCACTCAAAAGGACACCAGATTTACTGAAAAGTCTGAACAGGAGGTGGGAGACTAAAAAAAATAAAAACCAAAAAAAAAGTTGTTTCCTTCCCCCTGCTCCGTGGTGCTGCCCCCCTGCAAGGTGCTGCCCTAGGCACCGGGCCACAGGTGCCTGATGGTAAATATGGCCCGGAGCCTAGGCCCAGTGCTGCTTTCTGTTTCTTGCTTCACCAGTGTACACCTGTATAACCATGTGACCACACCAAAAACTTACTGGCGGTTTTGGTGGTGAACCACATAAGACACCCCCTCCATTTTCAGAACTCATAAAATCTAATAATATTAAAAATATAAATATATATAAATATAATATTAAAAATATATAATATATATTAAAAAAAAAAATTTGGGGGGGTGTAAAAAGACAAGAATAGAGGTGCAATATAGTTTATGCAGGATAGGATGGACAGCAAACCTTGTGTTTTGTGATTGGCAACAATAGAAACAATTTGCATGACCTTTGGGTTTTGCAATGTTAGTATAGAAAAGTAACAGAAGGTTTATAGTTTAGGGAAGATTGAGAATGAAGTATAGAGAAGGCCTGACAAATAAGACAGCACAGAAACACAGCTGGATATAACAGTACAAGTGCACTACTGGGAATCATCAGCATAAAAAGTGTCCTGTAAATCAAAACTCTTTATTATGTTTCCATCTGGAGCTGAAGAAAGAGATCCTAATAGTAAATCCCAAGGAGCCCAATATAAAGGGGAATGGAAGGCAAGGTGGAACCCTGCTTAAATAATGATCAGAGAGAGACGTGATACTCTACATAATGTAACTCAGTACTATTCCTAGTAAGAGAAGATTTATTTACTGTGTCCAATGCAGCAAATAAATTCAGATCAATTGAAAACATAATAGCAAGGAGACTGTATAAGACGTCTGCAAATGTACAAAGCAACCAGATTGTAGGGGAACAAGTACAGCAAAGAGACGATTAGCTACAGGGAGACAGCACATATTATTGTACGGCAAATCTGCACGAAAGGGCAGGAAACATTTTGTAACCCCAAAAATGATAGCTGGTTATTAGGATCAAAATCCAGTTTATATTTATAAATTTTGTATTTACCAATTTAAGATCTATAATTGATTCTGCTATTGTCTTAAAAAAACAATGTTGACAGCCCAGAGGCAATGATGAATGCTTTATTTTTCAGGGTAGAGAATCACGTTTGGGAGGAGCATACTTGTCTAGAAACCAATCACTAGAGGAAGAATTTGAAAGAGCGAAGGCTGCGGTTGAGGTAAAGTGTCCCACAGAGACATCATGAAAGTGCTCGTTCATGTCCTGACAGAATTAACAATGAGGCTGTCAGGAATGGAAAAATATTAATTGTGGTCTAATAATTGTTGTTGAGTAATTGCTCTGAATGGCCAACGATGGCACATATAGGACCACTTGTATCTGCTCAATATATACTTTACATTTGGCAATTTAGACAAGCCATGCTTCCTTTACTGGTCATTTTGAATGTGGGGGTGTGTTTTCCCTACACCCCTTACACTAGACTTTTATTTGTTCTTTGTTCTTCATCAAGTAAAGATGAGAAGAGATTGTAGAGAAGCGATAAACAAAAAATAATTCCCTACAGTACATCGTATTGAGCATCCATTTTTATTTTTCTTTAACTCCTTCAGGACCACAACACTATCTTTATTTTTTTTCATTTGCAGAGTCATATAAGGATTTTTTTTGTGCTACCAACTAAACTCTGCAATGACACCCTGCATGCATATTTACCCCATTCACTGTGCAGTAAAACTGACATGTTAGATGTATTCCTCAGGTCAGGAAGATTACAATGAAAACCAATTAATAAAGCTTTTGTAAAGCTTTTTGTTTTACTACATTCAAAAAATGTAAAACTTTTTAAACAAAAATTACTTTAAATCACTATATTTTGACCCCATTTTTTGTAACATGATGTTTACTTTTTATGACCAAAACAACAAAATTCTGATATTTAATGTTTATTTTTCTTTAGGACATTAAACCTGCGAGATCAATAACTAATTTTTTATAGTTAGACACAATTCCGCATGCAGTGATACCAATTTTTTTTTATGTTTACATTTTTATTTATAGAAAATGGTGAAAGAGGAGTGACTTGGGCTTTTATCAAGGGACTTTTTTTTTATACATTTTTAAAAACATTCTTATGTTTTTGTACACTTTTTAAGTCCTCATGTAGAACTAAGCTTGCTAATACTGTTCGATGCAGCCACGTTGCAGGGGTGCCAATCAGACATCTGACAAGTGAGGCACCCGTCCCCTGCATAGACTGTTAATTAATGTGAGGCAGTCAGGAAGAGGAACTTGGGTACAGTCCCTTTAAGAGACACTTGGGTACCGTCCCTTTAAGAGCAACTTGGGTACTGTGCCTTTAAGAATTACTTTGGTTCCGTCCCTTTAAGAGTGACTTGGGTACCGTCCCTTTAAGAGCAACTTGGGTACTGCACCTTTAAGAGCGACTTGGGTACCGTCCCTTTAAGAGCGACTTGGTTACCGCATTTTTAAGAGCGACTTGGGTACCGCACCTTTAAGAGCGACTTGGTGACCGTCCCTTAAAGAGAGACTTGGGTACCGTCACTTTAAGAGAGACTTGGGTACTGTCCCTTTATGTATGCAGTGAGGGTGTCAGCTCTGCTACACGGCTGACTCAGCTCTGCAACATAGTGCAGGTGTCGGCTCTGCTACACAGCTGCCTCTGCTCTGCTACGTAGTGCAGGTGTTGGCTCTGCTACACGGCTGGCTCAGCTCTGCTACATAGTGCTGGTGTCGGCTCTGCTACACAGCTGCCTCTGCTCTGCTACGAAGTGCGGGTGTTGGCTCTGCTACACGGCTGCCTCAGCTCTGCTACATAGTGCGGGTGTTAGTTCTGCTACATGGCTGCCTCAGCTCTGCTACATAGCTGCCTCAGCTCTGCTACACGGCTGCCTCAGCTCTTCTAATTAGTGCAGGTGTTGACTCTGCCACACAGCTGCCTCAGCTCTGCTATGTCATGCGGGTGTTGGCTCTGCTATACGGCTGCCTCAGATCTACTACGTAGTGCGGGTGTCGACTACATGGCTGCCTTAGCTCTGCTTTGTAGTGCGGGTGTTGGCTCTACTACACGGCTGCCTTAGCTCTGCTACGTAGTGCGGGTGTTGGCTCTGCTACACGGCTGCCTCAGCTCTGCTACGTAGGACCTTCAAACTTCTACATCTTCTATTGGCCAATAGTGGATATGTGACTATGTGGATGTTTTGAGGTATTGACTGACAAGACCTTAGAATTTCTATCGGCTGCTATATTTCAGCTATTTGCTGTGATTTGCTGTTAGCATTATGAGTGTGGCCACTATTTTCAATTGACCATTATTTCCTTAAAAACATTGTGTGAACATACCTAAAACTGAAAAGTCTTCAAATATTTCATTTATAGTTTTCCTATGAGTATGTTCCTGCTTTTGGCTACCAAATACTGATATAGAATGCTGAATGGAATACTGTAGCGTGAAAGTAGCTTCTTAGTATGAGTTAATGTCCTGCACTGTTCTCTGCCCCCCAAAGCTCTGGCCTCATAATTTTATAGTTAAAAAAAATTTATGAATGTGGGAATGGAATAGTGACCATGGCAGCACAGATGACAGGGATAGATCTTTGCATCTATTATTTATAACCTCATTAGATAAGTAGTTTTGGACAGTGATAAAAATAGGGTTAGTATTACTTTAAGGTTTATTCTCCTTTTCTAATGGGACGGGATGGGGGGTGAAGCAAGTTAATAATGTACCAAGTATTTTAGGATTTAACAATTTATTTTCAGAAGATATGATCTTAATCTACTCTTCCATGTCATCTCTTCCGAAAACACTGACATAAGAAGCAACACATTTTTCACAAGACACAAATTTATAAAGCGATAGCATCGTACTGGGCAATTTTCATCTTCTGCACAAAATCAACATTTTCCTGTAGGAAATATGAGATCCAGATGAAGGTGACAGATGATTGCTGCACAAAACAGGAAGAATTATTCATTGCTAAGATACTTGTTCTGGGTATAAAAAAAAAATCCCAGGCAGATGATATTCATTCCATAGAAACAATATTAAAGGCTTTACTTATAGATATTGTTGGCATGGTAAAATGAGTGATAGACTTACTGAAAAGCAATACATTTAAAGTCTATACATCAACTATAGATCCTAAGGCCATCAATTCTGCAAGGCAATTTGCAGTCATCTGGAATTACAAGTGAATTCACACACTGCACTCTGTTCTTAAAAGCTTAGGCCAAACACTGGCTGCCACCACGGTATGTTGACACCTTCATGAATCCTACTTGTATGCCAGTCTTGATAAATGTCCCCCCCAAATGTACTTTGTAATGACACTCTTCATTTTTCTATACAATATGCTGCAGAAGAAAAATGCTACACTTACATATATGTGACTTTTTGATTCAGTGTGATAAGATGTGATGTAAAATCATTTAAAAAAATTTTACATAATTTTTTAGCACTCCTAGGCCCGTGCCTCTCAATTCCAGTCCTCATTGCCCACCAACAGGTCGTATTTTAACCCCTTAGCGACCCATGACGTATCTGATACGTCATGGTGCCGCTCGGGGTGTTCTGAACCCCGCTCTGAACGGCGCTGATCCCGGCTGACACGTGCAGCCGGGCAGTGCCTATATTAGCCTGCGCGGGTCCCGTTGCCGCGCCGGCTAATTAAGCCTCTAAGTGCAGCTGTCAAACCTGACAGCTGCACTTAGAGGCTTAGGTAAACACATCCCTGGTGTCTAGTGGGACGGATCTCCCCCCCGCGATGCGATCGCGGGGGGGGAGATCCGTTCTTCTGCCCGTGCTGGGCCTCAGCGTCGGAATGACGCTGATCCCGGCTCGGCAATAGATTGCTATGGCCTGCAGCAGGCCATAGTAATCTATGACCGATCTAATCGATCTTGGCTGTGTATATACACAGCATTGATCTCTATGAGAGATCAGTGCTGTCTATATACAAGTCCCCCAGGGGGGCTTCTAGTTACAGTAAAAAAAAAAGTAAAAAAGTGTTTTTTTATTAATAAAAAATCCCCTCCCCTAATAAAAGTCCAAATCACCCCCCTTTTCCCATTTTATAAATATAAATTAATAAATAAATAAATAAACATATTTAGTATCGCCGCGCGCGTAATCGCCTGAACTATTAATTAATCACATTCCTGATCTCGCACGGTAAACGGCGTCAGCGCAAAAAAAATTCCAAAGTGCAAAATTGCGCATTTTTGGTTGCATCAAATCCAGAAAAAATGGAATAAAAAACGATCAAAAAGTCGTATATGCGCAATCAAGGTACCGATAGAAAGAACACATCATGGCGCAAAAACTGACACCTCACACAGCCCCATAGACTAAAGGATAAAAGCGCTATAAGCCTGGGAATGGAGCGATTTTAAGGAACGTATATTTGTTAACAATGGTTTGAATTTTTTACAGGCCATCCGATACAATATAAGTTATACATGTTATATATCATAGTAATCGTAACGACTTGAGGAACATGCATAACAAGTCAGTTTTACCATAGGACGGACGGCGTAAATGCAAAACTCCCCGAAATCAAAACAAATTCGTTTTTTTTTTTCAATTTGACAGCGCAAATGATTTTTTTCCGGTTTCGCAGCATATGTTATGGAAAAATAATGCCTGTCATTACAAAGTACAATTGGTTTCGCAAAAATAAGCGCTCATATACGTCTCTAGGTGAAAAAATGCAAGCGCTATGGACTTTTAAACTTAAAATGGAATAAGCAAAAGCGCAAAAACGAAAATAGGCTTTGACCTTAAGGGGTTAAGGATTTCCTTAGTATTTCACAAGTGATATAATTATACTCAATGCATCAGGTATTATCACAGGTGTCCTTTGTATGGGATATCCTCCAAACATAACCTGTTGGTGGGCCATGAGTACTGCAATTGAGAAGATAATGGACTTCTATAGGCAATACCTTGATTGCTCATAGAGATTAATGCAGCACCTATATACTGCATTGATCCACTATCTCAGCACTCGATTTCTACAGACTGCTAAAGGCATCCTGTAGCAATTGCCAAGCCATGGCAGCAACCAGGGCCTAGTAGAGAGGCTTTAGGCTGTCACTAACAATGAATCTGCTTCAAGTTATCACATTGTGGGAGACGATCCATCAACTGGACAACAAATGAAAGACATTTTTTACATTTAAATGCTGCAGTCAGAATTGACAGCAGCATTAAAACTGTTAAAATAGCCAGCAATGTAGATTGTAAAGAGGGTGGTCAGCACCCAGTCAAATAGATGCTGTTTCCCTGTATCACGGATTCCGAGCACGAAGGTAGCGCCCCTGGATGCCGGGGTATATATAAGGAAGAAAAGACTGGATTCCTTCAGCTCACGTAAAATCATTCAAATTTTATTTCAGTAATTCATAAAAAAGACAGCCGACGTGTTTCGAGCCTAGCCTGGCTCTTAGTCATGGCATCTGAGTAATAATGTTACAAAACAAACAGAATGTTAGTGTATGTACAGACAAAGTGATTAAAATAACACAAAACAAACTAAATTAGTTGGTTAGTCACATGAGACATGGACAATAGCATATTAATGAAAAATATGGGGTGCATAGCCCGTATATAACTGTCTTGATATGGTCAGCCTCTAGCTACATACATACAGTGGCAAACAGATTATATACATTGCTGAACCCAAATGAGGTATAATATGGACCCCAAATCACATAGACAACACTTGGAAATAAACAAAGTATAGAAAGTATATCTAAATGTATATCCAAATGTATATCCAAATGTATATCCAAATGAGAGTATATCCAAATGAGTGGAGAAGATATAATGTGTAACTGTAACAAATCAAATCAACAACTTATTCTATTTGGATACCTGGAAAAAGTGCAATCACTGGGGAAAAAGGGTAATACCTCCCATTTTAAACGGTCATCCCGAAACAAAAGTCTCTGTGATACACAAAAATATAATGAATGCCTAATGCGTGCAGAGACCAATGCCACCATTTGCAAAGACACTCACCTATGAGACCCGAACGGCAGGAGAGAAAGCAAGTGGCGCCGCAAAGGATCGCGGCGTCTGAAGCTCATGGCTACATGCCGAAATATATGCCCGGCGAAACCGGAAATTACGTTTACGTCATATCCGGTTGTTGGAACGCATGAAGCGTGTCATGAGTATCCCGGGGCTAAATAAGGGGGCGGAGTCAAACTCCGTAGTCCTATTGATGCGTTCCAGCATGGAGCGCATTGCTTAACTGTCCACATCCTGTATCGGAACATAAACACAAGATGGAATAAAAAAGCTTGCGCTCAGAGACAGGAAGAAAACAATAAGAAAAATGAAGATAAATTGCAGAGAAAACGCAGGGGCATATTAGATGTTTAGTTGCTGGGTAAAATGACACTCAGTTCTATAAACAATAGGTGCTGATATATGCATAAATGAAAAAAAGGAGTGCCTATTGTGGATACTGTATAGGTGGTGTAAAGTAAATATACACTTGATGCGATATGTATATGTAAATATAATAAACACTACCTAAATATTGCCAGTAAATTTTCTCAAAAGTATGATGGATATAAATGAATGGAGAGAAAAATCTGAAAACAGAATGCAGAAGAAAATAAATAAATGAACAAAATGTTTTGTCGTGCATGATTCAAAAGGATAGTGGATTGGAGTAAAGTGGAAAATTAATATAGAAACATGAGGTCACTTCTGATATTAAGACCAGAAGGTGCTCGGGTGCCCAATCTAAAAATCCACTCCGCTTCCTTTGTTAACAATTTTTTCCTCCAGTCTCCCCCTCTTTTGGGTTCCACAACCCTGTCTATGGCAAAACACCTGAAAGAATTTAAGCTGCCGTTATGTGTTGAACAGAAATGCCTGGCAGCTCCAGAGAGTTGTAAACCCCCATGTTTTATACTGTGTACATGTTCTACGATCCGGACCTTGAGTTTTCTGATGGAGCATCCTACATATTGTAGGTTGCATTCCCCACACCTCCGGAGGCTACACAATGCCAATTACGAGACACAGAACAGAGATTAAGGAATAGAGGTTACTCCACTTATATTCTCAACAGAGCTAAACGCATAGCTACCAACAAGTCTAGAGAGGAGTTTTTGAAGAACAATATCAAAGTCTGCAAAGACATTTTTCACAAGGGAATATATTTTTGCACCCCCTTTAGTAGGGAGTTTACGGAGATCAGAAGTATTGTACGCAAACATCTGGGCATTTTACATCAAGATGAGGGTCTAGCAAAGGTATTGGACGAAGGTTGCCACTTCGTCTCCCGAAGGGGACCCTCTCTTGGCAGTTTACTCTCTCCCAGTTTATTTGTTAGCACCAAGCAAACTCGAAATCTTAGACCCACCAGACAAGTAGGCTTCACATCGTGCAACAAACCACGATGTGGGATGTGTAAATATACAGGGAAACACACCACTTTTCAATCTAGTGACAGGACCAAGACATACAACATAAATCATCATTTAAGCTGTGAGTCGGACCACACTATTTACGTCATACAGTGTGGGGAATGCAACCTACAATATGTAGGATGCTCCATCAGAAAACTCAAGGTCCGGATCGCAGAACATGTACACAGTATAAAACATGGGGGTTTACAACTCTCTGGAGCTGCCAGGCATTTCTATTCAACACATAACGGCAGCTTAAATTCTTTCAGGTGTTTTGCCATAGACAGGGTTGTGGAACCCAAAAGAGGGGGAGACTGGAGGAAAAAATTGTTAACAAAGGAAACGGAGTGGATTTTTAGATTGGGCACCCGAGCACCTTCTGGTCTTAATATCAGAAGTGACCTCATGTTTCTATATTAATTTTCCACTTTACTCCAATCCACTATCCTTTTGAATCATGCACAACAAAACATTTTGTTCATTTATTTATTTTCTTCTGCATTCTGTTTTCAGATTTTTCTCTCCATTCATTTATATCCATCATACTTTTGAGAAAATTTACTGGCAATATTTAGGTAGTGTTTATTATATTTACATATACATATCGCATCAAGTGTATATTTACTTTACACCACCTATACAGTATCCACAATAGGCACTCCTTTTTTTCATTTATGCATATATCAGCACCTATTGTTTATAGAACTGAGTGTCATTTTACCCAGCAACTAAACATCTAATATGCCCCTGCGTTTTCTCTGCAATTTATCTTCATTTTTCTTATTGTTTTCTTCCTGTCTCTGAGCGCAAGCTTTTTTATTCCATCTTGTGTTTATGTTCCGATACAGGATGTGGACAGTTAAGCAATGCGCTCCATGCTGGAACGCATCAATAGGACTACGGAGTTTGACTCCGCCCCCTTATTTAGCCCCGGGATACTCATGACACGCTTCATGCGTTCCAACAACCGGATATGACGTAAACGTAATTTCCGGTTTCGCCGGGCATATATTTCGGCATGTAGCCATGAGCTTCAGACGCCGCGATCCTTTGCGGCGCCACTTGCTTTCTCTCCTGCCGTTCGGGTCTCATAGGTGAGTGTCTTTGCAAATGGTGGCATTGGTCTCTGCACGCATTAGGCATTCATTATATTTTTGTGTATTACAGAGACTTTTGTTTCGGGATGACCGTTTAAAATGGGAGGTATTACCCTTTTTCCCCAGTGATTGCACTTTTTCCAGGTATCCAAATAGAATAAGTTGTTGATTTGATTTGTTACAGTTACACATTATATCTTCTCCACTCATTTGGATATACTCTCATTTGGATATACATTTGGATATACATTTGGATATACATTTGGATATATATTTAGATATACTTTCTATACTTTGTTTATTTCCAAGTGTTGTCTATGTGATTCTGGGTCCATATTATACCTCATTTGGGTTCAGCAATGTATATAATCTGTTTGCCACTGTATGTATGTAGCTAGAGGCTGACCATATCAAGACAGTTATATACGGGCTATGCACCCCATATTTTTCATTAATATGCTATTGTCCATGTCTCATGTGACTAACCAACTAATTTAGTTTGTTTTGTGTTATTTTAATCACTTTGTCTGTACATACACTAACATTCTGTTTGTTTTGTAACATTATTACTCAGATGCCATGACTTCGAGCCAGGCTAGGCTCGAAACGCGTCGGCAGTCTTTTTTATGAATTACTGAAATAAAATTTGAATGATTTTACGTGAGCTGAAGGAATCCAGTCTTTTCTTCCTAATGTAGACTGTGCTTTATTGGCTATTAGCATCTGTCTTCGCCTACTGATAGCAGCCGGGAATTGCCAGATATAGAGAGGGCTCGGGTCATAAGTTTGCAGAGGGTTCCAGAGAGCTCAAGTTGCAGTTCATTAGTTAGAGGAAGTCTTTTTTGCTGTGCTGCTGCAATTTAATTTATTTCTGCTCATGTAGCACCCTGCAAACCCAGTACATGAGTAACCCCTTATACCTACCACATTCCACCTACAAAAACCCAACGCAGTGCTAGTCTGTTAGACAAACAAGGGGAGGCTGTGTATAAGTAGAGAAACAGCCCAGTTACGGTCCCGCTCCCTAAAACTGAGAGAGTAAAAAATAGCAGTGAGACCCTTGCCACCATTCCGAAAGGTCAATCAATCAAAACAATGAAGGTTTTAAAAATAAATTTCAACAATAGGTACCCTTTAAGGAGACAATGCAGGACTAGACAAAGTGCATTGGCCAGGATTTATCAAAGTGTGTAAAGTAGAAACTGGTGTAAAATGCTCATAGTACCACAGCTCACCTTTGAACTCTAGTAAAATGAAAGCTTCCCCTTCTCACCCACAAAGCTCTCCAGATTGCTGCACCTCCCTGCATAATATGGAATGTATTACCCAAGAAAGTCAGACTCATCTCCAATGCCCAAAGATTAAAACATGCCCTCAAAACTTATTGTTCAAGCAGGCTTATCAGGTTCCCTAATTTGCCCCCCCACCCACACACACACACACACTCCAAGAACTTCTTAGAATTGGAACTGGTTTGTGACTAATTCACCCACTATTACATGTACTATCCTATTTATAAACCTGGCAGGGCCATTGTAGCAATGGAGCACTTTCGCCCCTCTGACTTTTATTTCCAACCCCCTCCTCATAGTTCTGTAAGCAGGGTCCTCACCACGGTCAGTGATTGCCTGAGCAGGCTGCCACTCCCAAGACGAGTTTATCTCGCAAGACATGGCAGCTCCAGAGTAACTGCAGCAAGACATTGCGGGAGTGTGGAGAGGAAAGCATAACATGATTATTATGTTCTCCAGCAGCAATATAAAAAAAAATTCCTAACGCCGGATAACCCCTTTAAGAATATAAATTGTGATAAGATTGCTCTCCAGAAACCACCCACCTGCTTTCTCATTCAGTGTAGGAGCAAAGGACATCATGACATAGTAGGCCGAGGTTGCCTTGCTTAGTTGTTGGCCACCCAGTGCCCACCCAAAGGTGTGGCCATCCAAAGCTGCATGAACACTGCGGTTGCATGGACCTGCCTATTTTCTGAGCTACTGTGATGTGGTGGAAAATATTATAGAATACATTCATAATCCCGCACTCTAACTCCCCCCTATTTTATTAAGCAGTAAGCATTTTCTGTCATAGAGCGTTTATTGCATAGACATAAAAGGTGGCTATGATTTCACCTGACATTTGTGAGAGAAAAGCGCCTGCTTGTATTATTAATCTGTTTTCTTTACTGACTCCCATTTCTCTGCTGCTGAGAGGAGGTCATAGTTCTCCATATTTCCCAAGTATTGTTTACTCAGCTCTTAATTTGTCACTTACGAACCCACAATGGGTGCCATCGAGTCTCTTCTATTTCTTCCTAATTTACACTTGATTAAATATGTAAACATATAAGGTGGCACTGTGCCCTCTCCCTGGCAGAGCATTGGAGGAAACAAAGATGTGCACCTGTTTCCTTCTCATTAGGAATCTGAACACAGACTGGAACCTGCACACTATCCGAGTTTCACTCGGTTTCACATCTACAGCGAATCATATTAACTCTTTGTTGTTGGATGTTAGCATTATCCCTTTTTGTTGGATGTTAGGATAAGGCTATGTTCATACTACGTTCTTTTTTTGCTACTGATTTGCGGGCACTGTCGGGTAGATATCTAGAAATAATACGTCCCCTTTCTAATCAGTAATTATAAGTGATTGGGTTATCATCTTTAAAATTTCTTAAGTGACGTTCTACATTAATGCCATTCCTTCTGCCATAGGCCATACTGCCACACAACTTTTCAATACTACTGAAAGCCTAACCTGCTTAGGTATTTAGAGATAATACATCCACTTTGACATAGTGCAACATTAATAGAAAACGTTACCTCTGCAGATTATATGCAACTTCCTCTGGCAGAGAATTTCATAGTATCACTGCTCTTACAGTAAAGAATCCCCTTCTGTGCTGTTGTAGAAACTTTGTTTCCTCTAGACTTAGAGGATGTACAGATACAGTCCTAGCTGTATATCAACCACCTATCCCAAAAAGATGGCAAAAGAATAATGATTGGGAAGAAAAAAAAGATTAGGAAATGGAGTCAGGGGTTCAGTGAGTGTAAACAAGGAGAGTTATATGGCAGTGTCACCTGCTGTTTCTCTGTTAAGGCACCGGGTTAGGTGGCACAAAATTTGTTCAACCTTGTGTTGAATCCTTTTAGGTAATGTAAGTATAACATTTTCCCAGACAGTAAAAAAATGTAACCATATGTACCTTAAAGGGGAAATCCGGTGAGAGGTAAAAAAAAAAAAATGAAACTTCTGCAGAAGCATATAGCATTAATTACCTATCTATCCCAATTTTGAAACTACCAAAAATCCATTTGTTTGGGGGGGGGTTGTCCTGTTTTGTGTTTCTGTACTTCCTGGTTGAGCAGTTGTACTCAGTACTACAGGTTTCAGAATGCAATGCTCTCCCTCAGCTGTTCATCACAGTCTCCCACCCTGCCTATTCCTCGCCCAAATCTGTTGCAGAACATCTAGGCTGTGTTCATACATTACAGTTTCATTGTGTTACTGAATTATTTGCAATACTTTATCATGTCATTTTCATCTCCACGCACATATTATGATCTTTTATCTTTGAAGTTGATTCCCACAATAAGGATATTATCTGATATTATCTTACATGGGATATACTGTTTATGCCTTATTTTTTCTTCAGGTGGGATTGGCAGTGCCGGCTCTTATCCTCTCTGCTGTTTAGCATTATCTAATTGTGTTACTGCATCATTTTTGTGCAGATGCTGCAGTACTGCAATGAAACTCCAACATGTGTTAGAACAGCCCTAATTTCACTGCAGAGTTTTGCACAATCAGCAAAGTTGAAACACCTGCTTCTGGCCGGTCAGAGATGGGGAATAATGCCCTGCCCCCTCTCTGCATCATCAGCCTGTGCTCAGCAAACACACACAATGTGAGACAGAGGCATAGAATATTTGTTTTCTAAGGGGGGAGAGCAGTGGGAGCAGAAGACAATGTGGATTGGCACAGAGGACAGTTTTCTTCACTTCCTGGATTTTTGTCAGCTACCAGTGTGGCAGAACCGTACAGATATGGTAATACATTATATAGACATAACTATTTAACTTATAATGTACTTTTAATAGAAAACAAATTTTCCTTATCTGGAGTTCCCCTTTAAGTATATAAGCTTCCTTCCTAAATAGAATTTTATCTGTTAAGGCTCTGTTCACACCACACAGTGTCAGACCCATGAAACAATGAAGTTAAATGCTGCCCAATGAACACCATTGATTTATGATGGTGTCCTTTGGGTCCTTCCTTTTGATTAAGAGAATAGCTCTGCATGCTGCACTGTTCTTCCTAAATCTGATGGAACTATAGAAAAGGCTGTAGTGTACTATGTTAATACAGCCTAAAGAAGAGGAGGTCTTATACAAATGTAGCAGAACTGGGTTTGTCAATGTTTATATGTTTATTTATTTATAAGTTATTACTTATGTCATAGTCGCTCTACCTACCACATAAGGTATTATCAGGGCCGTATTAAGAGCTGTTGCTGCCCTAGGCACTAAACATGAAGACACCCCAGTGTGGTTTCGGCCACATGCATGTCCTTTGCCATGCAGAAGAAATACAAATGTCATAATTGAGCAGAAGTATTGTTATGGGTAGAAGTTAAGATGGACTTGTGTGTAGTATACCATCTTGTATGGAATCTTGCTTGTCTTGTTCACTGCTGTATTCTGGTTAATGTTTTGAATAGCACTAGAAAATTAAACTTAAAGATAAATTATAAAATGAGCTAAAGATTTTATTATATCTTTCCTAGTCAGACACTGAATTTTGGGATAAGATGCAAGCTGAATGGGAGGAAATGGCAAGGAGAAACTGGATTTCTGATAATTCAAGCCCATCCAATCTAAGTGGAACGTCCTCCAAAGAAACTGTACGTGTTCTGTACACATCTGAACTCATGTTATCAAAAACACTTGAAATGTCATGCATTAGCTTAGTGGTGGTGAACCTGAAATATTATAGGGGCCTCAGAGGCAGGCCTTGGCTTTATATCGGGGCTACAGATCACAGACAGCCAGGGCTTACCCAAAGGAGTTGATGGACACTCACATTCAGGGTCAGTTCACACGTACAGACTCGCAGCGTAAATCCCGCTGCGAGTCTGTCAGGTCCCGGCAGTTCACTGTCACTACATACTCCCAGCTGTCTGAACGACAGTTGCGTGTATGTAATTCTGCCGGCCCTTTAACACCTTCTGCTGCCGCTCGGCTCCCGCTCAGTATACATTACCTCTCCTCGCTGCACGGGGTCCCAGCGTACTGCTCTCCCATCCGGCCAATCAATGGCTGCGGCTGGGCAACACACTGATTGGCCGGGCGGGAGAGCAGTACGCTGGGACCCCGTGCAGCAAGGAGAGGTAATGTATACAGAGCGGGAGCCAGACGGCAGCAGAAGGGGTTAAGGGGGGGCCGGCAGAATAACATACACGCAGCGGTCGTTCAGACAACTGCAAGTATGTAGTGACAGTGAACTGCCAGGATCTGACAGACTCGCAGTGAGATTTACGCTGCGAGTCTGTATGTGTGAACTGACCCTCAAGGGGATGTGTCATCAGAAAATGACTTCAAATTAAAATCAAATAGCGGAAGCTCACAGCAGAGCCTCTCCCTTCCTGTGGAATGACCTCTTCAAAAGTCATAAAGAATACTTAGTAATCTCTCCCATTCATGGCAAAAAGAGAGGTGCTGTCTATTGTCAATCAGAAAATAGAAAAAAAATAATATTTTTCCGTTTCTGGCCCTAATTAAAAAAAAAAGTAGGTGAAACACTAAATTTAAGGTTGGGTACAGCACACAAAATATAGAAGCTCCTCTGAGAGGGGCACCCTAAAGTGTGTACAGTAGGTTACTGGACAGTCTTCCATAAGATCCCAGTGGGTACTGAAGATTTCATTATATCTTTCCTAGTCAGACACTGAATTTTGGGATAAGATGCAAGCTGAAATGTTTTGTTATACTCAGAAAATTTATTTTAATCTTCAGCTCCTTGGCTGATAGCAAATTTCTGGGCCTAAAGCAAAGCAAAAAGATCTCTGAAGGTTTCCTGTCCAATATATTAACAATAGGCTCATTTGGTCCTGTAAGTTACTAGCTGGCACCTCCATGCCACAGCTTGTATCTAGGGCACTGAAACTTGATCAGGTTTGAAAATTTTTAAGCCAAGTAACCACCTTGAACTCTTCTTTGTGTTCCTCATACTATTTGTCCCTACTGGTATTTTTTCTATATGTCAGGGTGCATCCATAGTGATGTATACACAGGAATGGAGTCCAGTAAAAATTTTTATTAAAGTATTGTATTGCCCCCCAAAAGTTATACAAATCCCCAATATACGCTTATTACAGGAAATGCTTATGAAGTGTTTTTTTTTCCCTGCACTTATTACTGCAACAAGGCTTCACTTCCTGGATAACATGGTGATGTCACTTCCTGGATAACATGGAGATGTCACTTCCTGGATAACATGGTGATGTCACGACCCGACTCCCAGAGCTGTGTGGGACTGTGGCTGCTGGAAAGGGATGCTCAGTGTCCCTCCAGTGCCCTGTGTCCCTCATTCCCCCCCTGCCATCATCCTCTCCAGCAGTCACAGCCCGCACAGCTCTGGGAGTCAGGTCGTGACATCACCATTTTATCCAGGAAGTGAAGCCTTGATGCTGTAGTAAGTGCAGGGAAAAAAGCACTTTATAAGCATTTCCCGTAATAAGTGTATAGTGGGATTTGTATAACTTTTGGGGGGCAATACAATACTTTAATAAAAAATTTTGCCTGACTTCTCCTATTATGATAAGTCCTGCAGTGTAGTGGCCATTGTACCTTGGTCATCACCAACATCTGGTTGCTTCTCTTAAAATACGGACATGGAGAGAAAGGAGCGCTGCACATCACACCTATGGCTGACACTAATGCCTCTCGGCTACATTTAAAAACCAACGTCAGGATGTTGGTATATAATTTGATTAAACCATATTGCCTCATGTACCACGTGCAGGTCCCCTGGCCCACATGAGTCCCTACACTAACTCAACACTGTGTCCATCAGTGCCCGCCAACCCTGCAAAGCAAGCGCAAGCAGGAAAGGGAGGCCACGGAATGGCCCTGCAACCCCACTTTCACAGGACCAAACCCTAAGGGCCCCCCCAAAACTAGCAGGCGCTGCTGGCAGAGAAAGTTGCAGCAGCTCCTTTTTCTCTCCAAGTCCATTTCTCTCAAAATGGTCTTCCTAAGCTTATAAATTATCATTTTTCCTCTGGATAACACATGAATAGCCAAAAGGGGTCCCCCACACATCATCAGAATAGTGACACAGGCCCCCTGCCTCTATAAGACTGGACATGGTCACACCCCATGGGACCACAATTGTTACACCCATAAATTTATGATATTTTGGCATTTGTTGCTAATGTTAATAAATAAATATTTGTATATTACTACCATTTTTACAGTTTATTTGTGGTTTTATTCTAAATCGACTGTTCATTTAATGGTATAAATATATGTCTGCTATCATTCTGGTCTAGGGTTACTATTTCCACACGGAGAACCCATTTAAGGACTGTTCTGGAGCCTTTGAAGAAGGCATGAAGAAATTGAAAGAAGGGGATTTGCCAGTGACTATCCTTTACTTGGAAGCGGCCATTTTACAAGACCCTAATGATGCTGAGGTAGCGGATTCCTTATTGCTGTCTTACATATTATTTTCTTACCAGATTTAATTCTTAAGGTGCTGTGTGCTTTTTTCAGAAGTCTGTGATGTAAAATCCTGCATGCTAATTAGACCACGGACGCTTGTTTAGAAAGCTCAATTAGGCTACGGAGAACAGATTAAAGTATAAAAGCCAATTAGTAAATTAATGTATCGGAAATCACCCTTGTTAGTTCAGGCAATGGAAATTCCAGGAAGGATATGTGCTACTTTATACCCGGAGATGGTTTAAGAGACTTGTCAAGGAAGATTAGTTCAAATAATCCTTGACATAAGATTTATTCCTTAGGTTCCCTTGAAGAAAATCAATTGCAGTGAGACAAAGTTACTTAGTGTTCAGGGCAGTACATATGGTACTGCAGTCAGGGTCCCAAATCTAATGATTGAACCAACATTGGCTGAATAACTGCCAATAGAGGGTCGCTGCATCGGACTCACATTGTTACAATTCCATGTAATTAGAAATAATGTGCAAAGAGTAGTCCACTAGTTTCACAGGCTCAAGTCAGTATTTAATGCCCCTCCAAAGACAGACAATACCTGCCAATATGTGGTATTAAACTCAGAAGGCCCTGACCATTTGATTGTATGGAAACCTGACATTTTAAACAGGGGTGCAAGGCGCACCCCTGTAAACAAAAATAAAATAATTGCATTGAAAAAACAATCCCATTTCACTGTTTACTAATACATTATTACAGGAAAGAAGCCTTAGGGTAGCTTTACACATACCGTATCGCAGCTAATTTTCTACTGCGGATCCACAGCAGATTTGACTAAATGAATGAACACAGCATCAAATCTGCACCATCAAATCTGCTGCGGATCTGCAGAAGATCCGCAGCTAATTTTACAGTGCGGATTTAATGCTGTGCTCATTGATTTAGTCAAATCTGCTGCGGATCCGCAGCAGAAAATCTAAATCATCTAAATGTTGTATTTACATAACAAAATAAAAGGCTGAAACAAAAAAAATAGGGCTTGCTCTGTGTTTTCCTTTTAGAGATTATCCAATATTCATTCACTCAAAATGGGGACCATTGTATGCTTGCTGTAGGCACTGAAAAATTTGGATATTGGAAGTATAAAATTAGAAAAATAGATACAGAAACATTACAGTAAGTAACTGATTCCCTGATTTTCCCTGGCACTGCTTTCCAAAAATTCTATTACAGGCATGGCAGTACCTTGGCATCACACAGGCAGAGAATGAAAATGAGCAAGCAGCCATTGTATCTCTACAGAGGTGAGTTGGTAAATTTGGTGTGTTTATCTGTAACAGAATAAGGTTCACACATCAACATGTATGTGAGAATATATCTCATATGTATACTGAAATAAAATGCACAGTGCCATCTCCTGTGTTCATGCAAACCTTTATTCGTACCACAATTCTTTCATTTGGTACTGGTTCACCAAGAAATGCAAATAGTAACGTAAGTAAAAGTGACCTAATGATGATCGAATGACGAAATGTCTTTCTAAATTATTAATATTTTCCTTTGTATTTAACATGATTTTAATGTATATTTCTCTATTGGATTTTTTTTTTATTAAGTTCTTCTAATTTGACAGCTAACAGATTGTATCATGTTCTAGGTGCTTACAGCTACAACCAAATAATTTAAAAGCACTCATGGCCTTAGCTGTCAGCTATACTAATATCGGACACCAAAATGAAGCATATGAAGCTCTAAAGACATGGATAAAACAAAATCCGAGATATAGGTACCTTGTGAAGGGTAAATCAGAATCACCAGACCTAACACGGAGGATGTCAAAAGCTTTGTGGGAGAGGTCAGATTCGTATAATTATTATTCCCATCATAACTCATTGTCTAGTGTAATTAAAAACAGTATAAGTCAACGTTCTTGTTAAGTTACTCTTAGAGTTACTTAAGGTTACTTACTTTTATCTATATAGTATCTTAAAGTTACTTACTTTGATCTATATAGTATCCTGCAGGGGTGTAGCTAATGTCTCTTGGGCCCTGGTGCAAGAGGTCATCTTGGGCCCCCCCTTCCTCGACCAAGCAATGCTATTGAAATATCTCAAGATCGATATTACCAATAATACCAGTATATAGGTATTATTATCATCACCATACTGAGATCAATATTGTCAACAATACCAGTATACAAGGGGCAAGTATCACCACTTTATTGTTACTGACCAAATCCAGTATACTAAATCCATTAAAACACAGTACCAGATTACAAGCAACAAACAACACCACCACATACTGCCTAACACCACCACATACTGCCTAACACCACCGCTGCTACTGAATAATCCACTGTACACAGATCACTATCACCTCATATAGTCATATAGAGGTAGCCCCAACTCTACACAGGTTCTATACACCATATACATTACAGTGCAGTTATATTTAGTGACTCACAGGGGACGTCTTCTGTGATCTGAGTTCTTCCCTTTTCATCTTCTTCTTCTTCTGCCCTGGGCCATTATGAGAAATTCTCCGAGCCACGAATCCACAGAATCTGCCAGACAAACATATTAGGCTCCTCACTCTGGCACTATCCTCATCTCTCTACAAACTGCACATCTTTACTGGCTTCTTTGTGCCCTCATTTGGTTGGTAGACTGACTGAGTGACCCCCCCCCTTATAGTTTATGCCCCCCTCTGTGTAGACTACTATAGTACATGCATCCTTTTGTGCATGCCCTATTGTGTAAACCCCCCTTGTAGTCTCCCAATGTTTCCTTCTTATAGATGCCCCCCATGTTGGCCCCCATGTTATCCCCTTTATAGATGGCTTCCCCATGTATCCCCCTTATAGATGCCCCCCCTGTTATCCCCCTTATAGATGCCCCCCTGTTATCCCCCTTATAGATGGCCCCCATGTATCCCCCTTATAGATGGTCCCCATGTATCCCCCCTATAGATGGCCTCCATGTTATCCCCCTTATAGATGGCCCCCATGTTATCCCCTTTATAGATGGCTCCCCCATGTATCCCCCTTATTGATGGCTCCCCATGTATCCCCCTTATAGATGGCTCCCCCATGTATCCCCCTTATAGATGGCTCCCCCATGTATCCCCCTTATAGATGGCTCCCACATGTATCCCCCTTATAGATGACCCCTATGTTATTCCCCTTATAGATGGCCCCCATGTTATCCCCCTTATAGATGGTCCCCATGTTATCCCCCTTATAGATGGCCCCATGTATCTCCCATATAGATGGCCCCCTTATTATCCCCCTTATAGATGCCCTCCATGTTATCCCCTTATAGATGGCCCCCCTGTTATCCCCCTTATAAATGACCCCATGTATCCCCCTTATAGATGGCCCCCATGTTATTCCCTCTTATAGATGGCCCCCATGTATCCCCCTTATAGATGGTCCCCCTGTTATCCCCCTTATAGATGGCCCCCATGTATCCCCCTGATAGATGGTCCCCCTGTTATCCCGCCTTATAGATGGCCCCCATGTATCATCCTTATAGATGGTCCCCTGTTATCCCCATTATAGATGGCCCCCATGTTATTCCCCCTTATAGATGGCCCCCATGTATCCCCCTTATAGATGGTCCCAATGTATCCCCCTTATAGATGGTCCCACTGTTATCCCCCATTCTGTCCAAAAGAGATAAGAAAAAAAAAAAAAAACACAACTCACCTGACAACTCGCTCCCCCGCCGTGGCTCGTCTCTCCTGCAGGCTCAGTCAAGTCCTCGGCTGACATGCGGCTCCCGGCTCTAACCTGTCCCCGGCAGCACACACCAGTGAGCTCAGTGTGCGCCGGGGATGTTACTTTCGGCGCTTGTTATAGACGCTTCCTGCGCTGGAAGTACCATCCCTGGCGCACACAGAGCTCACTGATGTGTGCTGCCGGGGAAAGGACAGAGCCAGGGAGCCAGGAGCCGCGCCTCAGCCTCTGGTGATCGCAAGCAAACCACTGCTTGCGGTCACAAGAGGGAGTGGGAGCGGGGCAGTCGGTGGCAAGGGGGGGCCTCGTGGGACCCCCCTTGTTATCGGTCTGGTCGCGGCGGCAACCGCTGCGGCCGCGGGCGCTATGCCACTGGTATCCACTATACAGTATCTATATGCAAATTCTATTTTTTTGCAAACATTCAGTTGGTGACGATTATTTAGAGCCATGCTTCCTGGGAAAAGTTAAACCGACTGATGTTACTCTACCTGATCATTTACACTGTAGTAAGCATTGCTCTCAAGTGTTTGTTCCTCAACTGTACGTAAAAGGGGTCTGATGAGCCACCAGTAACCCCAGAATATCCCTTTAATTTGTATGCTTACTGACTCTCTAGAAATGTTCTTGCAGTTTGATTCTCATTTGCTTTGGAAGCTTATTGAAAAAATTTCCAGGGGTTGTTTCACCTTCATCAGGAAGGTCAGCTGCAGGAATTAACTTGTATTGACAGCAGATATCTCCAAGCTTTAGGAAATGTTTTAACCAAGACACAAACCTGAAAACATGCTGCCTGAATGCCTGAAACCACGTTACTGCCACAGAGATTGTTTTCACTGTGCAGAATATTTTGTCTTTCCCATTGTCTACGTAGAGTATATTTTGTCTGTATCATCACCACTCCTGCTATTATATACTATGCAAGCCCATCTTTCTAATCTTAACTCTGCAAAAGACCAATCATTCTCTGTTTACTAATGCTAGTGAAATGGTAACAGTAACTTTTGCTGTAGGCTGTAAAATGAGATTAATTGACACATCTGACATCTAGTGGCCAATCATGAACACTTTTACATTTATATACATAGTCACATTGAAATACAAATGAAAGTTTTATACAAATATCATATACAACTTATGATATGATGATACATATGATTTTAAATGCTTGGACTCTGTAACAAAAGAGTCATAGTGTCAAATATAGCCTATAATGATCCAGCTAACTACAGTGGAACCATTATCTCCTTAGGTCATTTATTTAATCAGTACCCAAACATATAAGACTACAGAATGATTTGAACATTAAGTAAAACAGAGTGGTCTTTCTGGGATTAGAAAAGTATTTAAAGGGGTTATCTAGGAAAAGTAGCACAACTCTTAACCTCAGTTTGTGTGTGGTATTGCAGCTCAGAATTGAATAGAACTTTTTTAATCATGGATCACCACTTTAACTGAAGCTACTTCCAATTTTTATCATATTAGCTCACGTTGGGTTGATCCCCTGACTAAGTAGAATGGTGGAGAATGCAAATGCTTCTATAAATCACTAGAAAGTAAATTGCTGTCTTGTGACAGCCACTCTGCAATTAGAGGTTGGTGGTATAAACTTATCTGGAATATTGGAACAATAGAGCCTATGAGACTTGACCCATATTAAGGGATAATTCCTTTCCGACTCCAAATATGATAATCACAATATGTTGCCAGATCAATGCCCCATCATCAGAAATCTAGTGCGCATAACCTGTTATATTTACTTTGTGTAGACACATCCAGGCTCCTCTTGAACATGTTCATTGAATCAACCATCGCAATATCATGTGGCAGAGTGTTTCAATGTCTCACTGCTCTTACAGTAAAGAATCCTCATCTATGATAATGGGGAAATTTTATTTTCTTCTGCTCGCAGATAATACCCCTTTGTCTTGGCCACAGATCTAGGTATCCAAAGACAACTAGAAAGATGTATCTGTAATGCACTTTACTTTCTTAATACTAATAGAAGGAACTATTTATTATAAGCTAGCAATTTATTGGAGATGTATTAACAGGACAGGCATTCCATGTCTTAAGAAATAATTAACAGAGCAACATATTTTATTTCAGCACTTCTCTAGAAGAGGTAAAGGAGTTGTACCTGGAAGCAGCACATCAGAATGGGGATTTAATAGATCCTGACTTGCAGACCGGCCTGGGAGTCTTATTCAACCTCAGTGGAGAGTTTGATAGAGCTGTGGATGCTTTCAACTCTGCCTTAATGGTCCGACCAGATGTAAGGAGTTTTGAAGAACTCAAAAATAAGTTAATAGTATAAACTGTTATAGTAAAATTAATGGTTTCAAAGATTCACCTTTCTGGCTTGCAACCCCGGCTTGCTATTTATTGAAAATTAAAACAACATTGTGTCCTATAGACATGTCATTTTTGTGAGGCAGCTATTCATTGCCTCACAAAAATGCAGACAATGTAAAGTGCAGCTCCGGCTGCACTTTACTTTGTCTGCTATGGTGATTGGGAATGCAGGCACAACTGAATGCACCCGCATTCCAAATCAAAAGAAGTGAAGGTTATCCGGCTGGTACTGCTATACCAGCTGGTGTGAACTTCACTGACAATGGCCGTGTCACAAAACGGATGTTGTCATACCTTGTGTGAACCTGGCCTTATACTATATGTGGAAACTTGGAAATATTGTAAAGCAAATGGGAAAAAAGGAGAATAAAGTAGAAAGAAAAGAAATAGATGAAAAAAAAGGGGAAAAGAAAAAATGACAGAGAGAGGGGGTAAGGGAGCGGAGGGTAGAAAAAAGTTAGATACTTAAAGAGAATCTGTCAGCTTTAATTTACTTTCCAAACTGCTGACACTGTTAGATTGACACTTGGAAGTCGAATCCGAAGGAGGCTTAGGTATGGTGGGGGGATGTGGTACAAATTGCTGGACTTCAAGAGCCTCAGGGAAGCCTCTTTGGCTCTTTGCACAGGAGAGTAAAAGCATTTTTCTACATCCTGGAAGTACAGGTAGATATATAAAAAGGTACAGTGTGTCTCCTTGTCCTAACAGCTAACAGTCAGCAGTTTAGAATATGATTATATTAACATAGATTACTAAGTTATATAACTTTGTAATGTGTGTGTTAATTAAGTTAAAAGCACAAAACATCAGAGTTATTTTTTAAAGACCAATAATGCAAGTTGTGGTGTATTTTTGCATAATTTGTTGTAACAGTAGATGATTTTTGAAGGACGTTTATACCATTGATGAATGTTATTTTCTACTTAAACCCTTTTACCATATCTTATACAAGAAAATAAATATATGCCTCCCTCACTAGTGAATGTGATCATGGCAGCCACTCATGGCATGGCACCATGGCATTTCATCTACAAGGCAGTGCCATGATTAGCTGCTGCTGCCATACTGTTCAAGAAATTCTTTTTGGGCGGCACGTCTGTGTCGGGGGTGGTGCTCGTAGTAGGAAAAGATTCCTATAGCATCATAAAAGTTCAAATCTCGGCACTCACCATTTTCATGCTTCCAGAAATCTTTTATTATAGAAAATTCATCAGGTTTTTTTTACAGCGGTAAAAAACAGGACATTTCGGCATCAAGCCTTCCAAACTGTCTAGACAGTTGAGGAAGGCTTGATGCCGAAACGTCCTGTTTTTTACCGCTGTAAAAAAAAAATGATGAATTTTCTATAATAAAAGATTTCTGGAAGCATGAAAATGGTGAGTACTGAGATTTGAACTTTTATGATACTGTGATTGGTTGTCATTGATATTGCATCACTACCAGAACACTAGTAGCAGGTGACTTCTAAGACTCTAAGAAGGATATTTATAAAACTGGTGCAAAGTAGAATTGTCTTAGTTTCCCCCAGCAACCAATCAGATTCCACTTTCTTTGGAAAATGAGAGGTGGAATCTGATTGGTTGCTAGGGGCTACTGAGACAATTCTACTTTACACCAGTTTGATAAATCTCCCCCTAAGTATATGTGAAATGTATTTTTACAGAAGGTGCAATAAAGAGGTTCTACAAAATGTTCCCATAGTTTGCAATCACAAAATAATGCAGGAATGAAATACTTTATGCTACCAGACTGTGTTTCACTTTTCCTTTCTCTTGACAGGACTATTCATTGTGGAACCGTCTAGGTGCAACGTTAGCAAATGGAGATCGAAGTGAAGAAGCCGTAGAAGCCTACACGAAAGCGCTGGAAATACAGCCAGGTTTCATAAGATCCAGATACAACTTAGGAATTAGCTGCATTAACCTTGGAGCTCACAGGTGTGGAAGAATGACAAAAAACTCTGTACACATCCCTGTGTGATAACAATTTTATTAATCTTAGGTGTATTTGATACTAAAGAAACATATAGTAAGGCAGGACTTACTATTAGGAGCAGCTATTGAAGGTGTTATCCATCTTTACGTTTAGCATAATTAGGGCTCAAAGATCTTATATAGAAAGGTCTCCTTTAAGGATCCACCTTCTTCCAGAAAAGTGGCAATTTCTCTGGTAAACAAGAGGACTGTGTATATCACACGAACAATCCGCTAACTGATCCCTTGCAATAAAAAAGAGGATACGTTTGTGAGGTTTACCTGCATTGATGGTTTGTGCACAATGACAAACTCTGGTCTTGTACATTAGCAGCAGAGTCTCCTGGGCCCCATCCTACATGCTGTGATAAATGTGTATTTGAGGCTTGTGTGGTGGCAATGCCGGCGCAATCATCCATCAGCTCTGATCTCATGACTGCAATTCATCATGACATGACTTGGGTATTTCTTACTTGTGATAGTATTTCTTAGTGAAGATCATAGGATTAAGTTTAGTATGATGACAAGGCAATAAGACCTATTGCATATACAGTTTTAGGCTGTGTTCACACTGCGTATGAATCCGTCCGTAGTGCGAACCGCGAATATACGCACGTAGTTTTGAGGTTGATGCGTTCGCTTGAAAGTATACGATATATGCCCGCACAGTGCACACTACGTATGAGCTTACGGCCGGATCGTATACGGTGCCGTGAAAAATGAACAAGACCATTGTTTGAGGACGGAAATGTTGAAACTTACGGCCGTGGATTTACATGCGGTCCCGTACGAAGTACTTATTCCAGCCAAATTGAACTTGATTTTTCGATCCAAAAGGTTCTGTGTGGTTTACGAGGCTGGGCAAAGATTTCCAAGTAAATGACCTGCCTCAGATCGCTTTGAAACAAGCTAGGGAAGCATAACTGTACTGCGGGCGTATGTTCGCGGTGCGTACGCATCCGGCGCATGTCGATTTTTCGCACGCCCGTAGTTTCAGCCGCACATGTACGGCAGCGTAAGACCTGCGTACGGATTCGTACACAGTGTGAACATAGCCTTAGGCTGGGTTCACAGTATGTATATTTCAGTCAGTATTGTGGTCCTCATATTGCAACCAAAACCAGGAGTGGATTGAAAACACAGAAAGGCTATGATCACACAATGGTGAAATTGAGTGGATGGCCGCCATATAACAGTAAATAACTGCCATTATTTCAATATAACAGCCGTTGTTTTAAAATAACAGCAAATATTTGCCATTAAATGGCAATCCACTCAATTTCAACATTGTGGGAACAGATCCTTTCTGTGTTTTTAATCCACTCCTGGTTTTGGTTGCAATATGAGGACCACAATACTGACTGAAATATACGTAGTGTGAATCCAGTCAATATCATGTTATGTTTGCATGTCTTATTATTTCTATCTTTTCATTCTAGGGAGGCTGTTAGCAACTTCCTCACAGCTTTATATCTGCAGAAGAAAAGTAGAACCCATCAGCAAGCTCAGCCTCCTGTAATCTCAGGCAACATCTGGGCTGCACTAAGGATAGCACTATCCATGATGGACCAACCAGAACTCTTTCATGCCGCCAATGTGGGAGACCTGGATGTCCTCTTAAAAGCATTTAATATAGAATCTTGAAGATGTGACTTAGCCTCGAGAACAGTCTTTTTTTCTATTAAGCAAGTTATGTTCACTGTATTCAGTTGGGCATGATAATGAGTACTTCCACCAGATGATAACTTGGCTTTTTCCCCAAAGCTTGCTGGGTTATGTCTGAAACAAAAAGCACAATTAAAGTTGTACATGGATCTTACTTTATGAATAATTTGGAGAAACATATCTTTCAACAAATTAATATTTACCTAGAAATATTCTATAGTGAATGACTTGTATACATAGGACCTATCCTATTTGTAGGAATGTATTACAAAAAAACTTGCCCAGTTGCCTGCTGTTCTTCTTCCATTCATTATTGGATGTCAATGGTTTGAAGGTGCTTTCTATATAAACTAGCACTGCAACCAGCTGCAGAACAAGGAAGAACTCCTGATCAGTGCATGAGGATCTATATATTGTTCACAGCCTGTATGATCTTTAAACATGTTAGTAGCTATTATGTAATTTATTAGTACTGTTTTGCATAACCTGATAGAATATAAATTTAGGGATGCAGCTTCCAAGAAAATCCACCTATATGATCCAATGCACGTCAAAACAAACCTACAGGAATAAGTGTGTAGCAAAGAGTGGTGTCTGAAGGACGCTAGTTGCCTTTGTTAACACATACATCCATTGTATTGTCTGTAGGTATAGCCAACTGCCAAATTTGTTATTGATTTTACTTTATCTACACAATCAGAAAGTTGCACTGACTGAGGCTATTACATGCCTGTTTGTGACTGTACATTTGCACTTTAGTCTATGTTTCATTTATGCAATGTTTTGCATTTGAGTAGGTTTAAAGACTTTAAAAGTTTGGCCAATATGGCAGATAGGACCAAATATATTATGCTTAGATTTTTTGTAGACATTTAGATTACCCTTTTTGTGTATTATGAATTATAAAATTGTTTTAGTCTAGAAAATGGGAAGATATGCTATATAAATGGCTTTATGTTGACTGTAGGCAGTTTGTAGTTCTCCAGAATTGCATGCTGACCAATGGTAATCTGAGATTAGCACAGCAAGCTGGAACTTGCTATTTACTATTATTACAGAATCAAAGGATGCCTGCTCCTGATTTAGACTGAAAATAGTTAATTATAATGTGATGTAATAGCATTCCAATATTTTCATGAAAAAAACAGGATATAGAGCCTTATACAGATTGTAGTTCAAACACAGTGTTCCTCTTATATTTACATTATATTATGTATATTATATTATATATTTGTATTTTGAAAAAATGTTAATTTTTAAGTTAACTGTTTCAGATTCAGCTCTGGCGATGCTTCTTTAAATAGCGTGCATGGTGTCATGTTAAAATATTGTTTTTACATCACAAACAAAGCTATAATTTCTCCAAACACTACTGTACTTTTACAGGATAAACATAAACCCATAGGTTATAAGTCTTTAAGAAGTGGCAGGCCATGATGTGTGGAAAAGGAAAGGGATCAGGTGGTCACTGCCTCACAAAAAGGTTATGGAGAAATAGGAAAGGAGACAAACACAAACAAAGTTAATTTACTCAGAGAAAGGCTTTTGCCATGGATTTACACATAAGCCCCTACATGTATGCCAGCAGCATGAAGCAGGACGGCGATTCCCCAGCACCATGTTGTCTAGGCTCATCAAGCAACTATTTTTATTTTTTAATCAATACCAATTTTTATAATCAATGATCTTCCAGTAGGTCCAAGCTGTGAGATATAATGTACCCCAAACATGTCGGCCAAAGGGTCTAGCAGAATACAGCCTCATTTGGAGGTGGGTCATCCGATGGGTCCAAGGAACCTTGAGGTGATGCTGCCCAGGACACACATTAGGTTAAACACAGAAATTAACAGCAGTTGTCTCAGTAAAAGAACTAACAAGTTAATAAAAATTTTATCTGCAAAACCTAGATGAACAGTTTAAAATACATACAATGACCCAGACACACCTTACGGGTCCACTCTAGGTGAAATGCACACACCGATATTCATTCTTGTTTGTATAAGCTTAAAGTGTCACTGTCGTGAAAAAAATTTTGTGCAGAAATCAATAGTCCAGGCGATTTTAAGAAACTTTGTAATTGGGTTTATTAGCCAAAAAATGCATTTTTATCATGAAAAAGCAGTTTGAAGCTCTCCCCCCTGCTGTCATTGTTCTCCTATGGAGAGAGCTAAATGAAACACCAAAACAGGACAACAAAGAGTTAATCTACAAATACCTCACCCTCTATCTCCTTTGACAGTCACCACTGACCTCTCTGAGCATATTTTCCACACAATTTTCTGATTTTTTGCAGTGGATGGAAAAGAGGAGAGGAGGGGGGGACCTGGGAAAAGGCTTTTTAAATGCAGATAATGGCAGATTTGGCTAATAACCCCAATTACAAAGTTTCTTAAAATCGCCTGGACTAAAAAATACGACAGTGACTCTTTAACTCTTTTTTCATCCTTCTTGCAAAGTCACTATATCTATAAGAATGAATGACAACAGAGGAGGAGAGCAGGAAAAGCTTAGTTACTGGTTATTACAGTATGCAGGCACCAAAAAAGATTGTAGACACATAGCACAGTTTCTCAGTTCAGAATAAATTTATTGAACCCTTAAAACTAACTTTAAACTGAACAGACAAAAATATAAAATCTGTCTGCAAATAATAGGGGACGTGCTAATTCATGCCTTAAAGTTTACAGTACAAATGTCATGTTACCTGCGGAAGCTATAGTTAACAGCTGCTTCGGCTGCTTTTTAATCTTGCTACTGTGGCTTTTCCCATTCCCAGTCTCATCTCATTGTATGTAAAATAGTTGCCAGATTCTCAGACTACTCCATGCACAGTGTAATTCAGTAGTCTGAGGACAGACTGTAATACCAGACACAACCTCAGGACAGGTGTGGCGTTGTTTTTGAAAGAAATCAGACATGTCTTTCTAATCCTTTAATGTACATTTCTCCATTTCCCCTAATTCTCTGCAGACATTTCCCATGCTGTGTTTTACTGCTTTAAGTCTCATCTTCATTTTAATTAGCTTCTTCCTCCTCTGTGATTGCTTTGCCTGTCTGAAAATAACCCTGTTTGATTGCTCCTCTATTTTTATGGGGCTGATTTATGGAGATAGAGAATTTAGTTACATATGTATATTTAGCTAAAAAGTTATCATATATCGATAAATATTTTAATTACTCAAGAAGGGGGGCTTAAAGGAAACCTGCCAGATTTCTAATACTGCTTAAGGCCTTAACAGCGTGAAACAGGGATTGTCTCCCTCATTACAATGAGCTATGGCTTAGGTTCACACGTCCATAATTTCTGATCTGATCTGAATTTCTAATCTAATATGCTGCAGTGTTTCAGAGGTACTGTAGGAGCATAGTAGTTTAAAAACAAGCTAAAAACTAACTTGTCATTCTGGAGGTCTGGGATGGCCTCTCCATTGCTCACTGGGCTTGCTTGACAGGTCATTGTCTACACACAAATACAAGCCCAGCAAGGAGAGGGTTACATGGCTTTTCCCCATTCTCAAGTCATTTGTAAGGTATGATTTCTTTAGTGCAGCAGCATTCAAAGGAAATCACAGCTCATTGTAATGAGGGAGTCAATCCCAGTTGACACAGGCAGCATGAGGTACCTGACAGGTTCTCTTTCAGTGCTCCTGCACATGGTCACTTTAGAGACCTATGTTGATTTGGATTATGTAAAGCTATACATGGAGCAATACTGTACCTCTACCTGCAATTTTATATTGAGACATGCAGAGGTTATTTCATATCAGTAAGAAGATTGTGGCATGTTTCTTGGCATTTTTCTGAATTCCTTTAGTTAAAGGGAGTGGATTCACCTAGACCAGGTAAGAAGAGCAAGAAACAGATTCCTACCAGGAGTGTTGTGCCTTCAGCACAAGCGAACTATACTGACTAGGTGAATGCGTTTCAGTTAGGATTCACTCACCAAGCACCGTTCATACTACACTAGCAAGGGCCCCTTTTGTTTTCTACCTCTTAGTTTACTTAAATGTAAAGCATCATGTTGAAAAAACTGATCTGCAGGAAGCAATGTGGTCACTTATTAGCCTGCTTATTTTAGGCTTAGGAGTTTAGAGGCTGTAGGACTAGGATTGCCCACTAGGCGCCTAAACCCAAAATAAGCACAGGGTTAAGATCAGTAAATTATGACTTCTACTAAATCGCTTTTCATAAAACTTTATACCAATCTGCTGAACTTATCCTGGTGTATAACATGATCAGAACAGTTAGGACTGCTTTCCTTTAAAAACCCAAAACAAAAGAAAACAAAGGTACACGTTATCATGATTATTCAGATGCTTTAAGTATTTATCCATGGATGAAAGAAAACAAATAGTAGAATAAAACTTTCCATCCACAGTCCAGATTTCTTAAAGAGGGTAGCTGTAGGCAGTAAGGCAAGCCAGGTTGAATAATTATACTCCTACAGTACCCCCTGCCTATGATAAGGGTTATCAACCCTAAAAGGGAGCCCCCACTTTTCAGTGGATGTCCATGAACAAGTCACTACTCAGTCCCTCATAGACTAAATTTGATCCTAATGCATTTGCCCCTTAGGTCTCAAGTTCTTAAAAATGAGACCCTTACATGCCACCATATACTTAACAGACCCTGTGCTGTTATGATGACATCTTCACAGAGTAAAAAGTAAAATACGTCTTTTTAACATCAAACCATAGGCAAGCTTGTCTGCATTCTTCATGTTGTATTTAAGTTTTTTGGCCCACATTTGTAGATAAACTTGGGACATTATCTCATGTTTTGCTATTTTAGTTTTTTTTTATATACCATCTTCCACGAGGTGTAAAGTGCAGGAAAATTGCAATTAAATTACTTATGTTTTACAAGTTTGTCTATGTCACAAATAAAATACTAACAACACATAAAGGTTTAAAGGTTGTTAAAATAATGATCTGGTGCAACTACTTTAAGAATGGTGGCAAAAACCATTCTCAGCCAGAGGTGAAATCTGGAACCCCCACCAATTCATGTAGCCAGTACATTACTATACTATGCTATGCCCTGGTAATATATGACTTGAATATAGCAGAAAAAGGAATTGGAAGAAGAGATGATGATATAATGGTAATAAGCAATGAACACATTTTGCATGTACAGTATTTTATCTGGACCCCTTTAATACATTCCAAAGTAGGTGACTACTTAACCTGGTCTCCAGGGATGCTATTGATAAATCCACCAACATATCACTATTAGAAAAGCTTCACTGCCAGAGTGATCTGCCCTCAGATCAATTCCAAACAGAACTAAATGTTAACGGGAAGTAACTAAACCTGTGGCCTTATTGCTGTATATTCCCCAGCCCCATCCTATAAAGCGCATACAATGCTAAGAAGTATAATTACAGAATGTAAACTGTAATGTTCCGCAAGTCAAAAGAGCAACAAAGAGCCTTGATTTAAGAGCACTTAGTGATTTCATACTACTGCGCAACAATCACATACTGGTTTCTGCTGCTACATTAATAGATTGTGATAAAGACTATGGGGGAGATTGATCTATTTTGCCCCAGGTGTACGACACAAAAAAGGTGCAGATTGTTGCAGAAACCAGTCGGATTGTACAAAAATCTGTGCCATTTCAGTGGCATACACCTTGCTTGCCTGATAGGTGGGCAGGGGGCACTGCAAGGCGGGGAGGAGGTGTGGCACAGGTCCCACCAGGTCTACACCTCTTATTAAATCCCACAGGCTGAATGGCAGAGGGGCTTTATTTAAAGTGAATGTACCACCAGGCCCAGGCTGAAGCACTGGAGGCGGGCCGACCCACCCTTAGTGGGAAGAAACTCCGGCCCCTCCATGACGTGACTCCATTAGAATCAATGGAACCCTATCATAGAGGGGCTGCGGTTTCCTCCTACTAAGGGTGGGTCGGCCCGCCTCCAGTGCTTCAGCCTTGGCCTGGTGGTACAGTCCCTTTAAGATGAGTACACCAGTCTTGATAAATCTCCCCCCAATCGGTAAACAACTTTTGATAATTCATGTCCACCAGAAGATAAAGCAGGTATTTGTCAGATGGCACAGTGCCACATCTCATCTGAAGCCAGTACACAGGCTGTATCCATTAGCAGACATAGGATTTGTTAAATAAGGTACATTACTTGATCACATCCCAACTTTTATAAGATGACAGTTCAAGCAATCTCCATGCAATACTGTATTTATACACCCAAGGTACTGAAAGAAAAGTTTATATTTTTAAAATGTTTATCCTTTGGCGGTCAAAGGCATCTGATTTGTAAAAAAGGACTTTTTTAACAGAATATTATAACCTCAGGTATTGCCTTGTTGCATGTATTTAATACATTGTATATGTATTTTTGATCTATTAACCAAAAGCATGCATTATGATGTATTTATTGTACATATAACCATCATGCACAATTAAATTACAGTAAAATAAAGAACTTTTGCTCGCTGTCATTTTTGGGTTCACTGTTCCAATGTGTATGTCAATCAAAGTATTTCTCCAACTAAGCAGGTACTACCCACATAACTACCTCAACTACCTAAAATACAGCTGCAATACTATATCCTAGTGTGCAAAAAGCTAAAATATGTAATGCCTTTATACACATATGTGGGTTCTTTCTCAAGCTTGCCCATTTCTGGTAAATAAAGCTTTTTATATGCAGTGCCGTGGTTTCTTTGTAGTTTGAACATCCTTGGATATCTGATAGTGTTGGGCAGCCTCCCCCCCAGGCAGGGCCGTATTTACTACTAGGCACCCGTGGTCCAGTACCTAGGGTAGCACCTTGCAGGTGGGCAACATCAGGGAGCAGGGGCAAGGAAACAACTTTTTTTTTAAATCTTCATTTTTTAAATCTCCCACCTTCTGTTCAGACTTGCCAGTAAATCTGGTGTCAAGGGGAGGTATGGTGGAATTATTCAGGTCTGGTATGGCAGTGTTATCCAGTTACAGTATGTTGGTATTGTTTAGGTTTGATATGGCGATGTTAAACGTGATGCCTAGAGCTATTACCTACCAATCCTGTTGTGAGAATTTCTTCAGACAATATGCAGACAGCTCGAATCATTGATTCAATGTGGAAATTTGTTTATGTTTTAAGCAGATAAAAACCAAACGTGATTCCCTGCTCTGTATAGCGCTGTGGGGCAGTCTTTGATCAGAGCAGGGGATCAGGAACTGCAGGGCTTAGACAGTCCAACAGTTCCCAACACAAATGTTGGTGGCAGCAGAGGGGTAGTGAAGCCATTATATTACAAAGTTAATATTAAAAACTATCAGCAAGTTAGAAGAATTAAACCTACTGATGTGTCTCTATTGCACAGAGGATTATAATAAATTCATTAGCAATTTAATCCATATGCTAATAAGGCATTTCGGTGCACTTAGGATAGAACTACTTAACCCAGTGTACCGATCTGCCCTGGCCTGCTGATATATTCATTAGAAGGGGCGTGGCAGCCGGGGGAGGTTTGGTGCACTGGAGATGATACCCCCCATGAGCCAAAACACCTGATTAGCAAATGGATTAACCAGCTAATATCACAGAAACAGTGCAGAGGATGAAGGTAAGGAACCTAACCCAATAGGAACATATCAGCAGGTCAGATTCTTCTTAGTTTCCCCTTAAAGCATTTTATTAGCAAAACTAGATGTGCATTTCCAGGAGAAAATACATAGGGGGATATTTATCAAACTGGTGTAAAACAGAATTGGCTCAGTTGCCCCTAGCAACCAATCAGATTCCACATTTTAGTTTCCAAGGAATCTATGAAGAATAAAAAGCGGAATCTGATTGGTCGCTAGGGGTAACTAATCCAGTTCTACTTTACACCCCTTTGATAAATCTCCCCCACAGTGCTTGAACAGAGAACCCCTTTAATCCTTGATACCCTCCTTTTAAGAGCAACTTTGGTGATGTTTTATTAAGAGCAACTTATGTACTGTCCCTTTAAGAGCAACTTATGTACCATCCCTTTAAGAGCAACTTTGGGACCTCCCTTGAAGAGAGGCTTTGGTACTGTCCCTTTAAGAGTGACTTTAATGCCATTACTTTTAAGACAGACTTTATGGACGTCCCTTTAAAAGCAATTTTGGCACTGTCCCTTTAAGAGCAATTTTGGTACTGTCCCTTTAGAAGCGACTTTGGTACTGTCCCTTTAGGAGCTAAATAAGCCCCAGCCCTTTAAGAGCAACTTTGGTCCAGGCCTTTTAAAAGCAAATCTGGTAGAAGCCCTTTAAGAGTGTATTTGGTACCGACCCTTTAAGGGTATATTCACACGAACGGTCTCGCAGCGAGATTCTCGCTGCGAGACCGGCAGGTCCTGGCAGTTCCCACAAACTATATACTCGCTGCGGTCTGAACGACTGCAACGAGTATGTAATTCTGCCGCCCTTAACCCCTTCTGCTCCCGGCCGGCTCCCCCGCTGTAAGCATACATTACCTCTCCTTGCTGCACGGGTCCGGCGTCCTGCTCTTCCGCCCGGCCAATCAGTGTGTTGCCCAGCCGCAGCCACTGATTGACCGGATGGGAGAGCAGGACGCCGCACCCGTGCAGCGAGGAGAGGTAATGTATGCTTACAGCGGGGGAGCCGGCCGGGAGCAGAAGGGGTTAAGGGCGGCAGAATTACATACTCGCTGCGGTCGTTCAGACCGCAGCGAGTATATAGTTTGTGGGAACTGCCAGGACCTGCCGGTCTCGCAGCGAGAATCTCGCTGCGAGACCGTTCGTGTGAATATACCCTAAGAGCGGATTTTGTATCGACCCCTTGACAGTGACATCCACAGTGGCCTTACAGTGGTAAAGAAAATTGCTTGAATTGTTAAAATCTGTATTTATGTCAGTGAGGCAAAAAGATGAGACTACAGGGATGTTGTCAGGCATTGAATGAAGGACTTGTGAGTTTCTATTGGCTGCTACATTTCAGCTATTTGCATATGTGCTGTGATTGGCTGGTTAGTGCTGTGCTCAGGGACGTATTTACCACTAGGCACCCGTGGTCCGGTGCCTAGGGCAGCACCTTGCAGGGGGGGCAGCACCAGGGAGCAGGGGGACAGAAAAAACAAATTTTTTTGTTTTTATTTTTTTTTAGTTTCCCTCCTCCCGTTCAGACTTGCCAGTAAATCTGGTGTCTTTTCCAGGGGGTGGGGGGTATGGTGGTATTGGTCAGGTCTGGTATCGCTAATAGGTGCGTGAAGATGGGGCGTCTTCAGGTTTAGTGCCTAGGGCAGCAGCAGCTGTTAATACAGCCCTTGCTGTGCTGTGTGCTGTTTGAATTTCTGAACATTCCGCTATACATTTTTATGGGAAATTTTTGATCTTTAAATGTAAATTTCTTAAAAATAACAAATCTAACCAAAACCAAAAATAGCACACCTGAAGGCACACCTGAAGGCTTCGAAACACAGTGTGAAGGGAGTCTGTGCGCCAAATCATAAAAAAAATTAAGTAATACAACAACAGGTCTTGCTTGTAAATCAAGGAGGCAAAAGAACCGCTGGCCTGCACCTCATTTATAGCAGCCTAATCTCCTTGGACTGCCAGACACCCGCTACTAGTATGTGTCATATATAAACATCCGTTGTGAGGCTATGTTCTCAAACAGTATTTTGCAACCAAAACCAGGAGTGAATTAAAAACACAGAAAGGCTATGTTCACACACTATTAAAATTTAGAGGATGGCTACCATTTAATGACAAATAATTGCAGTTATGTTAAAACAATAGCCAATATTTTGAAATAATGGATGTTATTTGCCATTAAATGGTGGCCATCAATTTCAATAGCCTTTCTGTGTTTTCAATCCACTCCTGGTTTTGGTTGAAAAATACTGACCAAAATACTGTGTGGGAACATAGCCTAAAAGTGTCCATATACTGCTCTGGAAAAAAGAAAGTTACACTGTGATGGGTAACAAGGGAAGTAGACCAACTGCCAGTACTTCCTGGAGATTGTAGTTGAACGGAGTGTGCCTGGTCCACCTTAGAGGGTCATAACTTAGGACAGCGGCTCAAAACAATGTTGTCACATGGGGAATATACAGTATCTCTCTTTAGGTATTTTATACAATGTGTGCACTGACATCCAGTTTCCCATTGACTTCAATGGAGAGCATTATTGTATTACATTTTTTTCTTTTATTTTACAGTGTGGTTGTTCAGTGTTTAGAAGCATGTATTTATTCCAAAACACTGATCTTTAGATTTCGAATATAAAAGTTATAGGTTATATCAGGAATAGTAAATGGGTGTGTATAACAGTAATTGTGACATTATACCACTGCCGCAGACAATGTCCTCTGCATCCTGCACCCTTCCCCTGACTTCAAAGTTGTCTGTGAGTCTAAGGACAGGCTAATTACGGATGTTTCCCTGTGACTGGTGATGTGAGGCTGCGCTGTAACGTTGCAATAAGAAAACAGTTCAGCTGATGCTGTTCTAATCAATGATTTATAACAACTTTCACTTCTGAAGTCACATTAGCACTGTGTAACTAGCCACAATGTGCAAAATATAGTCAGCTAATGTGCAAAAAGGTGCAGTATGTCAGCGTTAGCAGGAAAAAACACAGCAGGATGCTGACAGCTCCATATTAATAAGATATGAGAGTGGGAACATAAAAGAACCCATAGATTGATGGGAGGAGGTTGGTGACAGGGCACAGAGATGGAAACTGAGCGTACCAGAGACTATCACTGTCATAGCCACAGAAACATACATACTTTTATAAGCACTATGACACAGTACAAGGGTTAACTCGCCTAATACGCTTCTGCCACTCATGTCCAGCATTTTAAAATTATATTAACATTTTTTTTCTTTCTTTATTTCTTACATGATTTAGGGTAGCTTCACACATACCGTATCCGCAGCGGATTTCACGCTGCGAGTATGGAACCTGGCCCCTTTAACCCCTCCGCCCCCGGCCGCCTGCAGCCCCGGCCCCGAGCATACATTACCTGCTCGGCGCCACGGCTGTATGAAGCTACCGGCTCCTCTCGCTCCCCATCAGCCAATCAGTCACATAGAAAAAGATTTATTCATGGCTGTAACTTCTGATATACTAATATTTGGATACATACATGCATATTACAGTAGCAGTATACAGAGCAAGGTTCTTTGTATTCTTATATACATTAAGTGGGAGGGGCTGCCCGACAGATTGACAAATTGCTATCGCCACTCACTGTGCAAGAAGCAGAGTGAGCGGTCATAGTAAGTCCTGGGAGTGAGACTGCAAGGTAATGGGAGCGACCATGACTAGGGCAAGGGTAAGAGTAAGGGCGGTTTTAGGGGAGAAGCATGAGGGTATAAATATAGGGAGAAAACATGTGACAGCACAGTGGCCATGCTGTCCTGCCTCATCATGTCGGTGGAAAAACTGCTGGATTTTGTGAGGCAAGCTGCTGAGGAGATGGGGACGTCAGTGGAGCAGCAGCACAGGCAGCAGAAGCACAGGTATTGGTCACAACAGGGTTGGGTGGGGGTCAGGCGAATGTGTGTGGTAAGGAAAGTGACCACATTTGGGTCAGAGACAGCGGGGATGGGTACATCGAGGAGCGGGGATGGAAAGGCAGCTAAGAAAACGGTGAAGGATGTTAGACTGGTGGGTGCGGTGTGTGGGGAGGTATATGTGTGTTTTGAAGGTCCGCTGGGAGAACATCTTAACACGGAGGTAAAAGAGAAAATATAGAAAGATGTATATGTGGAGATATTTTCCCTTTTACATCTAGAAAAAGTTTGGTGAATCCAAACGAGAGTAAAAAAAGAGGAGGAGAACAGGCAGTGTAGTGTCTAAGTAACAGTGGTCCACTAAGTCTTATTCCACCTGGGTAAAGTGCCTCTGTCAGGTATCACACTAGAAAGGGATGAAGGTGCTTATTTCTGTTTCCCCACTAGGTGTCACTCTCTATCTTATGTATAAGGCTTTTCTGTGAGCATAGCTAAATGAAGGTTGTCGGTTAAGTTGTATTTGTCATGTGTTATCGTATCGTCCAACCACAGGTGCAGGTGTCTTTCCCTCCCTTGGGCAGTGGTTGGGCCTTTGCAGGGGGACATGTAAATTCTTTGAGCAGACAGGCACGGAGAGCGGAGATGCGTGAGCCCTCCCATCCAAAGACATAGCAAGAAGGATTCAGCGCAGAGTCCACGGACAGAGGTTCCCGGCGGAATCTTCAGGATCTTTGCACCGAATGCTTAGTGTGAACGGGCCCTTACTGCTGTAAATGTCCCTGGTGTGTTTAATGCCATAACCGACTCTCTTTCCTGTTTTCAGTGGGATCGGTTTCGGAAGTTCGCGACGGAAGTGGAGGAAGAGGGTCTACACTGTCCGGAGGAGTTATGGCGGCTGGTCTGGGTCAGGCTATGATTTTGGGTTTGGGTTTGCACAGCGCACAGTAACATATGGAGAGAATGGAAAACATTGCTGGGAAACATGCCTGAAGGGGGCCAGATTTGTCAGAGGGAGGCCTGTTTGTTACATTTTGTGGGGTCTAGTGAGGGGGGTGTCTGTGTTTAGTATGGGGGGAGCAGGGCCGGATTAAAGGGAGGGCACCCGGGGCACGTGCCCTGGGGCCTCCACCACTTAGGGGCCCCCACCAGCCCGAACCCTAACAGAACGGTGCTGCTTACCCAGGATATCAGGCCATGTAATAGGGCCCTGACACAGTGGGTAAGAGAGAAAGTGCTGTGTTCTCACATTGCGTTATTAACACAAACACAATGTGGGAATACACTCTGATGCTTATCCCCCCCCCCCCCCCCGCTTCTGTCTCTAGGGCCTGGCATTTTCCCCTCTAGTGACCACTTGCATAACAGAGGAGGATGCTGAGCCATACAGCCAAGAGCGAGGAGGGGTCTGTGCTAAGTCGCCTACAGTAAGCAGCCATCTGTATAGATCGTGGTATCGTTTTTTTTTGTTTGTTTGTTTTTAGGGGGGAGGGTTGTCGCCCGGGGCCTCCACCAACCTTAATCCGGCCCTGGGGGGGAGAATGAAAGGAGAACTCCTGGAAAATGTTATTAGATAAGCAAAGTTAGACAAATTCCTAATGTACACTAATTATGGGAAATGCACATATTTCCCTTAATTTAAAAGATCAGCCAGGCTTCAATTTCTCAAAAAAAAAAAGTGACATCATGACCTGGGTGTATATAACTGAAGTGTCCAACAGGGGCAGCAGTATACAGTATGAGGCTGGGTTCACACGCTGTAACTGTGCGGCTGTATTTTTTATGCGGCTGTAAATGTGCGGATGAAACTCCGTCCGTGGGAAAAAATAGACATGCGGCTCAAAACATACGGTCATTTACTTTGAAATCTGGTTCAACTAAAAATAACAAATAAAATGTTAAGAAAGTGATGCAAACACCTCTGGATGCATCTGGGAAAGCAGGGAACACAGTTTACATGAATCGCTATTACCGGGGTTTGCGATCCTCTGCACTATAGCCGATGTCTCTCATGGTTAATATATTGAATTAATAAAACACATTTTCTGTCTAATAAAGTCCCTTTTATTGTTCAATAATTAAATGTAAACAATTCCATCATTTTGCAATTAAATATACTGTTAAAATAAATATATATATAAATAAATGTATATTTATATATATATTTATTTTTTGACAGTATATTGAATTGCACAATGATGGATTCGTTAAAATTTAATTCTGGAACAAAGAAACTGTATTTATTTAAACGAAAATGTGTTTTCTTAATTAAATATTAATTAGTACAGGAAGCTCTATAAGCCGGTAATTCATATTCCCGGCAATAGAGCATTCTGTACTAATCATCACTTTACTTTACTCAAAACATCAAATGTTTCTTCTAATTATGTTGTGACAATAACATTATTAGAAGAAACATTTAGAATTATATGTGCGCTCAGCTGATTGGCTGTTCGGCTGAGCGCACATATAATAAGCCGGTCCGCAGTACAGTCACTTCATTGTGCTGCGGACCAGCGAAGAGGACACATCGGGGTGAGTATAGAGCTCTCCACACCCCCTCCCCGGCACTGCACCCCTCCCAGCAAGGAAGGGGGGTCAGTTAACCCCTTCCTTGCTGGGATGGGTGCAGTCTGACATCAGTCTGGCCCCCCGGGGGTTAAGGGGGATGCAATACATCCTCCCTTAACCCCTTGGGGGTCAGACTGTAAGCAGCGATCTGTAAAGATGCTGCATACTGTAAGGTGCACAACACCGCTCACAATGATGGGTGTTGTGCGCCTGTTTGTGTTTTTTTTTGTGTGTTTCTCCCTTTTTGTTTTTCAGATATCGGTATCCTGGGGATTACGTCGGATTCCATGGACTACGTCGATGACCAGCGGTTGTTCCTTGAATTTTTCAAATAAAATGGTCAATGAGGGGTGTGGGGGTGTTTTTATTTGAATAAAAAAAATTTTAAACTTGTGTCTTGTCTTTATTTCTTTACTTTTTAGACTTAGTAGTGGAAGCCGTCTAATAGACGGAATCCATTACTAAGTTGGGGCCTAGTGTTAGCCGGTATAAAATGGCTAACACTAACCCCCCATTATTACCCCAGTACCCAATGCCACCAGGGGTACTGGGAAGAGCCAGGTGCCAGTGGTCCCGGAGCGTCAAAATTGGCGCTCCTGGACCGGGCGGCAGCAGGCTGGTAAGATTTAGGCTGGGGAGGGCCTAAACCAATGGCTCTTCCCACCCTGGTGTTACCAGGCTGCTGTCGTTTGGTTTTTAACCCGGCTGGTTATAAAAATAGGGGGGACCCTATGCGTTTTTTTTTAATTATTTATTTATTTAAAAAAAAAACGCATAGGGTCCCCCCTATTTTTATAACCAGCCGGGTTAAAAACCAAACGACAGCAGCCTGGTAACACCAGGGTGGGAAGAGCCATTGTTTTAGGCCCTCCCCAGCCTAAATCTTACCAGCCTGCTGCCGCCCGGTCCAGGAGCGCCAATTTTGACGCTCCGGGACCACTGGCACCCGGCTCTTCCCAGTACCCCTGGTGGCATTGGGTACTGGGGTAATAATAGGGGGTTAGTGTTAGCCATTTTATACCGGCTAACACTAGGCCCCAACTTAGTAATGGATTCCGTCTATTAGACGGCTTCCACTACTAAGTCTAAAAAGTAAAGAAATAAAGACAAGACACAAGTTTAAAAATTTTTTTATTCAAATAAAAACACCCCCACACCCCTCATTGACCATTTTATTTAAAAAATTCAAAGAACAACCGCTGGTCATCGACGTAGTCCATGGAATCCGACGTAATCCCCAGGATACCGATATCTGAAAAACAAAAAGGGAGAAACACACAAAAAAAACACAAACAGGAGCACAACACCCATCATTGTGAGCGGTGTTGTGCACCTTACAGTATGCAGCATCTTTACAGATCGCTGCTTACAGTCTGACCCCCAAGGGGTTAAGGGAGGATGTATTGCATCCCCCTTAACCCCCGGGGGGCCAGACTGATGTCAGACTGCACCCATCCCAGCAAGGAAGGGGTTAACTGACCCCCCCTTCCTTGCTGGGAGGGGTGCAGTGCCGGGGAGGGGGTGGGGAGAGCTCTATACTCACCCCGATGTGTCCTCTTCGCTGGTCCGCAGCACAATGAAGTGACTGTACTGCGGACCGGCTTATTATATGTGCGCTCAGCCGAACAGCCAATCAGCTGAGCGCACATATAATTCTAAATGTTTCTTCTAATAATGTTATTGTCATAACATAATTAGAAGAAACATTTGATGTTTTCATTAAAGAAAAGTGATGATTAGTACAGAATGCTCTATTGCCGGCATATGAATTCACGGCTTATAGAGCTTCCTGTACTAATTAATATTTAATGAATAAAACACATTTTCTTGGAAATAAATTCAGTTTCGTTGGTCAATAATTTAATTCTAACGAATCCATCATTGTGCAATTCAATATACTGTCAAAAAATAAATATATAGATAAATATACATTTATTTATATATCTATTTTTTTTTAACAGTATATTTAATTGCAAAATGATGGATTCGTTAGAAATAAATTATTGATCAACGAAAGTGTCTTGATTACAAATAAAATGTCTTTGATTAATTTAATATATTAACTATTAGAGGCATCGGCATTCGGCATCATTGCCGGCTATTTTTGAAGTACTCCGTACGGACCGCCTGTCAATCCACGGCCGCATGTCCAGCCGCAAACAATGGTCTTGTTCATTTTTTACGGGTCCGTTTACGATAGGGCCGTAGATTCAGAGATAGTGTGCACTGTGCAGCCGCATATCCTATACTTCCCAGCATACACACGAACCATCAAAAATACCGCCGGACAATTACAGCCGCACATACAGCCGCACTCTTACAACGTGTGAACCGAGCCTGAACAAGTATAGAAGTAGAAGCCCATGCAGAAGTCTATGTAGAGAGTGTAGTGGAATCATCCCCCTTCTCCCCGTGCTGGCAGATGCCGTGCATCTCCCTCCCTCCTTGGGCTGCCCGCTGCCCGTGCGCTCCCTGTGCTGCCCGTTGCAGTGCGATCTCCCTTCCTAACTCTCTGTGTTACCCAAGGCCGAGCGATCTCCCTCCCTGTGCTGCCCGGTGACGTGCGGGGTGAGCAACAGATAAGGAGAGCTCACCCTGCTTCACAGCACCGGGCAGCACGGGACGGAGGAGGAAGATCGCATGACACCGGGCAGCACAGGGAGGGAGATGCACGGGGGAAGATTATTCCACTACATATACTTTAGACATCTACTTCTATACTTTTACTACTTTTACATATACTTCTACAAATACTGTGCCCCCTGCTGGACACTTCAGGTACATACACCTGGGTTGTGACCACATTTTTTTAGAGAAATTGAAGCCTGTCTGATCTTCTAAATTGAGGGAAATAGCACTATATGTGCATTTCCCATAATTAGTGTACATTAGGAATCTGTCTAACTTTGCCTATGTAATAACATATTAAAAACTGCACAGGCTTTTTGGTTTAAGTTACAAGGCGAGGAGGATGTGACCAAGCATTTTTTGGTACCGCAGACCATAAAGGGGTATAGAAAGGGGTTTCGTAGGTGGGATACTAGGAGGCCGATGTTATTATAGTGCTTGAAATTGTACTTCCTTTTTTTATTCTTCTTGCAGCTAATTTTCTGCAATAAATACAGCCCAAACCGCTTTGCACACAGACTCCATTTAAGACCGATTTTGACACAGGCACTTAAAGAGCAACTTTGGTACCATCTCTTTAACAGCAACTTTGATACAGTCCTTTTAAGAGTGACTTTGGTACCCATCCTTTAAGAGGAATTTAGCACTGTCCCTTTTAGAGCGCTGTTAATACCGTCCCTTTAAGAGCAATGAGGTAATTGATCATGTCATCACTGATGTCATAAAGATCAATTATATCATCGATGGTGCCTTCAATTATGCCTTTGAAGGTGTCATCGAGGATAATGTCATTGATGATGTCATTGGATCATCAATGACATCAATGACATGTCGATCCGATTACATTAATAATGACATTGATCCGATGACATCATAAATAACATCATCGAAGACATCATAAAACACATCATCAACCCGATGACATTATCAATTACATCATCAATCCAATTACATAATCGATAACATCATTGACACGATGACATAATCACTGACATCATCGATCCAATGACATCATAAATGACATCAGATGACATCATCAATTATGTGACAGGTGGTCTCATCGGATCGATGATGTCAATGAGGAAGGGGCAGTACTGAAATCGCTCTTAAAGGGCCCTTAAAAAGCAACTTTGGTACAATCCCTTAAGGGCAAATACGGTACCTCTCCTTTAAGAGCTAATTTTGCTCCTGCACTTTAATAGCGGATTTGGCCCTTAAAGTGTGACTTTGGTACCAACCCTTATAAAGCAACTTTGGTACCGACCCTTTAAGAGTGAATTTAGCACTGTTCATTTAAGAGCGACTTTGGTACCGTCCCTTTAAGAGCGATGATGTCATTGATGAGGTCATTGATGATGTCATCGGATTGATGATGTTATCAGATCAATATTGTCCTCGATGATGTCATCAGATCGATTATGTCAATGGTGGCGTCATCAGATCATTGATGACATCGTCAATGACACTGTCGATCCAATGATATCATTGATCTGTTGACATCATAAATGACATCATCGATCGGATAACATCAGTGAAAGCATGCTACAAAACTAATTCTTAAAGGGCTTGTGCCAAAGTTGCTCTAAAGGGGCAGTACCAAAGTCATATTTAAGGGGAACGGTACCAAAGTCGCTCTTGAAGGAGTGTCCCTTTCCTTTAAGAGCTACATTAGTACCATCCCTTTAAAAGTGACTTTGCTACTGTCCCTTTAAAAACAATTATAGTACCACCCTTTTTATAGAGGCTTTGGTACCGTCCCTTTGAGAGCAAATTTGGCACCGTCCCTTGAAGAGTGACTTTGGTACTGTCCCTTTAAGAGCTAATTTGGTACCATACCCTTGAAGAGAAACTATGGTACCGACCCTTCAGCTCTAATTTTACTTCAGCTCTTTAAAAGCGAATTTGGCACAGGCCCTTTAACAGCAAATTTGCTACCAGCTCTTTATGACTGACTTTAATAACGGCCCTTTGAGGGCAAATTTGCCTCCAGCCATTTAAGAGTGACTTTGGCACCATAGCTTTAAGAGCAACTTTGGTTAAGAGCAAATACGGTAACGGCCCTTTGACAGCTAATTTGACTCTGGTCTTGCAGAGTGGATTTAGCACATGCCTTTTAAGAGCTCATTTGGCAGCGTCCCTGTGACTTCCGTATCATCCCTTTAAAAGCAACTTTCATACAGTGCCTTTAAGAGTGATTTTGGTACTGTCTCTTTAAAAGACTTGAGCACTGTCCCTTTATGAGCGATTTTGGAGCTATGATGTCATTGATACTATCATCAATCTGGTCATGGAATTGATAATGTCATCGAAGATGTCCTCAATGATGTCATCTGACTGATGATGTCATCGATGTCATTGATTAAGCAGTCGGATCGATGATACCATTGATGATGTCAGCAGATCAATAATCTCATCAATTATGTTGTCTGATCAATTATGTCGATTGATTATGTCATCTTATCAATGATGTCATCGATGAACTCATTGATCAATGATATAATTGATTATGTCATTGGATCGATTATATCATCAATGATGTCACCGGATTGATGATGACATTGTTAATGACATCATAGATGACATCATCGATCCTAAATCTTCGATAAATTGATGTCACTGTCGTTTAATTTTTTTAATTTTTTTTTTGCAGAAATCAATAGTACAGGTGATTTTAGGAAACTTTGTAATTGGGTTTATTAGGCAAATATGCCATTATCAGCATTCAAAAAGAGTTTCCCCAGGTCCCCCCCCCCCTCATCCACTGCTCATTATCAGGAAATCTCGACTCTTTTACACAGTCAGGCCCTGTGTAATTTATGGAGAGGGAAGGGGGGAGAAGGGAGATTAGTCGCAAGCAGAGAACAAAGGATTACACAGTGGGAGCTGCATGAAAGCCCCTATTCAGAGGTCAGAGAGGTCAGTGCTGACTGTCAGAGGAGATAGCCCAGTGATGTAGCTGTAAATTAACTCTGTGTTGTCCTATTTTGGTGCCTCATCTCATCTCCCTCCACCCCTTCCCTCTCTATAGAGAACCATGAAGACAGTGGGGAGAGCTTCAAACTGCTTTTTCATGATATAAATGCATTTTTTAGCTAATAAACCTAATTACAAAGTTTCTTAAGGGTACGTTCATACGTAACAGATCCACAGCGGATTTCTCACTGTGAATTCGCAGCAAGACCTGCTGCGGATCTCTGCCCAGTAAACTCTATGGGCAGACAAACTCGAAGCAGGATGGACATCCCACTGCGAGTTTGTCCGCAGCCTGCCCCATTAACCCCCCCCCCCCCCCCCCCGCGCGCGCTCTGCCGGAGCCTATACTTCACCTGGTCCCCGCTACGCTTGCATCGGGGCCCCGGTGTCCGGGACAGCGCAATGATTGGTCGAACAGGATGTGCCGGGAACTCCCGAAGCAAGCCGGAGCGGGGACCAGGTGAAGTATAGGCTCTGGCAGCGAGGGGGTTATTGGGGCGGGCTGCGGACAAACTCGCAGCGGGATGTCCATCCTGCTGCGAGTTTGTCTGCCCATAGAATTTACTGGGCAGGGATCCGCAGCAGGTCTCGCTGTGAATTTGCAGCGAAAAATCTGCTGCGGATCCATTACGTGTAAACAGGCTCGGACTGGGCCACCGGGGGCGGGGGAAATCCCCGGTGGGCACCGAGCTGGAGTGGGCCCCCCGCTCCTAGGGGGTTCCGGGTGCCGCACCTCCCTTTTTAACTGGAAGCGATCGCAACAATCGCTTCCAGTTAAATGTAAGCAGTGTTCTGATTGACAGGGCGGGAAGCTCTTGTGACCGCAAGCAGAGATTGCGATCACAAGAGTGTCATCTGCGCCCCCGACAGATATGCAGCTCCGTTGCGAAGCACCGCCAGCGCCATCACTGACCTCAGTGTGCGCCGTGGCGGCTAGGACTTCCGGTTCATGGAGCGCATACCGGAAGTCCCAGCCACCGCAGAGCACACTAAGCACTAAGCGCTGCTGGGACTTCACATTGGAGCTGCTCATCTCTCAGAGAAGAGGAGGTCAGCGACCGACGGGGGAGCGTGTGAATAGGTGAGTTTTCTTGTGTTTTTTTATTTTTATCAGAGGGGGCAAAATAAGGGGGCTGTATACAGGGGGAGGACAACATAAGGGAGGCTATATACAGGGGGAAGACAACATAAGGGGGGCTATATACAGGGGAGGGTCAACATAAGGGGGGCTATATACAGGGTGAGGACAACATAAGGGGGGCTGTATACAGGGGGAGGACAACATAAGGGGGGCTATATACAGGGGAGGGTCAACATAAGGCGGGCTGTATACAGGGTGAGGACAACATAAGGGGGGCTATATACAGGGGGAGGACAACATAAGGGGGGCTGTATACAGGGGGAGCACAACATAAGGGGTGCTATATACAAGGGGAGGACAACATAAGGGGGGCTGTATACAGGGGGAGGACAACATAAGGGGGCTATAGACAGGGAAGGGACAACATAAGGGGGGCTATATACAGGGGAGGACAACATAAGGGGGGTATATACAGGGGGAGGACAACATAAGGGGGGCTGTATACAGGGGGAGGACAACATAAGGGTGTATATACAGGGGAAGGACAACATAAGGGGGACTGTATACAGGGGGAGGACAACATAAGGGGGCTATATACAGGGGGAGGACAACATAAGGGGGGCTATATACAGGGGGAGGACAACATAAGGGGGCTATATACAGGGGGAGGACAACATAAGGGGGCTATATACAGGGGGAGGACAACATAAGGGGGGCTATATACAGGGGGAGGACAACATAAGGGGGCTATATACAGGGGGAGGACAACATAAGGGGGCTATATACAGGGGGAGGACAACATAAGGGGGGCTATATACAGGGGAGGACAACATAAGGGGGGCTGTATACAGGGGGAGGACAACATAAGGGGGGTATATACAGGGGGAGGACAACATAAGGGGGGCTGTATACAGGGGGAGGACAATATAAGGGGGCTATATACAGGGGGAGGACAACATAAGGGGGGCTATATACAGGGGAGGACAACATAAGGGGGGCTGTATACAGGGGGAGGACAACATAAGGGGGGCTGTATACAGGGGGAGGACAACATAAGGGGGGCTGTATACAGGGGGAGGACAACATAACGGGGGCTATATACAGGGGGAGGACAACATAAGGGGGGCTGTATACAGGGGAGGACAACATAAGGGGGGCTATATACAGGGGGAGGACCACATAAGGGGCCTGTATACAGGGGGAGGACAACATAAGGGGGGCTATATACAGGGAAGGGACAACATAAGGGGGGCTGTATACAGGGGGAAGACAACATAAGGGGGCTATATACAGGGGGAGGACAACATAAGGGGGGCTGTATACAGGGGAAGGACAACATAAAGAGGCTATATACAGGGGAAGGACAACATAAGGGGCTATATACAGGGGAAGGACAAGATAAGGGGGGCTATATGCAGGGAAGGACAACATAAGGGGGGTATATACAGGGGGAGGACAACATAAGGGGGCTATATACAGGGGAAGTGTCAGGGCCGGTATTGATTATTGATTATTGATCATAGATTATGATTATAGAGAAACATTTCAATTTGTTATGAGTCTTAATAGTTAATTCAGATATGTTTCAGCTCCAGACAGCCAGCTTATGCTAAAACTGCAAGACCGGACCTCCAGAACTTCCTCTTTCTGGATGACTAAAGGAGAATTTTGACAGCTTGCCAATTGCTAGGCAGACAAGCCTGAACTTGCTATATACTATATAAATGCAATAATATAACCATTCGTTGCGTATTTTTATATACTATTTATATCTGAAAATCAAGTTATCCAATCATGCTATACCTAAAATATACATGTGACTATGTAACCACTCCTGTATTTCGCGATTATAAAATGACAAAGTTTTTAATAAAGAGGAAGTTGGTGTGTGCACACATCTGTGGTATCTGGTTGTTCTGCGTCTAAGCTTCTGATGCGGGCTATCCACTGTACCACCTGTTAGCTAATTAGAACAGAGACAGTTAATTGATGCAAGGTGGCTAGAAATAGAATGACCACCTTGACAGAAGGACAACATAAGGGGCTATATACAAGGGAAGGAAAACATAAGGGGCTATATATGGGGCAAGGACAACATAAGGGGCTATATACAGGAGAAGGACAACATAAGGGGGCTATATACAGGGGAAGGACAACATAAGGGGGCTATATACAGGTGAAGGACAACATAAAGGGCTATATACAGAGGAAGGAAAACATAATGGGGCTATATATGGGGCAAGGACAACATAAGGGCTATATACAGGGGAAGGACAACATAAGGGGCTATATACAGGGGAAGGAAAACATAAAAGGGGGTATATACAGGGGGAGGAAAACATAAGGGGCTATATACAGGGGAAGGAAAACATAAGGGGCTATAAAGAGGGGAAGGACAATATAAGGGGCTATATACAGGGGAAGGACAACATAAGGGGCAAATACAGGGGAAGGACAACATAAGTGGGCTATATACAGGGGAAGGACAACATAAGGGTGCTATATACAGGGGAAGGACAACATAAGTGGGCTATATACAGGGGAAGGACAACATAAGGGTGCTATATACAGGGGAAGGACAACATAAGGGGCTATATACAGGGGAAGCAGGGCCACTTCTGCCATGAGGCGGAATGAGGATTCCGCCTCAGGCAGCAGATTCTGCAGTCCTGCAGGGGGCGGCATAATCTTCCCCCTAGTTGTCATTTTAGTTAAGTTTAACTTAACTAAAATGACAGCAGCCCCTGACCCCTAACGGTCCCTCACTCCACAGTTACTTCCGCCCCAGCTCACCGGCATCCATTCCTCACGTAGCGCCGGGCAGCGTCATACGTCACACGGCAGTCTTCTTGTTATTGGGTATGTGCGCTGTAGCCGTCCACTGCGGCGCTGTGCTCCCGACCAGTCTCCATCTCCAGCATGCAGTAAGAATTCTCATTTTCTCTGGTGAGCACAAGTCTGGGGAAACTAAGGTGGATAATTTAGGGCCGGGGCTGTCTGCTGTAGCTGGAGGGGTAGGCGTGCAGCATACGAACAGAGTATGAGGGAGTATCACTAGCTGTGCTGTAGCAGATGTCTGTATGTGTAACTGCTGCACTCACCTGCCGATCTCATGTGTAGTGGGGCTGAACTGTACTGTGCTTCTGGGACACAGCGTCTGTCTCCCCGAGGACAAACTTCATCCACACGACCATTACAGTTCAGCCCCACTACACATGAGATTGGCAGGTAAGTGCAGCAGTTACATACAGACATCTGCTACAGCACAGCTAGTGATACACAGAGCGCAGCAGGGGGTAGGACATATGAGCAGGGCCAGTGTTAAATGCTGCTTCTTGCCGACCTGTCCCAGTGCCTGGTCCACCTTAAATAACCTTCCTCCTTAAGAAATCCTTCCCCTCCCCCCTCTCTCCCCCTCTCTCCCCTCTGACAGGCCTCCTGCTTTGGTTAGCAGCACATGTCGGGACGGTAAGGGAGAACGGGATGTCTGCAGATACAGTGCAGCTCCCTGTATATAGAATACATCTCCTCCCCTTACAGACCTGCGCCCTGACCCCTGCTCCCTGTATATAGAATCTCCCTCCCCTAAGGACCTGCACCCTGACCCCTGCTCCCTGTATATAGAATCTCCCTCCCCTAAGGACCTGCACCCTGACCCCTGCTCCCTGTATATAGAATCTCCCTCCCCTACAGACCTGCTCCCTGTATATAGAATCTCCCTCCCCTACAGACCTGCTCCCTGTATATAAAATCTCCCTCCCCTACAGACCTGCACCCTGACCCCTGTATATAGAATCTCCCTCCCCTACAGACCTGCACCCTGACCCCTGTATATAGAATCTCCCTCCCCTACAGACCTGCACCCTGACCCCTGCTCCCTGTATATAGAATCTCCCTCCCCTACAGACCTGCTCCCTGTATATAGAATCTCCCTCCCCTACAGACCTGCTCCCTGTATATAAAATCTCCCTCCCCTACAGACCTGCACCCTGACCCCTGTATATAGAATCTCCCTCCCCTACAGACCTGCACCCTGACCCCTGTATATAGAATCTCCCTCCCCTACAGACCTGCACCCTGACCCCTGCTCCCTGTATATAGAATCTCCCTCCCCTACAGATCTGCACCCTGACCCCTGCTCCCTGTATATAGAATCTCCCTCCCCTACAGACCTGCTCCCTGTATATAGAATCTCCCTCCCCTACAGACCTGCACCCTGACCCCTGTATATAGAATCTCCCTCCCCTACAGACCTGCGCCCTGACCCCTGCTCCCTGTATATAGAATCTCCCTCCCCTACAGACCTGCTCCCTGACCCCTGCTCCCTGTATATAGAATCTCCCTCGCCTACAGACCTGCTCCCTGACCCCTGCTCCCTGTATATGGAATCTCCCTCCCCTACAGACCTGCTCCCTGACCCCTGCTCCCTGTATATAGAATCTCCCTCCCCTACAGACCTGCTCCCTGACCCCTGCTCCCTGTATATAGAATCTCTCTCCCCTACAGACCTGCTCCCTGTATATAGAATCTCCCTCCCCTACAGACCTGCTCCCTGACCCCTGCTCCCTGTATATAGAATCTCCCTCCCCTACAGACCTGCACCATGATCCCTGCTCTGCATGAAAAGCAAATCTAAATGTGTATGAGTGTGTCATGTCAACATTGTGCATGTGTGATATGTGTATAGTGGGTGCACTGTATGTTATACAGGTGTGTGTTGTATGTGTGGATAGGTGAGTGTGTTAGTTTTTATTTTTATCATCAAAATGTCACCAGCTGTGTGCCTTTATACTGCCATGTATGCTGATAGCCTGCCATGTGCTCGTGTACTGCTATCATATGTCCTGCTATGTGTCCGTATACTTCCATCAAATGACCTGCTATGTGCCTGTATACTGCCTTCAAATGACCTGCTATGTACCCGTATACTGCCTTCATATGACCTACTATGTGCCCGTATACTTCAATCATATGACCTGCTATGTGCCCGTATACTTCCATCATATGACCTGCTATGTGCCCGTATACTTCCATCAAATGACCTGCTATGTGCCTGTATACTGCCTTCATATGACCTGCTATGTGCCTGTATACTGCCTTCATATGACCTGCTATGTGCCTGTATACTGCCTTCATATGACCTGCTATGTGCCTGTATACTGCCTTCATATGACCTGCTACGTGCCTGTATACTGCCTTCATATGACCTGCTACGTGCCTGTATACTGCCTTCATATGACCTGCTATGTGCCTGTATACTGCCTTCATATGACCTGCTATGTGCCTGTATACTGCCTTCATATGACCTGCTATGTGCCTGTATACTGCCTTCATATGACCTGCTATGTGCCTGTATACTGCCTTCATATGACCTTCTATGTGCTGTATACTGCCTTCATATGACCTGCTATGTGCTGTATACTGCCTTCATATGAACAACTACAGAGAGGGGAGGAATACAGTATGGGGGAACAACTACAGAGAGGGGAGGTAGACAGTACTGAAAACTTCGAAACTTTAAAACCTCTTCTGTGTTGTCCTCATCCAGGGTGATGGGTAGTTCCTAAAAATGGCACAATATGGTGGAGCAGGATTGTGTGGGAATTTATTATAAGCTACAGGTTTTCAGTTAACATGCCTTACTTATGGTTTTCAATCAGTTTGGGGGGGGGGGGGGGCAAAATTCTGCAGAGGTTGGGGTATGGTGGCCTGCAGTTTAGCTCTCATTCTTCCTGGATAGGGGCTGCAATGGACGTAGCTCGGTGGGGTATTTCAGTGGATATTGTGAAACCGCGTCTACGTGTGACTCCATCTGTTGCTTTGATGCTAGAAGGATTGGCTACAGACGGTTTGGTTTTTTGGTGTTCTGTGAAGTAATATGTTTTCTCAGAATCAGGTTGAGTTCTGTCATTTCAGGTGCTGGCCTGTGCCTCCGCTGGATAATAGGGCACTCATACATGTTTTGGGGCAATGTGAGAGCTGAACTGCGTCCCGCCGGGAGGCAGTTGGGATATGACCCTGCAGAGGTACAGATTAGGTGGTTGGGGTCACAGGACATACTGTGGCAGAGATTGCTGCCTGAAATACGGTTTTATGCCAGTCATTTAGGAGGTAATGGCTTGATTCTGCGATCTTCCCGATTGATGTTACCGTTAAGGGTATTCTTTACGGAAATACTAATTGTGTGGTCCGACATGGGGGCACCTAGGGTGTGGCAGCAGCCGAAAGCAAACGAGTGCCAATCTCATTGATCTTTGCTGTATATCTATACAGCAAAGATCTCAATGAGAGATCAGAGTGTATATACTAGAAGTCCCCCAGGGGGGCTTCTAGTATATGTGTAAAAAAAAATAAAGTGTTGTTGTCAATAAAAAGCCCCCTCCCTTAATAAAAGTCTTAATCCCCCCCCTTTTCCCAGGTTATAAATAAAAATGAAAAAATAAATAAACATGTTTGGTATCGCCGCATGCGTAATCGCCCGAACTATTAATTAATTACATTCCTGATCTCGCACGGTAAACGGCGTAAGCGCAAAAAAATCCCAAAGTGCAAAATTGCGCATTTTTGGTCGCATCAAATCCAGAAAAATTGTAATAAAAAGCGATCAAAAAGTCACATATGCACAATCAAGGTACCAATAGAAAGTAAACATCATGGCGCACAAAATGACACCTCACACAGCCCCATAGACCAAAGGATAAAAGCGCTATAAGCCTGGGAATAGAGCGATTTTAAGGAACATATATTTGTTAACAATGGTTTGAATTTTTTACAGGCCATCAGATACAAGAAAAGTTATACATGTTATATATCATTTTAATCATAACAACTTGAGGAACATATATAACATGTCAGTTTTACCCCAGGACGAATGGTGTAAAAACAAATACCCCCCAAATAAACAAAATGCGTTGTTTTTTTTTTCAATTTCACCACACATTTATTTTTCTTCTGGTTTTGCAGTGTACTTTATGAAAAAATTCAGCCTGTCATTGCAAAGTACAATTAGTGACGAAAAAAATAAGGGCTCATGTGGGTTTCTAAGTTGAAAAATGTAACTGCTATGGCCTTTTAAGCTCAAGGAGAAAAAAATTTAAACTCAAAAATTTACATTGTGTGAACTTAGCCTAAAGTACATTGTATGTTATTTGGTTAATAACTGTTTACATTTTGATTTAAATACTGTTTTTGTATTGAATTTATGTTAATAAAAGCCTTTATTACCACCTAAACCGGTGGGCCCACAAAAGTCTCATCTGCCTCAGTCAAGAAATCACCATTCCCTCTGCAGAGGCTGCCAGACGTGGCATTCGTGTCAGACAGTCTCCCCCACTCATGTATTGTATATAAGAATATACAGTACACGGGGGAACAAACCCTGCTCTGTATAGTGCTGCTCAGTAGTGCTAGAATAAAGCTGGGGATAAGAAACAGCAGGGCTTATAACTTTATTGCTTTACTGCTTTATTGCTGTAGTAAACATTGCAATTTTCTGACATGTCCAAGTTGCATTTCACAAGATTTATAAATGATTATTTTGAAATGCAGAAAAAATAGAATATACGCAATCAAGTTACTGTTCATTTATATGTACTAAATTGCATTTTACAAGTTGAAATACCTTTCACTCGTACCAAGTCAAACTGTGCCCCAAGAGAAGAAGTTATCTCAACACATGAAATGATGTCTATGTTGGGAATGTTGCTTTACAAGAAAATAATTGCTTTTAAATTTTTTACGTCAAGAGATGTCACTTTTATTTTCCCTGTACAATCAGTTTATTCATAAGTACAGGTGACAATGTTAACTGAAGGGATAAAAAGCCATATTTTTATTCATGTCACTTGCTGAATAGCTCTGCTGTCTAAATCCCAGTTCTCTCCTGACTGCATTTACTATAATCATCAAGTAGCAGATGGTCATTTAAAAAAAGTACATTGTACAATGAAAAAGTAATGAATAGGCAAGAATTTTAGCCCATGGCTCTGCTAAGCAAGAAGGGTTTGCATCTGGCAATATACATTTCCTTTAGAGTTTTGTTGGAATGTTTATCATATTAAAGGAGAATTCCAGGGTAGGATGATTTTTGGCAGAGTGCCAGGGAGGGAAAGGATAAAAGAACTACATGGACTTACCCCCCCTGCTTTACCGCTGATGGCGGTATCCCACAGCTCCGGTCCCCCAGTCACCAGCCACTTCCTGATTAGGCCTTATGCACACGTTCAGTATTTTTTTCTGGTCCTGAAACAACCCGTGAGAAATTGCAGATTGGACATCCGTATTCCATCCGTAATTCCATTTTTTTACTACTCATTGCTTTTCAATGCACTTCATCCGTATTTTTTCCCGGAAATACGGATGCCAACATGTTACAATCCGTAACCAATTGATTTCAATGAGAGGATCCGCAAAAGAAAATGGGTCTGCACCGGGTCCGCACTAGGGCATGTCCTTTTTTTTTTTACGGATTGATTTTCATCCATTTCTGCTACTGATCGTGTAAATAGCCCAAAAGACTTCAATGTGCACTAACTCGGATACGGAAATACGGATCCGTAAATTACGGAACGTGTGAATAAGGCCTTAGAGAGGGGACCTGAGACATGATGGGCCAGGCCCGCACAGCCAGTCAGAGGCCATAGCAGGATCCCACACCGGCCCAATGTCCCCTCTCTAACCAGGAAGTCCCCAGGAACCAGAGCTGCGGTATACCAGCATCAGCACTGGCACGGGGGAGGTCAGTCCACATTATTTCTTTCATCCTCTTATCCTCCAGCACTCTGCCAAGAATCATCCCAGCCTGCAATTCTCCTTTAACATATTACTCACAGAATTGTACTAAGGCAGCAAGTAACAAGTTAATGTTTGCGGGAAGGTCTGCATTCATTATAAGGGTATAAACACACAAACCGTATACGCAGCGTATTTACTGCTGCGATACGCAACAAATACGCAGCAGATTAGATCTAAATAGCTGAACACAGCATCAAATCTGCACCATCAAATCTGCTGCGTATCTGCTGCGTATATGGTGTGTGTGTTTGTACCCTAAGAAGATTTTGACGTTGGAGTTAAAAGAAGAGTTTCCGTTAGCTTTTGCTTAGCATATGGACTGTAGATTGATCTGACTCAAAGTTTACCTCCAGTGAAAAATAGTTACTTCACAGTGATCATAGATGCTCATGTATGCTACATTTGTAAAGTGGTGGCTAAGGGTTCACCTTAATGCTTAATGGTTCCAGTTTACACTTGTGGGCACATAAACTTTAGTTGGAATGGGAAACTTGAACATTATGGAACTTAGGCCCTATTCACACATCCACAAAATTGAACTGTAACAGAAAGTCCGCAATTACGGACACATTTATATCCCATAGTTTTCTATGTGCCTATTCACATGTCCACAATTTTGCAGACTTGTGATTAGGCCAGTATCTGTGCCGCAAAGAAAAAAGGACATATCCTGGTATGGACCATGATTGGACACACCAATAGAAGTCTAAGCTTCTGTGTTTTGTGAACATAAAGAATATGCTTTATATATACAATGATATTAACGATAAGTAAGTTTTTCTTTTTACCTTTCCCCTAGGGCTGCAACAACAGGTCTGAATGGACTTCAAAAACTCAATTAAAAAGGGAAGTTTTTTGAATATACTTTTTTATGCAGTAAAAGGAATAAAGTATGCATGACAGAAAGAAGAATATGCACAACACTATAAGCACTTTGTAAGAGACTGTTGCAATAAAATAAAAAGGTTATGTGCAATAAGGGAAAAGGCTAAAAGAGTGCAATAACTTCATTAATGCAATAGAGACAATATGCTAATAAGTGACTACTGCATATACGTGCAATATGAAAAATGGTGCAATAACGTTTATTGTGCAATAGAGCCATTGTGCAATCGACAGCAGTGCAATACATGGGCCCAGCAATAAAGCGTGGGCAAAGAGATGATGGCCGTGAAGAGTGACATTTAGGGCACACATGAATTTTTATTTATTTTGGCTTTTTTATTGATTTTTGTTTTTTGTTTGCAAATATAATCTTTTTTAAAAGTATGAAATAAAAGTTAAATTTTATATATTTTTCCTGTTTGTCAGTAAGCAGAATATACGTAATGTGCCCAAAATTGGCCGCAAATACAAATTGCTATTGTGACCTCACATGTGTAGCCACTCCTGACAGCTATTTTAACCAGGAAATAGCTGCACATGCACTTTGAAAAGAATGGGTGTGGAAAAATGAATACCTATTGCGCTAAAAAAGTGTTTTTTGTTTTTTTTTTACTGTTGGGTTGTTTAGAAATGAGGGTGTAATGTTCCACTTATCTCTTTCAAAATCTGTAATGTTTGTTTGTTTTTTACAGTCAAAAAGATTAAACAAAGATAGCACACATCTCGTGTTTAATGTAAAAGAGAACTTTCTGACAAAAGAAGAAATGGCGATGGAGGAAGGAAAAAACACTAACCTACAGAATAACTGGTGTTTTTGAAGGACGTAGAAGTTGGCAAGCAAATATTTTTTTTCAATTTACTATACAACATGGGGCTATGCTAGCATACCTCAGTCTGCCATAAGTAAAATCACATGATATAGGTGTCCTAAAGGGGTTATTGAAAAGTTGTATTTAAATAAAACTATTACCCCAAGATTTATAACCTACTAATGTAGAGTTATCACAAACCCATTCCTCTTTCCCTAGACAACACATCATTCTCTGATGTCACAGAAGGCTTTAAGGAGATCTTGTCTCTGAGCTCTAATCCGACCGCCTGAGTGATGTCACCACCTCTGTACCTCTGTGCAGTCTACATCACCATCTCCCTGTCATATACACATACAGTATATGGCTGGGTTCACACTATGTATATTTGAGGCTGTATTTGTGAGGCTGTATAGCAACCAAAACCAGGAGTGGATTGAAAACACAGAAAGGCTCTGTTCACATAATGTTGTAATTAAGTGGATGGCCATCATTTAATGGCAAATATTTGCTGTTATTTTAAAACAACGGCTGTGGTATTGAAATAATGGCCGTTATTTACTGTTATATGGCGGCCATCCACTCAATTTCAACATTGTGTGAACAGATCCTTTCTGTGTTTTCAATCCACTCCTGGTTTTGGTTGCTATGAGGACCTAACATGAGGACCAAATACTGCCTGAAATATACATAGTGTCAACCCAGCCTATATATATATATATATATATATATATATATATATATATATATATATATATAAAATTATATATTATACAGTGGGGGGAAAAAGTACTTAGTCATTCACCAATAGTGCAAGTTCCACCACTTTAAAAGATGAAATGAGAAAACAAATCCAGAAAATCACATTGTCTGATTTTGTAAGAATTTATTAGCAAATTATGGTGGAAAATAAGTATTTGGTCAGTAACAAAATTTCATCTCAATACTTTGTTATAAGTCCTTTGTTGGCAATGACAGAGGTCAAACGTTTTCTGTAAGTTTTCACCAGGTTGGCACACACTGTTGTTGGTATGTTGGCCCATCCCTCCATGCAGATCTCCTCTAGAGCAGTGATGTTTTGGGGCTGTCGCTTGGCAACACAGACCTTCAACTCCCTCCTAAGGTTTTTTATAGGGTTGAGATCTGGAGACTGGCTAGGCCACTCCAGGACCTTGAAATGCTTCTTACGAAGCCACTCCTTCGTTGCCCTGGCGGTGTGCTTAGGGTCACTGTCATGTTGTTGTCAAGTTGTGTTTCTACCAAACAGTTCCACTTTGGTTTCATCAGACCCTAGGACACTCTCCCAATACTATTCTGGATCATCTAAATGCTCTCTAGCAAACTTCAGATGGGCCCAGACATGTACTGGCTTAAGCAGTGGGACACGTCTGGCACTGCAGGATCTGAGTCCCTGGCGGCGTAGTGTGTTACTGATGGTAGGCTTTGTTACATTGGTCCCAGCTCTCCGCAGTTCATTGACTAGGGCCCCCCGTGTGGTTCTGGGATTTTTGCTCACCGTTCTTGTGATCATTTTGACCCCACGGGGTGAGATTTTGCGTGGAGCCCCAGATCGAGGGAGATTATCACTGGTCTTGTATGTCTTCCATTTTCTAATTATTGCTCCCACAGTTGATTTCTTCACTCCAAGCTGGTTGCCTATTGCAGATTCAGTCTTCCCAGCCTGGTGCTGGGCTACAATTTTGTTTCTGGTGTCCTTTGACAGCTCTTTGGTCTTCACCATAGTGGAGTTTGGAGTCTGACGGTTTGAGGGTGTGCACAGGTGAATCCCAGAAAGAATTAGGGATGGTACCAACCGAGTTCGGTTCGGGTTCGTACCCGAACCCTCGGTAATGATTACCGCTGTCTGCCCGCTCCGTGCAGCGGGCGGATCCAGCGGGAGGAACGCCTGGAAAACTGGGATACAGCCATAGCCATAGGCTGTATCCCAGTTTTCAGGCGGTCGTCCCGCTGTATCCGCCCCCTGCACGGAGCGGGCAGACAGCAGGAATCCGATGCCGAGCGTTTGGGTTCATCCGAACCCGAACCTCAGCGGGTTCGGACCATCCCTACAAAGAATACATATAGTAGGTGCTGCAATCTTACTGTGCAATAGTCTGCAGTGAGATGAGATGTTCTGTAACAGCTTTTGGTGAGGAGTAGAGATGAGCGAACCTTGAGCATGCTCCATCGAAACCCGAACTTTCGGCATTTGATTAGCGGTGGCTCCTGGAGTTGGATAAAGCCCTAAGGCTATGTGGAAAACATGGATATAGTCATTGGCTGTATCCATGTGTTCCAGACAACCTTAGAGCTTTATCCAACTTCAGCAGCCCCGGTAATCAAATGCTGATCGTTCGGGTTCGGATGGACTTGAACCCGAACCCGGTTCGCTCATCTCTAGTGAGGAGTTATCAGAAGTGCTGTGGGAGGGGAGTAAGATGGGTGAGAGCACTGTGATGAAGAGCTGAGAGAAAGCTATGTATTCTAAGAATTGTAGAACTGAGAAACTGCTCAACCAAGATATACAACCACAAACTCACTAAGACAGTTTCAGAACTGGGGGAAACATGTTTTACCTGATGTTGGAGTACCTCTTTAAATGCAAAGGTGAGGCCAACAGACATTAGTCAGTCTGCCCTATAATCGTTTTATCAAGGGAGAAATTATCAAATTTACCACCCTCACTTCTTTAATACCAGGTTGCATACTCGTACGGTGCATATCTGAACACTTTTAGTAGACCAGTGAAGGTAACTGTAAAGCCTGGAGTAGTGGATCCACTGGACCGACACCAGCGATGGCACAAACCTCACCAGGGAGCGGAGTCTAAGGGGCCGCTGGTTTTCACCAGAGCCCGCCGCAAGGCGGGATGGACTTGCTGCGGCAGGCGACCCCCAGGTCGCTACCCCTGGCTTGGTTGCTGGTGTCGGCAGGCGAGGCGTGGCAGGAGATGGCACAGGCAATAGTCTGCAGATGAGAGAGCACGTGACAGGCTGGACACGGGAACAGGTGGAGTGACAGGGGAACAGGAACCAGGAACAGGGACTTGGGACCAGGTAACGGACAGGACTCAGGAACAGGGACTTGGGACCAGGTAACGGACAGGACACAGGAACAACAGGGAGCTGGGCCAAACGCTATGGGAAGCATGTAGAGGCTCCAACACAGGGAACAGGGCAAGCTGGGATTTATAGGGGAGTGATTAGGTGCAACTACCAATTAGGAGCGCACTGCCCCTTTAAATCTGAGACAGCCGGCGCGCGCGCGCCCTAGGAGGCGGGGACGCGCGCCCCGGCCGGCACAGCGGGAGACAGGAGCGTGGAGAGGTGAGGCGCCCCCCGGGGCCGAGGTGATAGCAGCGCCGGGTCCCCGACTATGGACACCGGCTGCTGCATGGGGCAGGAAGCGGTCGCGGCGGCGGCCCGGAACGCGGGACGCCGCCGTGGCTGTGACAGTACCCCCCCCCCTTTGGCCTCCCCCTCTTTCTTGCCTGCAGATGGCACAGGAAGCCACAAAGTCTTTGACATCTTGAAACAAACTGGACCACCAGTAGTGGCGAGAGATCCGTTGGCCGGTCTTACGGACTCCAGGGTGCCCGGCCTCCAACGAGGAATGACCCCACTTCAAAATACCTCTTCGAAGCGCAGGGTGAACATGAGTCTTTCCGGGGGGTACTCTCCGAAGCGAGGAGGTGACGACTGGTGCTAGGCGATCAGGCGGTAAAACATGGCAAGGGACTGTGGGTCTGTGGACGAGGACCTTCTGTAAGTTCTCCCGGTGGTGAGAGGACCCGACCTTAGTCTTGGGTACGGAGAGAGGGTACACCTCGGCAGAGAAGGCATCCGCCGAGTCTTGGTCTTCTGCCGGTAGGTCGGATAGAGGCTTGGCTGGGACAGGAAACGACATAGTACACTTGGTCTGAGGTGACCTGAGACACTGGTTGGAACAGTCCTGACCCCAACTGAGAATCTCCCCGGTTCTCCAGTCCAGTTGAGGGGCATGTTCTTGCAGCCACGGGAGTCCCAGGAGGACCGCGGGGGAAGAATGGGGCAGGACGTAGAAGGATATCTTTTCTTGATGTAAAGGACCCACCTGGAGGACTAAAGGTGCGGTCTGGTAGTACACACGGTCGGTAAGAATTTCGCCTGTGACCGAGGAGATAGTCAGGGGCCTGGCTAGTCGGGTCACGGGTAGCCGCCATCTTTGGACCAATGTTGCCGCAATAAAACTGCCTGCTGACCCAGAATCGAGGAAGGCAGTAGTCTGATGATTTCGTCCTGAGAGAGTCCGGATGGAAACTGGCATAGACAGACTTGGAATGGTGGCATTCACACCTAGGGACACCTGTCCCACCGGACCTAGGTGCGAGCATTTTCCGGATGTTTGGGGACGTAGGGGACATCCCAGCCGGAAGTGATCGGAACCCCCGCAATAGAGACAGAGATTCTGCTCCAGGCGCCGGATTCTTTCATCAGGCGTCAGGTGAGCCCGTTCCACCTGCATAGGAATCTCAGGAGAGGGTTGGGACATCGAAAGGTCAGGATTCTGGAAAACCGGCGCCAGCTGGGGATGGCGACGGGAACGGGTTAGTAAATGTTCATGCCGAACCTCCTCCTCCCTCTCCGAAAAACGAGTATCAACTCGGGTGGCCAGTAGAATGAGTTCGTTCAGGGAGGTAGGCAGGTCTCGGGCAGCGAGCACGTCTCTCACACGACTAGACAGGCCCTTCTTGAAGGTGGCCAATAGGGCGGCCTCGTTCCAGTCCAATTCGGCTGCCAGGGTGCGGAACTGGATGGCGTAGTCACCAACAGAGGAGCTGCCTTGAGAGAGGTTGAGGAGAGCAGTCTCGGCTGAAGAAGCACGGGCAGGTTCCTCAAAGACGGAGCGAAACTCGAATAGGAAGGCCCGGAGATTGGCAGCAACTGGATCATCACGGTCCCACAGTGGCGTGGCCCAGGCCAGGGCTCTACCCTCTAATAGGCTGATGATGAAAGCCACTTTAGAGCGCTCGGTGGAAAACTGACTACTCAAAAGTTCAATGTGCATGGTGCACTGAGTCAAGAATCCTCTGCACAACTTAGAGTCCCCAGAGTACTTGCTTGGGAGGGCCAGTCAGAGTGAAGAAGAAGCGTCAGGAGGTGGTGTGCGCTGGGCAGTAGTCTGCTGCTGTAAGGCGGCAGTGAGTTGCTGGATCTGCTGTGACTGTTTCTGGATTTGTTGCGCCTGCTGAGTGACCACTCTGGCGACGTCACGGAGATCGGGCACCTCGCCGGGATCCATGGTTGGAGCCTACTGTAAAGCCTGGAGTAGTGGATCCACTGGACCGACACCAGCGATGGCACAAACCTCACCAGGGAGCGGAGTCTAAGGGGCCGCTGGTTTTCACCAGAGCCCGCCGCAAGGCGGGATGGACTTGCTGCGGCAGGCGACCCCCAGGTCGCTACCCCTGGCTTGGTTGCTGGTGTCGGCAGGCGAGGCGTGGCAGGAGATGGCACAGGCAATAGTCTGCAGATGAGAGAGCACGTGACAGGCTGGGAACAGGAACAGGAACAGGAACGGGAACAGGTGGAGTGACAGGGGAACAGGAACCAGGAACAGGGACTTGGGACCAGGTAACGGACAGGACTCAGGAACAGGGACTTGGGACCAGGTAACGGACAGGACACAGGAACAACAGGGAGCTGGGCCAAACGCTATGGGAAGCATGTAGAGGCTCCAACACAGGGAACAGGGCAAGCTGGGATTTATAGGGGAGTGATTAGGTGCAACTACCAATTAGGAGCGCACTGCCCCTTTAAATCTGAGACAGCCGGCGCGCGCGCGCCCTAGGAGGCGGGGACGCGCGCGCCGGCCGGCACAGCGGGAGACAGGAGCGTGGAGAGGTGAGGCGCCCCCCGGGGCCGAGGTGATAGCAGCGCCGGGTCCCCGACTATGGACACCGGCTGCTGCATGGGGCAGGAAGCGGTCGCGGCTGTGACAGTAACATTGAGATATAAGCTCAACATACCTAATATCTATTCTGTAAATTTCTATGTATACAGATTATATGGAAGACTAGCCAATAAAGTTGTCTATGTGTTTTTATCCTGATGCCACTATATCAGGAAATAAATGTAGTGAGTAACTTCTGTAATCTGTTGTGTTAACTGACATTCCTGCTAAAGACATTGTTTCATCTTTGTACATCCACTGAAAAGTACAAGACAGATGAAAGATAAGGGAAAATTTCATTAGAAGAGTTGAATTTGACCTTGACAAAGAGTAATGGCTGTAGTTTTAATGTAATTTCTTGTCTATGTCTCAGCTTGGAACCAGTACAAGATGTGCTATAGCTTCAGGAGTCATTATAAATGGTCATTTACAACACAAGTTCATCCAACAGACATGTCCCTATTAATCTCTACAATAGAATGAACCAAAGAAATGTTCAGATTTAAATATATAATTATTATGTTGAAGATGTAACCCGCCGCAGCCACTTATTTGCTGAGCGGGACACCAGGGAGCCAAGAGCCGGAGAAGCAGCCATGAGCACGGCAAGGTAATGTATTGGTCAGGCAGTGTCATAGAAAAAAAAATTTGGATCAGTCAAGGCCTGGTTATTCCTCCGATCATTAGAAAGAGCCAGGAGGAGAGCTTGACAGATTTCAAGCAGCCAATAACTGCTAAGGATTTGTATCTGAGTAGAAAAATAATTCTTATACTTCTAATTATGTATGAGCCTATAAAATGGAGGTACTATGTAATTTCTAAAAAGTCAATCCAATATTTATGGTAAACCATTTGAATTACAGCTAAAAGTCTACTTCAATTACACTGTAATCTCTTTGCGTCACATCCATTTCATAAATAGAAGTTTTATAAATTTATTCTAAATCAGATTATCTATTTTGACCGCCCTTTTCCTTCAAAACAGCATCTGTTCTTCTAGGAACTCTTGTACATAGCATCTGAACGAACTCGGCAACAAGGGTCTTCCAAACATTTTGGAGAACTAAGCAAAGACCTGTTGTGGATGTAAGCTGCTCAAACTCTTCTGTCTGTAATCCCAGACAGACTCAATGATGTTGCGATTAGGGCACTGTGAGGGGGTATATTATTATTTCTTCTTTTTTACTTACACTGAAAGGGGTTATCCAGCGATACAAAAACATGGCCCACTATTGTCTCCAGTTTTGCTTCTTAGTTCCATTGAAGTGAATGGAGCTTAACTGCAAACTGCACCTGAACTGGAGACAAGAGTTGTGTTGTCTCTGAAAAAAAGTGGTCATGTTTTTGTAGCACTGGATAACCCCTTGAAGATATAATGTATTCAGACCTGTTAAATTTTTCTTTTTTTTTTTGCAGAAATCAATAGTACAGGCGATTTTAAGAAACTTTGTAATTGGGTTTATTAGCCAAAAAAATTATTTTTATCATTAAAAAGCAGTTTGAAGCTCTCCACTGTGTCTTCATCATTGTGTATGGAGAGGGGAGGGGTGGAGGGAGATGAGGCACCAAAACGGGACAACAAAGAGTTAATTTACAGCTACATCACCGGCTATCTCCTCTGACAGTCAGCACTGACCTCTCTGACTTCTGAATATGGCTTTCATGGAGCTCCCAGCTATGTAATCCTTTGTGCTCTGCTCTCTGCTGCTGAATCATCTCCCTCCTCCCCCCTCCCCTCTCATTAGTCATTAGTTCTTAATGACTTTAGGGTGCAAGGTGCCTCCCTGATGGAATTGCATGAAGGATCAGTATCTGCCAGTATTTCTCAGCATGGAGGGCACCATTAACCCTTTAAGGACCGTGCTAACTTTCATTTTTGCGTTTTCGTTTTTTCCTCCATGTGCTTAAAAGGCCATAGCACTTGTATTTTACACCTACAGACCCACATGAGCCCTTATTTTTTGCGTCACTAATTGTACTTCGCAATGACAGGCTGAATTTTTCCACAAAATATGCTGCGAAACCAGAAAAAAATTATATGCGCAGTGAAATTGAAAAAAAAAAAGCAATTATTTTTCTTTGGGGGGGCTTCATTTTTACGCCGTGTGTCCTATGGAAAAACGTAGTTGTTATATATGTTCCTCAAGTCATTACGATTAAAACAATATAACATGTATAACTTTTATTGTATCTGATGGCCTGTAAAAAATTAAAACCATTGTTAACAAATATACGTTCCTTAAAATCACTCCATTCCCAGGCTTATAGCGCTTTTATCCTTTGGCCTATGGGGCTGAGTGAGTGACTGGGTGTCATTTTTTGCGCCATGATGTTTACTTTCTATTGGTACCTTGATTGCGCATATGCGACTTTTTGATCGCTTTTTATTACAATTTTTCTGGATTTGATGCGACCGAAAATGCGCAATTTTGCACTTTTGGATTTTTTTGCGCTTACCCCATTTACCGCGCGAGATCAGTAATGTGATTAATTAATAGTTCGGGCGATTACGCACGCGGCGATACCAAACATGTTTGTTTGTTTATTTATTTATTGTTATTTGTAAAATGGGAAAAGGGGGTGATTCAGACTTTTATTAGGGGAGGGGATTTTTTATTAATAAAAACACTTTTTTTTACTTTCACTTACAGTAATATGAAGCCCCCTGGGGGACTTCTATATACACAGAACTGATCTCCCATTGAGATCAATCCTGTGTATATAATAGAACAATGATCCATCAGATCATGGCTCTATTATAATGGTCTGCTGCAGACCATCTAAATAGACGCTGAGCCCCGGCCGGCTCAGTACAACCGATCTCCTCGCCGCGATCGCATCGCGGGGGGGAGATCCCCCACTAGACACCAGGGAGCGGGGCCACATTCACTGTTCAAATGCAGCTGTCAGCTTTGACAGCGGCATTTGAATGGTTAATTAGCCGGCCGCGGCGATCGGCCGCGGCGATCGGCCGCGCCGGCTAATACACGCGGTCCCTGGCTGCACATAACAACCGGGGACCGCGCGCTGCAGAGAGGGCTCACGCCGGGAGCCCTCTCTGTTTACTCTTAACGGCCACATGACGGGTATATAAAACCGAGACAGAGTTCCTGTCTCTGCCAGAGATGTCAGCAGAGAGCACTGTGTCAAACTTAAAATAAAACAACATTTCCTGCATGACATATAGTAGCTAATAACTATGGGAAGACTTGAGATTTTTAAATAAAAGTAAATTACAAATTTATATAACTTTCTGATATCAGTTATTTTGAAAGAAAAAGATTTTCGCTGGACAACCCCTTTAAGCCTAACCAAACCTCCATTTCCATTTGCTGAAATGCAGCTTTAAAGCATACTTATCATCTTTGATCGTAGTAGGTATGCTGTCTCTGTCCACAATGCATTGTATGGCACTTCCTTGGGTTCTAGTTCCATCACTGGGACACACGTCAGACATTGGCTGAGCGAGCTGTCACTAATCAAGAAACCCAGAGACGCAAGCAGGAGTGCGCCGGGGGAGGGAGGAAAAGTAAGCATGGTATATTGAAGTCCTGGTCCATTAAAGTCCTATTGGAGCTTCATGGCAAGCCCCTTCAGCTTTTCCCACTGCCCAAAGCGAGCTGCATGGAAGTACTTCACACATCTTGTGCCTTTGAGATCTCAGTTTTAATCTTTTCAACAATGGTTTAGGTTACAACTGACATAAATACTCTCCCTTTAAAAAGACATGTCTGTTCTGTTAAGCTTTATTATGTTCTGTCATATGCAGAATATAGTCCTGCCGATGATGAGGTTGCAGCTCTATTAATCTTTTATATTTCATCTTCCTGTTTCAGTGACAATCTACTTTTTTAAACTTTCAATTTAATAAAATAGTTACTACTGTCAATGAAATATAAGTTAGATGCTCCTGTCACTTACACCTAAATGCCAAGGTTGCAGCGCGATCGCTGCGTTTAAGGGGTTTCACAGAGGCCCGCCATTGACATGTCCTATTATTTCACGGCACAGCTTACAGAGTGGATGGTGGTACAGATCGTGTGAATAGTGTGAATAGTTTCATTGGATTTAATGGCCCCTAAAATTGTCCGTGCTTGTGGATCCGCGATCACTGGCAAATTTAAGGGACAAGTGATATTAAAGATATTAACAATACTAGATCTATATTCACTTAATTTATTTGAAGATCCAAAAGACCTGGTATAGCTTAGGACACACTCTGTATGGCCAAAAACAAAGAAGGAGCCCAATTACCTAATACAGCCCTCTATACATACATTACAGATGGGATACATCAAACTTCTCAATTTTCTAACTATTCTCTAGAATCTTCCCCTACTTTTCCTTGGCCACTAGCAGCTATTCTACATTACTCAATCTCTAAACTACCAAAACATCTAAAACAAAATGTACTACCTAGACATACATTTGCCACTTAGAAAGCAGTAAGAAAATTACATAAACTACTATTTAGCCTTTCCAAATATTTCCCCCATGGGATTCTCCCATTTTCCCACAAGGTAATTGAAACCCAAACTTTCAATTTCAATTTCTTAGCAATTCAATTTCTTAGCAATTTCTCGCATGGAATAGCCTTCATCTCTAAGAACAAGAATAGACTGTCGAGTTTCAGATGAAAGTTCTCTTTTTCTGGCCATTTTGAGCGTTTAATTGACCCCACAAATGTGATGTTCCAGAAACACAATCTGCTCAAAGGAAGGTCAGTTTTGTAGCTTCTTTAACGAGCTAGACTGTTTTCAGATGTGTGAACATGATTGCACAAGAGTTTTCTAATCATCAATTAGCCTTCTGAGCCAATGAGCAAACACATTGTACCATTAGAACACTGGAGTGATAGTTGCTGGAAATGGGCCTCTATACACCTATGTAGATATTGCACCAAAAACCAGAGATTTGCAGCTAGAATAGTCATTTACCACATTAGCAATGTATAGAGTGTATTTGTTTAAAGTTAGGACTAGTTTAAAGTTATCTTCATTGAAAAGTACAGTGCTTTTCCTTCAAAAATAAGGACATTTCAATGTGACCCCAAACTTTTGAACAGTAGTGTATATATATATATATATATATATATATATATATATATATACTGTAAAATAATATTGAAAACAAATAAATCACTAATTAAACAGGTATGCTGGGATTTGAAAATAAATTATTTTAGTTTGCTGAGGCAGTAACAAACTAGAAAAAAAAATTATACTTTCCTATCCCAGTCGCATGACAGGACAACATTATGGCCAATGCTTGGTGAAGTGGGCAGGTCATGCTCCAATCTCTCTAATTTGTTGTATGTGGGGTGTGTGGCTACCTCCTTATTGTTAGCCCAGGAAAGGCCATTGCTTATTTGAGAATACTAGAGTGGGACCATGTCTAGTGTTGATCGACCTGTTCGAGAAAAGTTACGTTCGAGATGAACATCTCAATTTTCTCGAACTCGAACCAAACTTTTTACTGTTTGTTCGAGTTAGTGTTCGAGTTCAAGTTCGAGCACCTTTTTGCCAGCCAATCAGTGCAGAGCTCATAGAAGTGTCAGAAATGTCATTGCTGATGTGTAGGGGTCTCATTGGCTGCTAAAATCCCATGACCATCTCATATATATATCACTGTGATGTGTTCTGGGCGCTATTTTCTGCTCACTTACTGTGCTGTACAGACTGCTCTCTGTCTGTCTGTCTGTCTGTCTGCTTGCCTGTTGCTATTTACCTTAGTTAGTTAGTTAGTGGGGTGTTTAGCAAGCTCAGGGACTTCGAGACAAGCTCAGGGACTTAGGGACAAGCTCAGGAACTGAGGGAGAAGCAAAGACTTAGTAAGATAGCATTTCCCTCTCCATAGACTTGGTGTATGGTGTCACTTATCCAGGCAGGATACGTGGTGTACTCTGGTGTCCGGCACTGAGCAGATCTTTCAAAAGTTCCCCAATGAAGATGGGAGTCGTAGTCTTGATTCCTTCAACTACCTTATTATAAAGAAAGAAAGATCCGCTCAGCGCCGGACACCAGAGTACACCACGTATCCTGCCTGGATAAGTGACACCATACACCAATTCTTCCTACCGACTCTGTCGGATCCTCTGGTGGGCAGCGGGCAATCAAGGCATCTGGCAGTGTGGGGCTCGAAGCACGACCCGCGAAGGTGAGCGGTACCAATTCACGCTGTGTCTTTTCTTCTTTCCAGCCTCTCCATAGACAGCAATACTTAGGTTTGGTAAAGTTGGGTGACCTCCATTATTTTCTTATTCACACTCAGTGGCCAAAAGTCCATTTTTGTCTGTTTTTATGGCTGAATAATATAAAAACCATCTCCTATCTGTTATACGCATCTATCAATCATACATAGGAGTTGCTTAGTTAAAAGTTCATTTTTGCCAGTTTTGGGGGTGAAATACCGTTCAAATATACTGTGTATTATTGTCATATAGATATATATATACTGTATATTATTGTCATATATATATATATATATATATATATATATATATATATATAGATAGATTTATATACCGTGTATTATTGTCAAAAGGATATATATCCAGGAAATAGAGTTTTCTCTGTTACTAAATCTTTCTCAATGGTAAAAAGTGTAATTTTCACAGGGGTATCACCCCAAAAAATAATTTTTGCATTAATAAATAGCCCACAAATAGCTTTCCATCTTTCCAATATCAAACTTGGTGACCTCCACTATACTGACTGCTATACAAGATGCTAGAAAGCTGTGTGACCTCCATTATACTGACTACTATACAAGATGCTGGAAATCTGGGTGACCATCATTATACTGCGTACTATACAAGATGCTAGGAAAGCTAGGTGACGGCCATTATACTGACTTCTATACAAGATCCTAGGAAAGCTGGGTGGCCGCCATTATACTGCGTACTATACAAGATGCTAGCAAAGCTGGGTGACTGCCATTATACTGACTTCTATACAAGATCCTAGGAAAGCTGGGTGGCCGCCATTATACTGCGTACTATACAAGATGCTAGCAAAGCTGGGTGACTGCCATTATACAAGATGCTAGAAAAGCTGGGTAACCGCCATTATTTTCTTATTCACATTCAGTGCCTAAAAGTCCATTTTTGTCCGTTTTTTTTTGGCTGAATAATAATATAAAAAAACGTCTTCCCATATGTTATACGTATCAATCAATCATACATAGGAGTTACTTAGGTAAAAGTTAATTTTTGTCAGTTTTGGGGGTGAAATTCCTTTTAATTTATTTATTGTCATATATAGATAGATAGATAGATAGATAGATAGATAGATAGATAGATAGATATGTAAAGTAGCTTAACGGCACTCCAGATGAGGTGAAAAAAAGGGTTTACATTTATTCACAAAGTGCACAGCGAAGCACTTTGTGAATAAATGTAAACCTTTTTCTCGCCTCATCTGGAGTGCCGTCAAGCTACTTTACATATATACTGTGGACTCGTGGTTGGAGTATTTGCCTGGCACCCATATTTTTCCTGTGCTGCTGAAATTACTAAGAATAGATAGATAGATAGATAGATAGATAGATAGATAGATAGATAGATAGATAGATAGATACCGTGTGTTATTGTCATACAGATCTATATCCAGGAAATAGAGTTCTCTCTGTTGCTAAATCTTGGCAATGGCAAAAGGGGTATCCCCCCAAAATTATTTTTAGCATTAATAAATAGCCCACCCATAGCTTTCTATCTTTCCAATATCAAAGCTGGGTGACCTCCATTATACTGCGTACTATACAAGATGCTAGGAAAGCTGGGTGACCGCCATCATACTGCGTACTATACAAGATGCTAGGAAAGCTGGGTGACTGCCATTACACTGCCTACTATACAAGATGCTTGCAAAGCTGGGTGACCGCTATTATACTGACTACTATACAAGATGCTAGGAAAGCTGGGTGACCGCCATTATACTGACTACTATACAAGATGCTAGGAAAGCTGGGTGACCGTCATTACACTGCCTACTATACAAGATGCTTGCAAAGCTGGGTGACCACCATTATACTGACTACTATACAAGATGCTAGGAAAGCTGGGTGAGCGCCATTATACTGACTACTATATAAGATGCTAGGAAAGCTGGGTGACCGCCGTTGTACTGCCTACTATACAAGATGCTAGCAAAGCTGGGTGACTGCCATTATACAAGATGCTAGGAAAGTAGGGTAACCTCCATTATACTGCGTACTATACAAAATGCTGGCAAAGCTGGGTGACCTCCATTCTACAAGATGCTGGGAAAGCTGAGAGACCTCCATTATACTGACTAATATACAAGATGCTAGGAAAGCTGAGTGACCTCCATTATACTGACTACTATGCAAGATGCTGGGAAAGCTGGGTGACCTTCATTATACAAGATGCAGGGAAAGCTGAGAGAACTCCATTATACTGACTACTATACAAGATGCTAGGAAAGCTGGGTGACCGTCATTATACTGCCTACTATACAAGATGCTGAGAAAGCTAGGTGACCTCCTTTATACAAGATGCTGGGAAAGCTGAGAGACCTCCGTTATGCGGACTACTATACAAGATGCTAGGAAAGCTGAGTGACCTCCATTATACTGACTACTATACAACATACTAGGAAAGATGACTGACCTACAACTAGCATCACTGCCGCCTCAACTCTGCTATGTCAATACTGCAACAACTCTGCTACATCACTGCCGCATCAACTCTGCTACATCACTACCTTACTACCTCAACTGTGCCACGTCACTGCCGCCTCAACTCTGCTACATCACTGCCGACTCAACTCTGCTACATCACTACCTTATTACCTTGACTCTGCTATGTCAATACCTTACTACCTCAACTGTGCCACGCCACCGCCGCCTCAACTCTGCTACATCACTGCCGACTCAACTCTGCTACGTCAACTCTTCTACATAACTACCTTACTACCTTGAATCCACTATGTCAATACCTTACTACCTCAACTGTGCTATGTCACTGCTGACTCAACTCTGCTACATCACTGCCGACTCAACTCTGCTACATCAGTTATCCATTAGAAGGAATAAAGTATTTTACCTTCTTAATTTTTTTTCTGTCATTCTTAGAGCCAAATTTTCTTCACTAAGTTGTTCCATGTATCCAGTTGTAATTCCAGCTTCTGGAATTGTAATTCCAGCTTCTCCTCACCTGTATAGGTATAAAAATTAACCTGAACATCTCCCATTGACTTTAATTGGGTTCGAATTCCAGTCGAACCTCGAACCAAACACCACTACAGTTCGAGGTTTGTCTCGAACTCGAACATTTTACTGTTCGATCATCACTAACCATGTTTCTGAGGACGCCTTAACTTGGTGACATGGTACACTTTGTTTGATCAAATAGTTTGCTAAGATGCTCATTTTTTAATATCTATAGATCAGGTTTTTATCGTGTGTACGCCGAGGGGAGTATGTAGGGTAAGCACTTGCACCTGTAGGTTGCTGTTGCACTTTTTGCTTTTTGTTTATACTTTAGCCACATGCAGCGTGCAACCTACAGTATAAACACAGGCATAGGAGTGTTGTCGACTTTTGCTTTTTTTATGTTTCAATATCTCATCTCAGAAGCAGGCAGAAGACCAGAGCAGTGGAAGACCGAAAGTGCTCTGGTAACTTGTGTCCATGGGCTGTGGGGACCTGGGCACCATTGGAATGGTAAATATGCTGGTGAATATGAATTGGGTTTTATTTACTTATTTATTGTAAGACATCCTCACCCCTTTTAAAGGTTTTTCTTTTCAGGAAAACTTCTGTAACTGATTTCTCTTTTGTTATTTATTTAAGGGAACAATTTGTTAATTCAACAAAATCTGAAGCATTTCTTGATGGAGGAAGGAATATATATTAAATACTTAAAATGTTTTACAGTTGCATAGGAAATCCATACTTATTACCATTTATTTCCATAGCTTTTCATTTTCCAAGTCAGTAGGGTCTGTCAGCCACAGTTGGTGTAGATCATTCGACAGGCCCCACAATGCCGTCGTGACTTCTGTAGTAATGGAAACCATGATGGCTGTGTACAGAGCCTTAGAAACCCATCTGTCTGTTATATTTACTCAGGGGCAGAGCTAGAGGAGGATGGCAGAGATGCTGAGTGCCAGAGAGGGGATGCAAAAAAAAGAAGCAGAACCATTCATTTCCAGGAGTGAAAGAAAGCCATTATCTTTAGTATTGCTTAACTATAGACATCATTTCCTGAGATAGGAAATATTTTAATAGCCATTCTGACACATATCTATTATAGGAACTGATGTAATTTTCCAGTCTTCTTCATGTCTTAGCTTGGTACCATTACCGTGCCTCCAGGAGGTATTATAAGTGGCCATTTAGAACACAAGTTATCAAATAGACAAGATTTCATTTATCACAAGATAAGAATGAACCAATGTAATTGTCAGATGTTAATATTTAATATTTCTATTTCAAAATAGAATTACATACTTGACATCTCATACAGTGATAATGAAGAATTTGAAAACCTGATCTCTGGTCTACAACTGATGAGGTTTCTATATATTAAATATACTTGACATCTCATACAGTGATAATGAAGGATTAGAAAACCTGATCTCTGTTCTACAACTGGTGTCTATGCCGATTCTTTCTTATTCACAGTAACGTTTAACTCTGGACTTTGCCCATGTTCATGGCATTACTATAGGGGGTGCAGCTGTAGCAGTAGCCCCAGGGCTCAAAGGGCAGAGGAGCAGAGGGGACCAAAGGCCCCTCTGCCACATAAAAAACAACAATTGTAAGCAGTAATAAATTAGAAGACATTCCATAATTTTTACTACTACTAATGTTAAGCTAACTGCCTGTAGTTACTGGGCTCTTCTCTACTGGAAATAGAGCGTAGAGAGTCCACAGCTTCCAACAAAATAGATTCTTTATTTAGGGCATATAAAAGTTACAAAAAGGGAGGATAAAAACGTAGGCCACTTTCCCCCATCTCTTCTCTACTACCCTTCTTGGGTTTAGCATTGGCCTTTCTCCAATCATCAGGAACATCTCCTGTTAGGAGGGATTGGTTATACAGATCAGTCAGGGGGGAACAATTACAGATCAGAGAACTCTGGGGTGAACATCAGCTGGACCCATCACCTTATCTGAAACATCGCCCTCTGAAAACACTGGGGCTGAACCCTTACAACTGGAGGCAATGCTATGTTCCGCCATATTGTTGTTGTAAAAGCCTCCTGAAAACATTGAACAGAAGTAGCTATCGTCTTATCTTCATCAATAAATGTATTGTCCCCTGTACTTATTTCTGTAATTTCATAGTTTTTTTTTCTCTTCCTGTCAATTCATTCTGAATGTTTGGGTTTGGCACTTACACCCCCTGTGGGAGGGTATCATGCACAGCAGATCAAACTGCTAGAATACTGTGGATCCCCTTTATGTGTAAGGCCATGATGTGAGGTACCTTCAACTATGGCAAACTCAAGATCTTCCCTGCTTCCATTAGAAGGAGTTTCAAATGAGTGGGTGCCTCCCTGCTTGTTAATGTAAAAGACAGACACTATGTTGTCTATCCTCACTTTCACAGCCAGACCTTGAAGTTGAGGTGTGAACTGTAGCAGGGCTCTAAATATAGCATTTAGCTCTCTCTTGTTTGAAGATTCGTTCTGAGGATAAACAGATTCCCTGAGCTTTCAGGTCTCTGAGGTGTGCCCTCCAGCCTGAGCCTGAGGCATCTGTGGTAAGGACTGGCACCATTTTTTACCTGAGACCACCGTAGAAGAGAAATTCTCACTGACCGAGTCTGATCTTCTTGTCCAGATCCAAATATTTCCTGTTCCAAGTCTGAAGAACTTCCGCTTAGAGAAGCCTCATGTGCCACAGCACCCATGTAACTGCTTCTGCAGCAGATAGCAATAGGCCTAGAAAACGCAACAGCATTCTAATGGACATTCGACGAGGAACTCTCAAAAACTGGCACCCTTCCTGTATTCTCATCTTTTTTTCTGGAGTAGGAAACACCTTCATCTCTTGGAAATCTATTATAAAACCCAGGAACTTTTTTTTCCTAATTGACTACTAAGTGTTGAAACCATCCTAGTGTAGACATTCCACCGATTCGGCTAGGAGAAGCCAATCGTCCAGATATGGTATGACATTTAAACTTTGCAAACTGAGAGTTGCTACTACAGCGCCAACAACCTTTGCAAAAACGAAGGGCGCAGAGGTAATCCCAAAGGGAAGAACTCACTGTGCGAAGAGGGGGTGGAACCTTTACACCTAAGGAGGAGGCGATTGTTTGTTTAATTTTTGTTTTATTAGATATTTCTTTAGGCTGCATTCACACGTTCCGTGAAATTGTCTGTGCACACAGACAATTAAATAGCCCATAGCTTTGTATTGAGCTATTCACATATTTAGTGTTTTCCTGGGTATCCATTCCATTCAAAAATAGAACATGTCATAACTTGGAGCAGGCTCGTCCCTCCCTATGGGACAATTGTGACAATTATTATGCTAATAGTGATCAACGTTTTAAAATGTGGGAGGTGGTCTTGGCAGAGATGCCTGGAGAGGAGTGACCATAGAGAAAAAAAAGCAGAGCTTCGTAAGTTTACTTTCATTTGTTTTAAATTCTTATTTCTAATGTTAAATTTAGTTTGCTTGAACATTTTTTTTTCCTTTTGCAGTAACTTCTGTTACTTCCATTCGCCATGTGCTGTCTGTATTTGTCATGGTGTCTATGGCTGATGGCAGTATTCTAGGCAGTGGTGGGCACATGCATCTTGCATACCTCCATCCACCGGGGTCCAGATCTCTAAGGGGCCGATAATCGGCCGAACCGGCCCAATTCGGCCGATTATCGCTCGGTGGAATAGAGAAAACGATCAGCCGATGATCGTGTCATTGGCTGATCGTTTATTTAGGCCCAAACCTAAAATCATCGGTCACCCACTGCACGTCGCTTCGTGGAATAGCGATGCACGGCAAGCGACCAACGATTTGAGATGCACCTTACATTACCTAGCAGGGCTTCTCTTCCGCTCCATCTTGCTCCCCGGGTCCCGTGCCCGGGTCAGCTTCGGTGTGGTCTGACTGAGCTGTCAGACCGCCCAGCCAATCACTGCCCGTGACCGCCGCGGCCAGTGATTGGCTGAGCAGTCTGACAGCTCAGTCAGGCAGCTCCGGAGTTTATGCTGCGCCGCGGGACCCGGGGAGGAAGACGGAGCGGAGGAGAAGCCCTGCTAGGTAATGTATGCTGCAAGGGCTGCAAGGACATCGGTAACAATGTCCCTGCAGCCCTCGCTAACGATTGTCGGGCCGTGGAATAGGCCCAGTAAACGAGCGCCGATCTAGCAGATCGGCGCTCCTGTACATCATTGATCGTGCCCTGCTCATCCCGTGGAATAGGACCCTTAGTCAGCTCATTCCAGTGGCTGCAGAGGGGGGCTGGGCCTAGACACAGATGATGTCACAGAGGGGCCTATGGCCAGGGTCGGCTCCAGGTTTTTGTGGGCCCTTGGGCAACAGAGCCTCAGTGGGCCCCTCATCCATCCATCCACTATGCACAATCACTTGACTGACACAAATTACTGACACCAACACACATTACTGACAGACAGACAGACACACACACACATTTACTGTCTGACACACATACTTACTGACTGACACACACACACACACAAACTTACTGACTGACATACACACATTTATTGACTGGCATACACACTTACTGACTGACACACACACATACATACACACATCCCTCTCTCTCTGTAGGACGCTGATAGGCCCTGCTCCTTCTCTGTCTTCTAATGTTCAGGCCGCTCACCCTGTACTACAGTGAACTGGCTAAACATCAGAATACCGGGCCCCTCTCCCTCTCTGGGCCCCTAGAGGCACTGTGGGCCCCGGCACTTACCCAAGTCAGCCTTGTGCTGATGCTGGCCCTGCCTATGGCGGTGATGTGGGCAGGACGAAGTGGCATAGTGCCCAGGTGGCACAATCCACTGACGATAAAAAGCATTTTTCACTGCACCAAGCACTATAAAGTAAGGTATGAAAACTGCAGAATTTAGGCTTTACGGGTGTAGAGAAGTCCTCATACAGAAAGGGGGTGACAGTATCACTTTAAGTGGAGGAACCACTTTAGAATAGACTAACAAAATAGGTTTACATCTGCTGGACTGTAGGCCCAAGCAAGACACGGCAACACAAGGCACACTCTGCAGAATGCTATGCTATGATTGTCTTATTACTGTTCAAAGAAAAAAAAAATTCCATCTACCCAATTACCTCAAGGCACAGACAAATATACATCTGATTTACTAAGTGAATAAAGAAGTGAGGAGTGCCCTTGTACCCAAATACAACATATTGATCAACATATAATTGTGGAATGATACCATCCTGTTGATAGATTCAACTAATGGCTAGATATTCTTTGATACACAGTTGCACAATTCTGGAAGGCCCCATGGTATTTTTTTAATACAAGGTTAATTCTAATTATTTTAGTATTTATATATATATATATATATATATATATATATATATTACTGTATTATGCTGCTTATGATATAGTGGGTATTACAGCCATGGGTAAGGCTACGATACAGCCGACAAATTAGAAACATTTTATTTCTGCTAGAGATCTGATCACAGGAATACAGTAAACTACAATATATTGCTATCCACTGAGATTAAATACTGGCGAGCCATGTGCATGAGTAGACGTATAATTCACCAATATCTTTAGTGTGTGCCATTTTCTTTTTAATCATGGGCTGGTGAAGTGTATGTCCGTGTGCATGGCTTCCCAGTATTTCATCTCAGGGGCTAGATATATTTTATTGTAGTTTATTCCTGTGATCACAACTATCTTCTTTTGATCTATAGCAGAAATAAAATGTATAGTGTAAACTGTATTGTAGATTAGAATTACATCCCTCGGCTGATAGTGGCCACTCAAGAACTACTATTTTTTACAGACATAAATGTGTTGGTCTTTTTAATATAATGTAACTTCTTAAGGCTATGCTGGATGTCAACATAGCCGAAGATAAGACGGCTGTCAATCAATCTTGGAGATGACAAGGGAGGCCTGGAGACAAAGCTGTGGCCCGTGATCAGTGTTACAGACCTAACTGTGTGACACTGTCACCTGGAATTAAAGACCTTTTTCTATAAACACACGGGATCATAGAACAGTGATGAAGGGACCTATGCAATGCTCACTTATTAGGTGAATGGAAAGTGGCAGCACTGATATGTGCATGTGCTGTTTCTGACATTGACATCATTAATATGAGCAGCAACAGTGTCATCAATTTCATTAAACCCCATACCATCAACATCATAAATATTTCGTACTACAGTGCTACTGTACCTGGATACCTGTACTCTCCTGCTAGCTCACATAGTATGTGTTATACTGATCTTGTACTGTATGTATTGTACTAACTGCTCTCTACAGGGGCAGAATTACTGCCGTAGCAAGGGGGGGGGGGGGGGGGGGGGCGGTAGCCTGCTCAGCCCTGCAATGTCCCTGGTTAGCCATTCAGCCATTCACTTTACACTAGGGGGCCCAACACTTTAGAATCCCTCTTCTGTGCTCCTGAGACACTTATTGTTATGCAGACATGGCCAAGGTTGCACACAAAGAGGGAGAGAGACACCTGCAGGTCACAAGACCTGCAGGTCCTCAAATTATGCAACTTGTATAACTTTTATTTTATTTGTCGGCTTTTAATTAAAAAAAAAAACTTTTTAAAAAGTGTTTAAAATTCCCTGTATTCCCATCCTTATAACGTTTTTATTTTTTTGTCTATGGGGATCTGTACTTTCTATTGGTACCTTGTTTGCATATATGCGATTTTTTGATCACTTTTTATTACATTTTTTCTGGATTTGATGCGACCAAAAATGCGTAATTTTGCACTTTGGAATTTTTTTGCACCATTTACCATGCGAGATCAGGAATGTGATAATTTAATAGTTTGGGCAATAATGCACGCGGCGATACCAAATATGTTTATTTATTTATATTTATAAAATGGGAAAAGGGAGGTGATTTGGATTTTGATTAGGGGAGGAGGGGGTTTTATTAATAAAAAAAAAAAAATCTTTTTTTCCAAGGGGACTTCTATATAAACAGCATTAATCTCTCATTGAGATCAATGCTGTGTATATACAGTTGTAGATACAGTTTGTAGATACAGGATGGAACTGCAGATCCCCATAATGCAGAAGCGTAGTACAACAGGCTAGAATAGTGAAGCAGGGCTGCTGTCAGAGGTCTATGTGGTCACATGACAGTATAATAATATAGTATAGTAATATAGTATATATTATAATATTTTTTATATATTAATATATATATATGTATATATATATATATATATATATATATATACAGTGGTTTAAGAGTAACTTGGATTAAGAGCGTTTTGGTTTAAGAGATCACAGTTTTTCAAAATTGTGACTTGGTTTAAGAGCACTGCTTTGGTTTAAGAGCCCCTTGTACTGGATGGGAGCGCGAGTGGAGGAGGGGCATGGTCTTAATAGCAGGGTATACAGCACTGTGGTCTGACCCAGGAAGTCTCCCTTACCTTCCAAATCATAGCAGATCGACTTCAGGTTTGGGCTCACATCAGGGGACAGGACTGTGTCAGGGTACAGTCAGCTCTTGTGTTTCCCATCCTCTCCATTACTGTACAGTAACTTATATCACATATTCTGCTGTTTCAGAATGTTTGTTTCATCTGTTTTACATGTTATTGAGAATAATAAATCAATATTTTTGAGGTGTGGAATCAATTGTCTGCATATCAGTGATTTCTTATGGGAAAATGTGCTTTTATTTAAGAGTGGATTTGGATTACAAGCACGATCCCGGAACGAATTATGCTCGTAATCCAAGGGACCACTATATATATAAATATATATATATATATAGACCCTTTAGTGTAGCATCCCCTCCATGCAGAATAGCCCCCTCTGTGTAGCATCCCCTCCATGCAGAATAGCCCCCTCTGTGTATCATCCCCTCCATACAGAATAGCACCCTCAATACTCAAGACCAATATTTCCCAATGCTCGGGTGCTCGTTTCAAGTAGCGAACCCCATTGAAGTCAATGGGAAACTCGAGCATTCTTGCAGGGGACCAAAGCTCTGCACAGGTTGCGTGAAAACCTGGAAACCTCAGAAAATGATGGTAACAACACGGAAATGGACAGGAAACAGCAGAGGCAGCATGCATGGATGCCTCTGGGGCTGCCTAATCGCACTATTACGCAAAATTATGGGCAACAGCCAGGTGGTTGCCCTTAAGACAATAGTGCTGACCCAGACCAAGATGGGCAAGGCACATGTGCTGGCACATGTTAGGAAAGCACCCAATTAGGTGAAACAAAGCATGGCAGTGACAACAGAGTGATCAAGTTAGACTGAGGTAGCAGCTGAACCACTCAAAAGAAACATTTTCATGCACCCCTTTAAATCCCGTTGCCTATGACAACTACAGATGGCATTGGCAAGGGGGAAATCAAACAGCACCCACCGCTAACTGTCATTGTGTGTGTGTGTGTGTTATATGGTCAGATACATTATACAGTGGTGGGGTTCTCATAGAAACCATGTAAGAGACCCTGTAATTTGAATGTTCACACTTTAAATCCTTTAAAGAGTATCTAAGAGAAGTATAGAGTATGTGTGTAACTGGTGCTTTTTTATTTTTATTTTTTAAGGCACCAGTTGCACAGTGAGGATAGGTATAGCTGAACCACAGATCCCAGCCAGCCAAGAGAATGTCAGCAACAGGACAAATTGACTACTGACAGCTGCACTACAAGTCCAAGCCAGCAGCCAAGAGTAGTAAAAAAAATATGTTTTAAAAATGATAAGCCCTTAGAAGGACTGTTGGGTTCTTTGTGTCGGATTCCTGCCTAACCCCACAGCTCTCTCCCTATGCTCATCCAGCCTGCGTCTGAAGCGAGCATCGCGGGACCTGTTTCTTATATGCCCAGCTCATCTGATCTGGCTAGCCAATTGCTGCTATCGACATGTAGGGTTCCTACTTGATGTTACGAGCTCCCAAAGCCTCTCCTGAATGATGATTGGCTGAAAAAAGGCCGCCAAACATGCAGCAAGAGGAAGAGGCCATTGTCTCGAGTATCGTAAGATGCTCATCCGAATAAAGAGCACCATCGAGTACTAAGCTTGAACGAGCATGCTCGCTCATCTCTACATCCATAGCATCCCCCCATGAATAGCCCCCTCGTGTAGCATCCCCCATGAATAGCCCACCGTGTGTAGCATCCCCCATGAATAGCCCCTCTGCTGTGCAGCCCCTATGAATAGCCCCCCCATGTAGCTTCCCCCCATGAATAGCCCTCCGCGTAGCATCCCCCCATGAATAGCCCCTCTGCTGTGCAGCCCCCATGAATACCCCCCCCCGTGTAGCATCTCCCCATGAATAGCCCTCCCCCGTGTAGCATCCCCCATGAATAGCCCCTCTGCTGTGCAGCCCCCATAAATAGCCCCCCGTGTAGCATCTCCCCATGAATAGCCCTCCCCCGTGTAGCATCCCCCAATAAATAGCCCCTCTGCTGTGTAGCATCTCCCATGAACAGCCTCTGTGTAGCACCCCCCCATGAATAGCCCCTCCTGTGTAGCATCCCCCCATGAATAGCCCCTCCTGTGTAGCATTCCACCATGAATAGCCCCCCTGTGTAGCATCCCCCATGAATAGCCCCTCTGCTGTGCAGCCCCCATGAATACCCCTCGTTGTGCAGCCCCCATGAATACCCCCCCATGTAGCATCCCCCCACGAATAGTCCCCCCTGTGTAGCATTCCCCCATGAATAGCCCCCCCTGTATAGCATCCCCCCATAAATAGCCCCTCTGCTGTGAAGCCCCCATGAATACCCCCCTGTGTAGCATCTCCCCATGCATAGCCCCCCCTGTGTAGCATCCCCCAATGAATAGCCCCTTTGCTGTGTAGCATCCCCCATGAATAGCCTCCGTGTAGCATCCCCCCATGAATAGCCCCTCTGCTGTGCAGCCCCCATGAAAAGCCCCCCCTGTGTAGCACCCCCCATGAATAGCCCCTCTGCTGTGCAGCCCCAATGAATACCCCCCGTGTAGCATCCCCCCATGAATAGCCCCATCCCTGTGTAGCATCTCCCATGAATAGCCCCCCCCCCCTGTGTAGCATCCCCCCATGAATAGCCCTCCCCCATGTAGCATCCCCCCATGAATAGCCCCTCTGCTGTGCAGCATCCCACGAATAGTCCCCCCTGTGTAGCATCCCCCCATGAATAGCCCCCCCTGTGTAGCATCCCCCCATAAATAGGCCCTCTGCTGTGAAGCCCCCATGAATACCCCCCCGTGTAGCATCTCCCCATGAATAGCCCCCCCTGTGTAGCATCCCCCAATGAATAGCCCCTCTGCTGTGTAGCATCCCCCATGAATAGCCTCCGTGTAGCATCCCCCCATTAATAGCCCCTCTGCTGTGCAGCCCCCATGAAAAGCCCCCCCTGTGTAGCACCCCCCATGAATAGCCCCTCTGCTGTGCAGCCCCCATGAATACCCCCGTGTAGCATCCCCCCCATGAATAGCCCCATCCCTGTGTAGCATCTCCCATGAATAGCCCCCCCGTGTAGCATCCCCCCATGAATAGCCCTCCCCCATGTAGCATCCCCCCATGAATAGCCCCTCTGCTGTGCAGCATCCCATGAATATTCCCCGTGTGTAGCATCCCCCATGAATAGCCCTCCCATGTAGCATCCCCCCATGAATAGTCCCTCTGCTGTGCAGCCCCCATGAATAGCCCCCTGTGTAGCATCCCCCCATGGATACTGTTCTCTCCAGGACTCTGCTTCTTGTTCCTCCGTGCTGGTCCGTCCAGGAAGTGACGTCACCCATCAGAGGATGCTCTTGCAGACATACCTGCGCACAGCACATCTGCTGCCAATGGAGTGTAGTTTAAAGGTGCAGTGCGGCCGTAAGTCGATCCGGCGGCCGTGGCCCCTCAGTGCACATGAGGGACTGGTCCGGGGACAGAGGGGCAGAGGTGTGCGGTGGTGGCGTTATTATAATGGATGCAATCTTGCTGGGCCCCCCTGGAGTCTAGGGGCCCGGGCGGTTGCCTAGATTGCCCTCATTATAATCCGCCTATGGCAACAGAAAAGGGGCAAATCTTCCCCTCTTCCATGGTGTACGCCTGGGGCACATTTTGATAAATGTCCCCCAAAGAGTTAGGCATTGGGTGGGGGGCATTCAAAAGTTTGCTATGGGGCCGAGCCATTTCTAGTTACACCCCTGGCTCTCTGGCTATGCTACCTCTACTGTACTGCTATCTGTGCTACATAGAATGTATAGTATCTGTGTTAGAAAAAAAATGGACACAGGTGAGAGCTGCTCCATATAACTTGGTGAGTATCTGTGTATTCTATAGAGTACCCTAAAGTATACGTCCTCTATATAGAAAGTGATTTACATGTATTTGTTTAATCTGCTTATTTCCCTGTAATGCTTATATCCTTAACTTACAATATATTCAGGTTGCAATAGCTACCCTGGAACAAATGTAATACTGGGAGAGTGTTGAATATTTCAGTCCACCATTACATAGCATCACCTTGACAAAGCTTTGCTCCTATTTTCTTTCTCCATTAGTTTTCCTGGCAAAAGAATCATTAGAATTGATTTATTGTGGTTGCAATGTGCAGCTCTGTACAAGAGCAGGTGCCCTCTCTAGGTTCTTTCAGTTAACGTTTCAGAACTTCTCTCTGCTCTAAATTTATCTACTCGGCATCCAACAGGAAAAAAAGCTTCTTAGGGTCATTTAAGGGATTGGTACATCTGTCGGTCTAAATAATAGAAAGACATCTGCTGAAGTTTAGTATGTGACAGCCAACGTGACACGAAATAAGTTGTTTGAGTGTAAGCTAGAAATTATTTATTACTTACAGAAACATTCTGGAGAGGAGGGATGCTATTTCCATGAAGAACTGTTGTTTGGGTGATATAAAAGACACACTGCACTGATGGGTCATTTTCAGCTGTCACAGTTTATGAATACCATTCATACATGAACATGTATAACAGTGGATTTTCCACACTCATTATATTACTCAAATCTAAAAAGACTCATTTCATTTAATACTGTAATATTAAAGCAAGTGAACCATTTGCTAACTCAATTTTTTTTTCACTTCCTTGTCGATGTCGGCATGGGGATCCCGATGGTGTTGTACACTTTTCAAAACGCTGCTCAGCCCTGGAGGTGGACCTGGCACCCCCAGTATAATGATATCTTCTCGCTGATACGTCTCCATTAGAATCAAGCCTGGCTGCATCACAGAGGGGAGGGGATATCATTACACTGGGGGTGATTGGCCCCCCTACACTACATAAAGCGGGCCAGTGCTGGCTTCAAGCATGGGAAATGGGCATTTTGAAAAATGGACTGCAGTACCAGGATCCCCACGCCGGTACTGACAAGGTAGTTAAAAACTTGCATTTAAATTAGTATTCCAGCGACAAATGTTTCCTTTCCAATGAGCTGCTGTCAGAAAGTTATTTAGATTAGTAATTTACTTCTGTTCACATGTCTTGTCTTCCAGTACTTATCAGCCATGACAGAAACTGTCACAGAGCAGGATAGATTTGTATAGGGATTTGCTGCTTTTGGCAGTCCCTGTCACTGACAGATGTGGCAGCACTGTGTCAGACCGGAATAAGCCAATTCCTGCAGGACATACAGCAGCTGATAAGTGCTGAAAGACTTGAGATTTTTAAATAGAAGTAAATTACAAACCTGTATAACTTTCTGACACCAGCTGATTTGAAAGAATTTTTGTTCCTGCTGGAGTACCCCTTTACCCCCTTAAGGACAGAGCCAACTTGAATTTTTGCACTTTGTTTTTTTTTTCTCCTTGTGCTTAAAAGGCCATAGCACTTGCCTTTTTTCACCTAGAAACCCACATGAGCCCTTATTTTTGCGCCACTAATTGTACTTTGCAATGACAGACTGAATTTTTTTCATAAAGTACACTGCAAAACCCAAAAAAATTCAATGTGTGGTGAAATTGAAAAAAAAAAAAAAACAAAGCATTTTGTTTATTGGGGGGTATGTGTTTTTTCGCCGTTTGCCCTGGTGCAAAACTGACTTGTTATATATGTTCCTCAAGTCGTTACAATTAAAACGATATGTAACATGTATAACTTTTATATTACAAGATTGGTTTGTAAAAAATTCAAACCATTGTTAACAAATATATGTTCCTTAAAATCGCTCCATTCCCAGGCTTATAGCGCTTTCATCCATTGGTCTATGAGGTGTCATTTTTTGCGCCATGATGTGTTCTTTCTGTCGGTACCTTGACTGCGTATATGCGACTTTTTGATCGCTTTTTATTACAATTTTTCTGGATTTGATGCAACCAAAAAATGTGCAATTTGCACTTTGGAATTTTTTCGCGCTTACACTGTTTACCGTGCGAGATCAGGAATGTGATAAATTAATAATTTGGGCGATTACACACGCGGAGATACCAAACATGTTTATTTATTTATAACATGGGAAAAGGGGGGTGACTGGTGAGGCCGCGCCCCCCCCCCCCCCCTCTGAACTCCCCGAGGCATTCACAGGGCGTAAATATACACCCTGTGTCTTTAAGGGGTTATAAGGCCATACCGCTTTAATTTTTCCCCTACAGATCCATATGGGGTCTTATTTGGGACACCAATTGTAATTTGCAATGACACAAAATTTTTCTATAACATATGCTGCGAAACAAAAAATAAATAAATAATTATATATATATATATATATATATATATATATATATATATATATTTGCATGGTGAAATAGAAACTTTTTTTTTCATTTGGAGGGGGGTCGTTGGCGTTCATCTTTATGCCGTTTGCCATGTGGTAAAACTGACATGTTATCGATGTTCTTCAAGTCAGTACGATTACAACCATAAACAATTTATATAACTTTTATTTTACTGCTTTTAAAAAAAATGTAAACTTAAAAATAACTTTGCTTTATTTTGATCCTTAAAACTAGAGATGAGTAAAAGGCTTTATCTGATCTGTGCTCTGCTTATCAAGGCGCCGGCCTTTTAGCACTGCTCCGTTCCTGGACTCTCCACCGCGGGTGCCAGAGAAAAGCTGGATCCATTTTTATTTAACCCTTTGATGACCCTTTGGGCTTTTATTTTTTCCTCCTCATGTTAAAAAGACCATAGCGCTTGCATTTTTTTTTCACCTATAGACCTACATGAACCCTTATTTTTTGCTACACCAATTGTACTTTACAATGGCAGACTTAATTTTTCCATAAAACATGCAACAAAAGTGGAAAAAGTTACTCAAGTCTGATTACGCACACGGTGATGCCAAACACACACAGTTTTGACAGCTGCATTTAAATGTCTAAGTAGCCAGCAGATCGGTGCATTGGGGACAGTAGTTCCGCCCCCAGTGCACCAAAACAACTAATTAGCATAGCGATTAAACTCCTAATAGCACCGAAACAGCACAGAGGATGAAGGTAAGAGACATGACCTGCTGTTTTCCTTTAAGTAACAAGAATCTTGGCTAGATAGGTTTTTGCCATTATTGGATATGTCATTATACTGTACTGTAATCCTTGCCTTTAATGGAGAACAATAAAAATATGTTTATCTCACACACACAAAGTTGTTTTATAGCTACGTTGACCTGGAAATGTATGTTCTGTGCTTTTTTTTTTTTTCTTCCATTTCTCAATCCTACATTAATCTTAGCCTATGGAACCTATAAATACAGCATTTCATTATTCTGTGTAATTTATTTACCCTAAGGCTATATAAGCGTGATATAGGAATCATAAACCATGATTATGTATAGTTCTATTTGTAAACTGAGGCATACAGCCCAAAGACTTTGTTCACAAAATGGCACAAACACTTTTACTCATAGCATGTAAAAACAAACTGCAAAACAAAAATTATTTGTAAACTGAAAGAATTACACACAACTGTGCAAATTGTGTGTGTGTGTGTGTGTGTGTGTGTACAGCTAAAGAAAACAAATACAACATGCATGTGTGTGAAAATCTTTTAATTGAAAACAGTTTGTGGATCTTTTCCAGAGTAACGCTTTTCATTCAGGATGAAAAAAATAAATCCAATACAGTAACACAATTGTGCTATACGGCGCGACGTCAGAATTTCAACAGAACCATATTAAACCTCATGACACCAGTCTTGCCATACTGCACTGCAGACATTGGGATATGATGGTTTTGTCTGTACTCCCGTTGCTCAAAGATTTGAAACACATGACACATGATTACTGTAAGTGGCATACAGCTTTTAAATATACCCAATAGGGAAAACTGCTTTTCATTTAGTTACAAACACAAGGTATTGTATAACAATAAATATCACTGCAGAAATGGAACGATGGATCCAGCACCACGGTAACTTCCAATTCAAGTTGTCTTTATTGTAGAAAAATACAATCCATGAGTACAAACATCAACATGATTTGGGTAGCCTAATCCTTAGGGCCCTATTACATGGGACGATTATCATGTGAAAAATAGTTATATATCGTTTAAATTTAAACGATAATCGTTCTGTGTTATTGTAGGCAACGATTGAAAAATTGTGTGATCGTTGATTTAGATCTGAACATAAAATTATAGCTAATCGTTCTCTGTAATTCCACATTAGTTCGCTCAAGTTCAGCATTTGTTCATTAATCGTTCAGTATAATTGCACATTGTTCACTGTTTTGCTGAGATCAGAAGGAATAAACGCTCATAGTAACTATCACAATAACAATCGTAGTAACGATCGTAACTAAGGGTCCATTTACTCAAAAAGATTATCTGACAGATTGTCTGACAAAGATTTGAAGCCAAAGCCAGAAACAGACTACAAACAGAGAACAGGTCATAATGGAAAGCCTGAGATTTCTCCTCTTTTTAATCCTTTCTAGGCTTTGGCTTCAAATCTTTGGCAGATAATCTTTCCGTGTAAATGGATCCTAACAACCATTGTTCTGAGTAATATGGGGAACAATTTCAGGTTAACGATAAACAATCTCTTTTGCGATTGTTTATAGTTAGTCGCTAAAAATCGTTCAGTGTAATAGGACCCTTAGTCATGGTATATATAAAACACTCAAGTGCATGCTATAATACCCCTGAGGGAGATCACATGACCGCCCCAAAAAAACGCTCCCAATTACATGTTATGTATGCTGTCTCTGCCCATTATGTCTTAGGTTTTAAACCTGTTCTAAATTTTCCATTGTTGGTATATTTCACCTGGGAGTGCTTTTTGGGTCATGTGACCTCCCCCAGCGGTATTATAGCATGCACTAGAGTGATTTATGTATACTAAGGATAAGGTTGCCCGAAACAATTTGTTGGTGTTTGTACACATGGATTTTCTACAACCTAAATTGGAAGCTACCATGGTGCTGGATCCATTCATTACAACGTGTATGCTGGCTGTTCCAACCATGAGGAGGATCCATGCACAACTCAGTTTTTGTAAGCTTTTTTTTCATTACTAGTATCAATAACTACCACTGAGGTTATCAGCAATACCAGCTACTAACTTCTTGGTGTCTACAAGACTGATCTTCCTGATCTCCCTACTGCACTCTGTGTAATTCTATACAGAGCATCATTTTAGTTTGACATCATAATTTTCATGTGTCATCGGGGTGGTCCCCAGAGGAGTCTCCCCACCCCATTGGCCTTGGATAGTAGAGGTCATCTTGATTAGATATAGAAAGAGACCCCTCAATCAAGTCAGGCGAGGAGGCAGAAGCCACCAGGCAGCTTGAAAGTGATAGATTCGTTTTACAGGCACAATGACTTTTCCTTAAAGCGACTCTGTACCCACAATCTGACCCCCCCCAAACCACTTGTACCTTCAGATAGCTGCTTTTAATCCAAAATCTGTCCTGCGGTCCGTTCGGCGGGTGATGCAGTTATTGTCTTGAAAAATTACTTTTAAAATTGCAACCCCGTGCCCTACAGGCGTATCTGTGCCCTAACTTTGCACCACCCCCTCCGTCCCTCCTCCCCACCCTCTTCATCATTAGGAATGCCACTGGAACATTTACTTCTGTTTGAACATTGCACAGGTGTCTTAACGATCCAGCCCATGTGCTGTGGTAACAGGTGGGGAATAGGAGGAAATCTGCCTGGAGCATTCCTAATGATGAGGAGGGTGGGGAGGAGGGACAGAGGGGTGGTGCAAAGTTAGGGCACAGATACTCCCGTAGGGCACGGAGCTGCAATTTTAAAAGTAATTTTTTATGACAATAACTGCATCACCAAACAGACCGCAGGACAGATCTTGGATTAAAAGCAGCTATCTGAAGGTACAAGTGGTTTGGGGGGTCAGATCGTGGGTACAGAGTCACTTTAAAGCAGACTACTAAACTGAGGGGAAATTGAAGTTAAAATGTGTAAACAGAAACTACAAAGACAAAGATTGAGATCTGTATAGATCTATGCAACATGCAGCAGAGAGAGCATCAATACATTAATTATATGGCAGGTCTACTGCTCACCAACTGGGACACCCACCGTGCACTGGCATAGGGTACCTAAGATCCCCATTATTTTCCATTCCATCACCACAATGAGTAGTAGCTAGATTAGTGTGTTTTTCAAGCATGCACCTTGCCACTCTATTTAATCTCTTTGGGGGTGATGGAGACTGAACCCTAGAGCCTAAATTGAGCAGTATGGTCAAACTTGTCCTTACTAGTCAGACAATAAGGAGAGGGGTCTCAGCACCTATATTTGTCTGAATATAGGGGGTCCCACTGGAGGGCTTTGCATGTATCCTGTGTATGGGAAAAACAGTAAATGTCCATTGTGAGAGTCCCCTTTAGAAAGGTGTTAATACAGCTCTAGGTATTCGGTACATAAGGGAGATTTATCAAACTGGTGTAAAGCAGAATTGTCTGACTTGCCCCTAGCAACCCATCAGATTCCACTTTTTATTTTTCAAAGAATCTGTGAGAAATTAAAAGTGGAATCTGATTGGTTGCTAGGGGCAAGTAAGACAATTCTACTTTACACCAGTTTGATAAATCTCCCCCATAGTGTTTTACAATGTGGAATAACCAGCAACTGGGCAAGAGAGGAAATCCCAAAGTTTTAACCTTACTCCACTGCATAATGCAGCTATCTAGCTGTTGATTTCTATGTATGACATCAATACAATTACAGATCTTACAAAGTGGGACCCGGGAGATTTCGTATCAAGGTGTCAAATAGCTTCCTATTTCAGCACTGTTACTATATGGCAACATGTTATTGGTCTTTGGACTAGAGGTTAGAAAAGACACAGCAACAGAATTGTGTTCTAGGAAGCAAAGTGCCCCAAGAGATGAATTATTGCGGCTTTCTGCATCTGGAGACTTCTCAGTATCAATCCCATCCTCTGAGAAAAGATTGGATTATGATTTATGTGACTGCCAGAGATATTGAGAGCATCCATCATAAGATATTACAATACATACCAAAATCAGTACCATGACACACACACACACACACACACACACACAGCATCTTTACCATCTGTATCTTACACACTGGCATCAAGGTTTTTCACACATTACCATATACTTCATATGTTACTCCAGGATAATGTTAAGCTCTTGGCTAGTACATGAGTGTTGAGAAATGTTTTGTCCATGAATATTGTCACTATATTTACTAATCAGGATGGTATATTAGAGAGGTAGCGAACCTCGAGCATGCTTGAGTCGATCCGAACCCGAACGTTTGGCATTTGATTAGCGGTGGCTGCTGAACTTGGATGAAGCCCTAAGACTATGTGGAAATCATGGATATAGCCATTGGCTGTATCCATGTTTTCCAGACAACCTTAGAGCTTTATCCAACTTCAGCAGCCCCAGCTAATCAAATACCGAATTCGCTCATCTTTACTAAAAATGTATTTCCAGTCTGTAAGTGTAAAGCCCTATCTGCACTGGAACAAACAGCTCTACTTAAAGGGGTATTTTGAATATTTATGTTTTTTGATATACCACTGCTGTTGCATAGAAAATAATAACCATCCTGTTCTCTCCTAACCACGCTCCCCCTGGGGGTCTTCCTGTGACATCTTCAGGTTTCCTGCTGAACACTCTGGCGGCTCCTTCTGAGATGGCTTGTCTCAGTGCTGGCAGCCTACTCAGCCAATGAATGACTTAGGAGGGACAGCGCTACGGCCAGTAACTGGCTAAGCAGGCCGTCACTGCCAAAACCAGTCTGTCTCAGGAAAAGTGGCGGAGCATTCAGCTGGGGACCTGGTGCTGTCACAGGAGGGCCCTGGGGGAGCGTGGTTCGGGGGGAATAGGATGTTTATTATTTTCTATGCAACAAAAGGGAGATTATATATATAATATGTATATGTGTGTATATATATATATATATATATATATATATATATATATATATATATATATATATATATATATCAGAGTACCCTTTCAAAGGAATACTCTGGTTTCAGCCAATAAAGTATATTCAAGGCATGATCAAAAGTAATGCAATTTAATAATATTCTTTCTATGTCAATTTCTCAGTTTGCAAGATCTATTTTGTTTAATTCCAGTAATATTTGTCTTGGTCATGAGACACAGTTCATAGACCAACCCAAGCAACTGTGTGTATCACATTACAAGGACTCATTATTTGTCTGTATACAGGGACCCAGAAAATCATAAGGAATTAAGGCACTAGTGTATAAGAAAATTCCATAACTTATCATACAATATACTTAAAGGTGTTTTCCAAACTGTAAAAGGGTTGTTGCTATTATTATCATCATCACCACAAGTATACTTTCTGTACATGAGATGCTTCCAATACTCACAACACTTGTTTGTTTCCCCTCCCTGGAGTGAATTACACATAACACTCCTGTTATTTTGATGCCACCTTGGCTTTACCTGTCACTAGAGGGAATTGGTTTCACATTCTGGGCAGCAGCTAGTGCAATGTCAAGTGAGTAGGGAACAGCAGAGCAGGCAGGGAGTTATTACAGCACTACTTTCCATGTTGTAAAAGGGGGACACACATGCAGGCACCTGCAAATAGAAGCATTGTCCATGAATCCTGAGAACTGTAGACCTTCATACAGGTACCTCCACCCACAGGAAGCCCAGGCAGCATCAAAACAAAAGTGCTAAACAGAACTATACAATATGGTAAAAAATGTTTTAAAAAATTATAATGTCTAAGCTATGGTAGCATCTCTGGGTGAATATTCCGACACATTTAGGTATTTTTTTTAAGCTTGGAACACCCCTTTAACTTGTTCAAACCAGAAAGCCCCTTGTGAGGCACTGAATATAAGAAAGAGATAAAGCCAAATAGTTTATGACAAAGTGGATTTGACATTTTGGTAAATGCTGCAGTATATGGTTATATATATATCACTGCGCCTTTCTCTAAGCTTGTTGGCAGGCTGGTCACAACCTATAAATGCCTTTTTAATCCTGAATTCATGTGATTGCTTTGGACAAGACTCTGCAAATGAAGGCAAATAGCAATAGCTCTTTCGCATAGTCAGGGGAATTAATGTTATATTCCAGGCAGGTATTCTGACTTAGTAACTCTCAGAGAACTTGAGTCAGCAAGTAATATGGTGAAATGGATGTTACATAAATGTGTGTCAGTCAGGCTGTGCGCTCACGGCATTCTTCATCCATTACTAAAGCTTTGTATATAGCAGCATCAGTTAAACACTGTATCGCTGTAGCAGAAACCACAAGGAACAGTTGTTAACAGTTCCAGTTCTGATTTATACAGTAAATATCTGGTTTCTGCATATATCTGAAGAGGTATTCTGATGAAATTTATATATATATATTTCTTCAATAAAGCCCTTTGCTGCCACCAATGGTTGTATCAGTAACTGCAGGGAAAAATCAGGAACTGTAATTCATACTAGCATTAAAATAGGCATATTGGACAAACAGCATGGCACACAGAAGCAGAGCAAGAGGATAACTGGCAATCACCACTCACTCTGCTTCACTGTGCTGTGGCTGCAGTGCTAGTGACATAGGCTGCATCCCCAAGTGCTATGTCTACTATAGTGCTGATAGATCAGAATAGGCATTAGGGGAGGTTCATTATTGCTAATACTGCTTGCAGCAACATTGGGGATATGTAACTGTACCAGATCCAGGGCTTGTGCAGCCCCGCAGTTCCTGACACAGCCATTGGTGGAAGAGGGGTCGTGTCACCTCTTACTGCTGCCAGTCAATGAAAAAATATATTTTTTTTTAATTAAAAATCTACATTTTCTGTTATAAACGTATACATATTCAAAGTTGTATAATTTTATGAAGGAAAATATGAATAAATAATAAATTATTAGCCGGAATACCACTTTAGGAACTTATCAAATTTCACTTTCGCTCAGCCTACAACCAGGTTGTCTGTTGCTGCTTATAATTAATTCAGTGGCAGATAACTGTTCATTTTCACAATTTTGTTAATTATTTGAGACACTAGAAACATATCTGGTAATTCTACGGTCGTAAATCAACCACAATATAATTATGTTTAATTTATGATTGGGAATGAAGCAACATCAAACTACTGCATAGTGCACATTAGAGATTTAGATACATAGGAAGCTCATTTAGCTTTCATATTAATGAGGGAAAATAGGCCCTTTCAATATCATGGTTTATATAAAAAAAAAAAAAAAAAACACAACGCTAGCCTCCCTCTTCAGAGGACCCACTGAACTGAACGCAGCTGCATGTAAACATTACAGCTGTACTTCAGTCAGTACATAGTCCCCTCCACTCCTTCAGTGTCTGTGCACAGTATAAGAACCTGTACACTGCAGATGCAGCGGCTCTCATCTCAATTAACACATAAGGGAAGGAGACCATATTAGGGTTAACACTGCGTTTTTGCAGTCAGTTTAACATATCCGTTTTTAAATAGTTATTTTTAACATGGTCAACCATGTTTTTGTGTACACTAAAAAAAAGAAAAATAAATGCTTTAGTTTTGATCCTTTTTTTATATAATAGAATTCAATGGAAAAACGAATCCAAATGGATTGCACATAATTACATCCGTTATTTAATCAGTTTTTTCATTAAACGTACATATTAAATGGACTGCAAAAACACAGCATGAACCCAGCCTTACTCAGAGGACCCATAAAAGTGTCAAATATGTTTTAAATCCCCTTAAGTGTCAAGAAGAGCCACAATTCTGTCAGTCAGAGGTAGAAAATGACAGGTCACCATGGTGTTAAAGGAGAACTCCAGCATTGTCACGTCCCTGTGGGAAGTACCCTCTTGGCCAGTCAGTGACTGCAGCGGTGTCCTGCCTAAGTCACTGACTGGATGAGCAGACATTTCTGGTCACCGGAGAGGGACCTGCAGGAGGCTGGCGAGGGTCTGTAAATGTGGTGACACAGCGCTGTGAGGGCACAGGGACAGGTGTGACTTCTTTACTATGTTGCCCCGCTTCTCTGCCTTTTTTGATTCGGCTGGAGTTCTCCTTTAACTTCATGTCACAATAAGGCACTGAGAGGAACAGCTAAACACTCTACTATGTGAGGCCACACAAAGAAGATCTGCATACTTCTTTATCCTAAATTGTTATTCCAAGATAGCCTAATACAGCCCTCTGTATTCCAGCAGTCCCATAGCGAGTGAATGGACAGACAATGGAGAATGTGCACTGCTAATTCATTCATTCGAGGGACCCAGGTTCTCGTTATCGCAGGGGGTCCCAGTGATAGGACTGCTACCGAATAAAACTAATCCTTATACATAGGATAAGGGACAGGTATCTTGATATGACTGAGCACAGTACTGAAGAGGGTAGGGGAGAGAGGAGGTGTGCATGCTGCAGATCAACACAAGTGCTGAGCATTACATAGAGCGGACAGCAGACAGCCCTTACTCCACTAACAGGACATACAGGTGCACTGAGAGCTTTGAGGGTGTGTTTGCACTTTCAGGCCTTTAATCACAATTGTTACAAAGACAGGAATGGATTTATACACAGTAGAAGTCATGGTGGGGGGGGGGGGGAGAGGTAAGTATCAAAGTGGGGGTAAGTCACCAAGATGGGGGGGCAGCATTGCATGACAGAAGCTGTGTCTTTCCCCTTCACAGGATTTATTATAATTTACACCTGTGCCCAGGTCTAAATTATAGTTGAAATCTGACTTCTGAGGCTGCCGTGTGCCGTAGCTACATTGGATCTATTAATGTGTCTCTTGATAAATCCAGAAGAGCTGCATCTGAAATGCTGTTCTTGATAAGTAGTCTTCCAATAATATATGTCCTGCATTTATGTCCATTCCTGGTTATTCAGTAACTGCAATTAAAAACCTGAAAGTGTGAACACACCTTCAACCTGCTAGGGAGAATAAACTATTTTTATAGTTAACAGCCATGTATATATCTATATCCAAAACTATGTCATGCATTAACAGGAATTTGAGTCTTTGGTGAAATAACCTGCAACACAGGCTGACAGGCTGTGTTTCCACATATGCTCTCTGAACTCAGGGGGAATATGCTACAGATATTCTGTAAGATTTCATGGGAAGATTATACTAATGGCAAATTGTTCAGAAAGAAGGAAATCTTGAGGAAATCTTTGATGCAGATTTTAAATCCACACAATGTCAATTTCTGTTACTTCTACACTGCTGCTTTGCTGTGGATACTCCAATGGGAAAGTCACTCATCAGTGTGTATAGTAATATGCTGCACTAGATAGGACTGTAGTTGACATAGAATGGAATTAGTGGGCATCGGCTCCAGTTTAGGATGCTTATAATTCTGAATACATTTTCTCTGTTAGGATCATACCAAACTGTAAACAATACAACGGAAGGACGCAAGGGAGTACGCAACTATAGGGCTCAGAAAGCGCTCTGTAATCTTTGCTGAGCCTCTGGGCAATTCAGTACGTCTTTTTTAGATGGTAAGTAATCCTACTTACTGCCATGGGTTCGCAGAAGGGAATCGCATGAAATTGTGAGAGTATATTCTCAAAAGGTTCTGACACTGAACTACATCTATAACTTTGCCAGCAAAGTACACAGATTGCAAAGAAGGACTTAGCAGAGGCTTAAGGGAGATTACTAAAACAAAATAATAAGAGATGGAGATGGATATATTGCATTCTTTTCTATCTATTTATATTCCAGTCTATGTATTCAGCTGGAAACATTTGCATATTATATCATGTGTTCTGCATGGGGTGATTCTTAGTTACAGGTGACAAGTTATGGGTTTTTTCAGCTACTGTATAACTCAGATCAGAAACATGCTTCCACTCCACCTCCAGACATACAGTAACAGCGCCATCTGCAGAGCATTGTTGATAACTGCGGGGCAACAGAAACTAATCTCATGAATTCATTGTGCAGTTAAGTGACAGCTTTCATGTTCACATATTTCCAGTTATCAAATCTTCCAAGAGAGAACATCCCTAATGCTTGTAGTAAAGTAAAAGGTAACACACTCATACACTCCCATTTAAAATTGCACAAAACAATTTATGTTTTGGTGAAGTCGCAGTTTCCAGTATTAGGCTTACTGATGCATCAAACATTGCTTTTCTTTAAATAAACTATAAATACTGTAGATTTCTCTTGGTGTTCTGGCAGTCCGGCATTCACTTCCTTACGTATGTCTTTCTTGAGCTTGTATAAACCCTCTTTGGCTTTCTACTGGTCTAGGAGCTCCCCTAGTTAAGGCTTAACAAGCTATCCTATGATAGAAGTATAGGTAGCCCAAGTCTTTAGGTGGTCGTTCAGATGCTGAAACTTTATGGTCGTTATAAATCACCCATCTGTAAAATAAGAAAAAAAATAATTTCTTTAATGCACTGGTCAATATACCTGGTGAATGCCTGTTTATACAGCAATGTGGCAAGTGCTTTTTTATATGCCTGACCACAGTGACTGACTTCCTAAAAGAAAAAAAACCACATGCAAATGATATTGCCTGCACACCAAAAGTATTCTATTATACAAAAATATTATACATATAATAACAGAGGGTACCGAAACAAAAAATTATAATTATATCCAAATGTAGACCCTTTATGCTGAAATTATATTATGTGATTGTGTTGTATTTGTATGACTGGTACAACAAAGAATATTTTTTTCTATAATATACTTATGCTATGATATGAATGTAAAAATATTTGAGGTCTGTTCTCTATATTGCATAATGGATAGTGCCACCTAGTGGTATGACAGGGATAGTATGGTTACAATTGAAAACCTCTCTGTTGAGTACTGATAGCTATATAAGATGATGGAATATGTATAAGTGGAATTGAAAATTGAATATTACTACTAATGTTATTCTTCTTTAATATATTATCTATACATTGAATTCTGGGATCTTTTTTATTTATTTTTTATTTTTTATTTTTTTTTATTTATTTCATAAGCACATACAGGCACTTTTTTATTGCAGTACCACTAGTAAATACTTCATGCTTGTATAATAAAAAAAAAAAAAAAAACTTTTGATGTGCAGTCAATATCATTTTCATGTGCTTTTTGGTTTGAAAGCTGGACATGGTTTACATGCAATAAAGTCTAACAATGATGTTTCAAATTTTGAGAATGAGGATAAACTATACTACCAAATTGTATACTTGGCAGCCACAAAATTCACCAAATAAGAATTTTAACTTCTTGTATACAAAGTGTCATTTGAAAACCAATGGAATCAGCAGCTGTGCACAAGGCTTTATTCACATCAGTATCAGAGGTTCTGTTAGGAGTCTCTATAAAAAGCCAGGCTCTCACCCTCCACCAACGGGGAGAATGTGACGTAGGCGCAATGTTTCGGAGGCCTCCCCTTTCTCAAGCACTTAAGAAAAGGTAGGACCCCGAAACATTGCACCTACGTCAGATCCGTCCCATCGGTGGAGGGTGAGAGCCTCCATGGATACCTTGATTTGAAGAGCACTGTATCTCAGCAAGAAGACCAGACCTTGTTGCCCTTGCATTTGGGTGAGGTTGTTTCTTTGAGGTCTCTGTGATTCTTATGACTTTGCATATTCATTCAAGAATACAAAAAAGTGATTGCTTACTGGACTGTTATTGTGGCCTGGTCTAGCACCTGGCAGTTTAGACACAGTTCAGTTTTACCCTTTACTTTTAATCCACTTCTGGTTTTGCCTCAAAACCGCAATAGCAGTTTTCCAAAGAACTGCCATGAGTAAAACCAGCATAACATGTACGTCAGAATGCCACAACCTATATAGTTTTAACAATAGCAGAATTGTCGTCTTTGAACACTCACCTTCCTTCTTTTTTGATATGACACAAATAATGCCCAGACATTGTCGATGTTCCTATATGACTGATAAAGGCAAACAGTTCATACCCTAGGGGGGGGGGGGGGGAAACAGTTCACACATTAAGCCCATCTCTTCAAAACAATGGAGTATGTTTTACAGTAATTTGAAGAACAATACAATAAGAGATGGCAATATACATAAGATAGCTGAATGATGAATACCGCTAAGTGTGGTCATGCTCTCAATGAAGGGAGTAGAGAAAGGGCCCTATTACACGGGACCATTAAAGTGCGAAAAATTGTTATATCGTTCGAATTTAAACGATAATTGTTCTGTGTAATTGCAGGCAACGATCGAAAAATCGTTCGTATGTCGTTGATCGTTGATTTAGATCTGAACCTAAAATTATCGTTAATCGTTCGCTGTAATTCCACGTTTGTTCGCTCAAATTCCGCATTTTTTCACTAATCTTTCAGTGTAATAGCACATTGCCCATTGTTTTCCTAAGATCAGAAGTAGTAAACGATCGCAATAACGATCGTAATAATAATCGTATCTAACCACCATCGTTCTGTGTAATATAGTGAACGTTTTCAGGTTAACGATAAACACTCTCGTTTGCGATCGTTTATCGTTAGTCGTTAAAAATCGCTCCATGTAATAGGACCCAAAGACATCTCTGCCAGGGGGTTATCTCTAACAAAACAAAAAGATCAGATAATTGAAATCAAACATACCCCAACCTTCTCTCCCCGGATATTTTCGGTTGAGAGAACTTCAATTTAAATACCCAAACCCAACTGCAATAACGTCTACCAACACGGTTCTGTGGAGCATTTACACCCAACAGTGTAGCTCTTTTCCATAAGGTTTTTTTTCACCAAGATTTTATCAAGGTAATATCATTAATCTTTATTTTTCATGTAATGTTAACCTTTAATAATAAAACATCTGACCAGAATATTGATAGTTTAACATCAAGAACAATAGGTTATTTCCTTCTTACTTCCATTTCCATCTTTGACCCGAGGTCCTTCTTGTTCATTGTTGGTTAGGATCCCATTTGATTGCTGATTGTTTTCATCATCCGTAGACTGTGAAGTATTAGCAGCTTCATCTTCACATTCAGGATGAGAGAATATCCAGTCCAGGGCTCGCTCAAGATTGTTGTTCTAGCATAGAATAGGATAACAGAAAGCTGCAGAGAACTCTGTAGCAGAGCAACAGAAGCTCTGCTACAGAGGATATTATAAAGAACAGAGAGAACAGAGGATATTATAAAGCTGTGTAGGTTGTGAATCAAGCACTGGGTGAAAAATAACACTTACTACAAGCTGCTGCAGTCTATCTGTGTACGCCTTTTCCTGTCTCACTTTGCAGCTTCCCCTTAGTCTCTCCTCTCCTTTCCATAGATTTCTATGGGTATCATGAATTACCAGATCCCTAAACAAGCTAATTCATCTCACTCTTTCAAGACTTTTAGCAATGGCTTTATGAGAAAGGTAATAAAAGAATATGAAAATAAGGATTTTTCTAATACAATGTTTTTGTTTTTTTAAGCGTGCTGACCATTTAAATAATTTACAAATACTCGTTTTTTTCCTCTATAGACTGAACCCATTGTACAATGATTTGTTCTTGTATTAACAGATCTTATGGCCAACAAAAAGGTGAACTACTACATACTCAGTGTAATCTAATAAACATAGTTCCATGTAGCTGCTGCTTACATTTTATTGCAATAAGCCACAGTTTCATGGGTTTTGCATTACACTGCATAGTAACTTACTGTTGCCCTTAATGCCTGGAAAGCTTGATTTCTCTGGAATCCCATGGATGTAATCAGAGCTACTATTTCTTCTGGCGGCTGGTTGACCTGTGCAGGGTGTCCATAGGAAGATTGAGCAGATGCTGCAGCACATCCAGGGATGTTTAATGGTTCTGCAAAATCTAAACAAGAACCATGGAAAGCATAGTATTTATACCAAAATTCTGACAAATAAAATTGCAGCTATTTTGCTCAAATATTCTAGAATGTAAACCATTAAATAAAACTTTATATTTTATCCACAATTGAACCTATGTTCCCAGGATCCTGCTCATATGCCCTATCAAAAAAAAATATTTTCCCGGAATGAACATCACTTCCCCACCATTGGCATGAGCTAGTTCTTAAATCTCATCCCCCTGGATATTCTCAGTAAAAACCAAAAGAAGAGCTGTTTAACCCTCATCTGTTCTACATAGTAGGTGTTACTGACCAGGATCTTCCATGTGTGCAATAATCCAGTTGAAAGCTAATTCTGCACCCATGCTTCCAGTGTAGTACACAGCCTTCCGACAAGCCTCCAGTGGAAAACCCATCTCAGCCAGCTGCATGACTGAAGACTCGTCTATGTCAGGAGCTGAAATAACATGCAGTAGAGGCCATTCAGCATTCTAGTACCTGGAGCCATTGCTTGTGCTATCCTACCTAATGATGGTAAGTGGCAACATAGAATATTGGTATAGGCAGTGCCACTGAATATTTTACAGCTATTCTACAGCTACCTGAATTCAGTTTGGTTACGAAATTCGGTTAGTGGAAAATCTTTATATAAATAATTATTACCCACAGGATAAAATACATGACAAGGAATCAGGAAAGCATTTACATTGTGTTTATAGAACTCAATGAGTTTTCCATATAATGCGCTGACTTATCAGGACCTCCAGAGGCATATTAGCTCTTTGCATGCAGAACCTTTATCATTTACCTGGAGCCTAGGATGGTTACAAAGCCTATAGCAACTCTGTTTTTACCTAAACAACCCCTTCAATAATAATGGAACTAAGCATTAATACTAAGTATCAATGTAGAAAATCTTTCTCACAATAGGAAGATTGTTTCTCCCTGATCACATGATTGTTTTATTTAACCGAATATATTATTATAGGTAGGAACATTACATTACGAAAGCTACAAACTACTTTTTCTTTATCATTTTATTATATTGCACAGGGGCGGATTAACTTAACCATGGGCCCGAGCTGTTCACAAAGCTTGGGCCCCCCAACCTACTGTAACTATGGCGACACTAGCTTTAGTCTTTTTCCTCCATGATGCAGCCTGTAAAGGACCTGGGGTGACATCATTGTCACATGATAAAGTCCTTCAATATATTCTGCATTGTCTTCTGGCTGCAGTTTTGCCCAGATTTGTGAAAAATTGCTTTAAAAAGCGGCGATTTTTATGCAAATCATGGCAAAACTCTAGCCTGGAGATAATACACCACTGAAAGTAAAAGTCTGTTTGGGGCCATGGGCCCCCCAGGAGCTCAGGGCCCCGGGCTACCGCCTGAAACTGACCTATTATAGTCCACTACTGATATTGCATATTGTCTCCTTAATACACACACACACATATATTACGGTGCTTGTCAAAAGATAAAGACATACCATCCATGAAATGGTTCCGGAAACGATCTGAAAATGAACAGCAGCATTAAAACATGGCAGAAGTAGTAGACGTCAGAAAAAATAGAATTAAAGACTTGAATTTTAAGTTACACATCCTTATATCCAAGCAAAAAAATAAAATGACTAAAATATGTAAGCAAGTTTCACAGATTCTCTATCATGTTACATGTAGTCTTATGACAAAGAAAGCTCATAGTAATGTATCATTAAGTTGCTGTACACCCAGAGTTGGAATGAGCAATATATGTAGATAAATAAAGATAGGTCTTTCCTTGAAGACAGCAATGCCACTTGCCTCAGCCATAAGACACAACATGGTTTTGTAAACCTAAATGAAATCATACAGACTCATGATCAAGAAAATGCTAAATAAAATAAAGAGAAGTTTCTCAAACCTTTGGGGTCATCTGGAATAACAATAGGGGGAGCAATGTTTGGGAGCTCTTCTTCTCCGGGCTGCAGACCTTTTGCTCGGAGAGGATTAACATCCAAGACATCAGGCATTTCCACTGCTACATCTAGATGAAAAGAGCAAGGAGTTAAAATCACATTTATTCACATTTTACTTTATTTATTCAATGTTTTACTTTAGGACGAATGATATTAGAATGTACACAGATAAATAAAGTCACCTACCAAGTTTTTTGGGTACCCAGTCAAGTCCAAATGTAAACTTTTTTATTTGGATTACCAGGTATTCAGGGAATGAAGCAAAACGAGATGTCCTAGAAAAGAATTACTAAATTATTGAAGTGACTAAAATATATTACACCCATATTCCCAGTGTTATTCTAATTTCCCACTTTATAATTTCCACCTTTTTAGGACAATAGCTAAAACAGACTGGTACACTTTCTCAAAAACCTTAAAAGGATAGAGTGGAATCCCTTTAAATCCATGGCGTGTCCATTTCTTTTTCAGATTTGTTGTGGATTAACAAAATTGACTTCAAAATTGGCAGTAACAATCCTATTGCCATAGACTTTGCGAAAGATTACCTTCAGATCTGTTAACCCATGCTTTATTGGACATATGTTTAGAGGTATATCTCTGCACATAAGCCTTTAAAGCGACTCTGTACCCACAATCTGACCCCCTCAAACCACTTGTACCTTCGGATAGCTGCTTTTAATCCAAGATCTGTCCTGGGGTCTGTTCGGCAGGAGATGCAGTTATTGTCTTTTAAACTTACAGCCCTGTGCCCAACGGGTGTGGCTTAGAATATTTGTGCCCTAACTTTACACCACCTCCCCACTCTCTTCATCATTAGGAATGCCACTGGAACATTTTTTTCCATGCTGAACATTGCACAGGTGCCTTAGTGATCCACCCCATGTGCCGGGCTAACACAGGTAATGAATAGGAGGCAATCTGCCTGGAGCATTTCTAATGATGATGAGGGAAAGGACTACAAGTAAAAGCATGCCAAAAGGCATCGGTGGCACTTCCATTAACAAGTAATGATATGACAAATAAGTCAATCTAAGTGAAAAAGGATATACTTTAATGGTAGGGACAAACAAGATAAAAACACTTAAAATACACAGACAAAACCAAACACTGTACCGTGTACAGTAGGCACGGCACAAGGAAAGGCCGACATAAGGGTATGGTGGATCCTCACTGGCCAAGGTGATATGAAGTGAAATAGACACTTCACTTCATATAACCTTGGCCAGTGAGGATCCGCCATACCCTTATGTCGGCTTGTTCTTGTGCCGTGCCTACTGTACACGGTACAGTGTTTGGTTATGTCTGTGTATTTTAAGTGTTTTTATCTTATTTGTCCCACTTGCTTTTTGTACCAATAAAGTATATCCTTTTTCACTTAGATTGACTTATTTGTCACATTATTACTTGTTATTGGAAGTGCCACCGATGCCTTTGGCATGCTTTTACTTGTAGTCCTTGTTCTGTGTTTTCTCATGCTAATTCTGTTTAAGCACTCTAGGAATTATTGTTTCCTTGTCAGTTATACTTTTCTAAGGGTAGTGCCTTGTCTGCATTTGTAGTTTAATGATGAAGAGGGTGGGGAGGAGGGACGGAGAGGTTGTGCCAGCCTAATGCATACACAATCTAGGCCACTTTCGTAGGGCACCGGGCTGCCAGTTTAAAAGTTGTTTTTTAGGACAATAACTGCATCACCTGTCAAACGGACCGCAGGACAGATCTTGAAATAAAAGCAGCTATCCGAAGGTACAAGTGGTTTGGGGGGGGGGGGTCAGATTGTGGGTACAGAGTCACTTTAAGGGATTAATCTAAAATTTACAATATTTTATACACTGAATTCATGACTTTCAGATAGATGCTACCTTGGCATATTTTTGTGTAATTGGTTATGTTTTAGGGAGATGAAAATATTTTGCAATTGTTTGTTATCTTGACAAGCATAATTGTGCTTTGAATTAGGACAAAGTAGGTTTAGTACCTTAGGTTTATTTGCGTTATTACTACATTAAAGAGGTTGCAGAGAGAACTTAAGTGCACTGGAACAGACAGCATCATATTCAAGACATGAGGGGAGGGGTTTATATCCTGATCATCATGTGCCCACACACAATGTCACTGCAGCATAATGATCAGTATAAATACCCACCCCCTCATGTCTCAAAAGGTACACTCCCAAGACATGAGAAGAGACATATGGGTAGCAAAAGGCATGAGCTGTAATCTGCCCCTCGGCCAACCCTTTTTCATTTTTATGTAAGTTCAAAGTGTCACTTTAAAAAAGTTGAAATGTCATAGAAACACGTCAAAAGTTTTGATTGGTCAGGGCCTGGGTGCTTAGAACCCCACCACCACCACCAATCAGAAGAACAAGCCGTGAAAAGCACTTAGCTAGGCATTTCTCTCCCCGTCTCACTGCATGAGAATGACAATACAATAAGGTGGCTGTAACGGTACCCAACTAGCATAATGCGTGAGAGGTTGTGATATAACATACTTTATCTATGCTTTTTTCCTTGTTGTTTCCCATGACTTGATGTGCTCTATATCCCAGTGTGGGGAGCTATATTTTACAAGGGAAGGGGTACAGTAGGATTTATTGTTTACAACATATAGTGCTAGTCACTTTATGGATATATTATACAAATAATGTTATGAATGTTGATGCTTTGGTATCTGTTCAGTTGGTAACCTCCTAATAGGTTTTTGATCATAAGTTGTAATATTTAATAAAGTAAGCTTTTATTATTATAGTAATCATGCCTGAGTGTCTTTAGTGTATAATAATTTGACTCTATAATAAGTCTATGAAGCCCACCTCACCAAAGATTGTAAGTCGGACAATAGAAGAGCAGTGCAGATCTGAGGGCAACAGCAGTCAGACCAGGCCAGAGGATGCCAGAGCAGGAACCAGGACAGGTGAGATTACCCCTTAGAACTACAACCCCCACCATGTCCTGCTAACAGTTCATTGTGGGAGTTGTCATTTTGCAGCCTGTGGCCACCCAGATTGTAGAGCTACAAACCAATCAAGCCCTATTGTCAGTTCTTAATGGGAGCTGTAGTTCTGCAACCGATTGGACAATGACACAGTATAGGAGGGGGGAGGCAGTGGCACAGTAGACCTACATCTCCCAGCATGGTATGTGGTAATATGCAGGACTACATCTCCCTTCATGATGTGTGGTAATATGCAGGACAACAGATTAAGGAATGACACAGTATTTGAGGGGGAGACAGTGACAAAGTACACTAGGAGCTGTGTTAGTACATGTGCACATGTAGGGTACATGTGATGTACATGGTATGTATGTTGGCCATAATGAAAACACTTCTTTTTTTTTCCTGATCAGGAAATCCTGAAAGTAATTCCTGATGGTTTCCTGAAGTTAAAACCTGATTACTGTCACAAAATCCTGATGCCTTCCTGAAGCCTTTAGAGGCCTCCTGATCAGGAGTTCCAAACAGTACAAACTGACACGGACATGTGAAGGGGCCTAAGGGATTGTTTTACTACTTAGAATATCAACCCAATGTCCTTTATTTTGTTTCAAAAATCCAATGTACCAGCTTAAAGTCAAATCTCAAGTGCCACTGAAAAGCTATGTGACTTAGAGCAGACAACATTCCTCCACAGCAGGCAGGATCCAGCAACATTTGACAGACAAGCTGCACTTATATGGCCTCACAGAGAAGTGGAGGCAGCTTAGATATGGGCAAATCTTTTATAATTAACCCTGGGACAACAGATAAGTAATTCAGTGATAATCCAGAGAGGAAGCAGAAACCTTCACAGTCATGGCTTTAGCTATAACAGAATGTCTGCTCAACCATGAAGACAGCAAAAACCCAGAAAGGTTTCTCCTAGCTCAATGGAAGGTAATGATAATGTATAAAAGAAGAGCTCAAATCTGTGCAGCCAGATCCACTCATACAGCTTCAATGAACACACTGACAGTTGCGCTGGATGTGCTGGCTGGTTTCTATACACATTCCACAATATCTGCTCTTACGCTTCTTATACCTAATATGCTTCTTCATTCTCTGCTGAATATGAAATTGCTTTTGGCTTTTTTTCTGTTATGGTATAGACTATTATAGCGGATTACAGCTAAAACACAAATACCTATTAAACATATTTTGGTTCACATTTTTTGGTGTTTTTCCTCTTAATTTTCCTTATCACTGTTTATATTTGAAAGGAATTTCTGCTGACTTGTCTGTATTGACCTGTGAATACCAAAAGTGTCTCTCTAATTGTCAAGTTAATAAAGGATTTAGCAGGCCATACTTTGGCAGTACATTCAAGGAGAAGAATCCCTATTATTGCAGTGTTAATTCTTGACCAGCGCTTGCCAAGTGGCAGCTAGCTTCCACGTACTGGCTATAGATATGTATCTGCAGTATATGATACAATACATCCATATTTGCAATGGGCATTCTGAATTCATGATAATGCAATACTTCTTTGAACTATATGTAGAATTAAAAACACTGCAGCAGAAAATGTGAGACACCACCATATGTCTCCTTTTTACTAAATTAACTCTTTAAGCAGCTTCACAACATTTAATAGAACAATACTTACTTAACACCTGCAGACTTGGCTTGAAGAGCACTGCTCCAGAAGTCATCCACATTCTCAGGCTCAGAGAAGGCCTGAAGACAGGCACTGAATGGGACCCTAGCACGCACGATTTCTGGAGGTGGTCTTTTTGCACTTTCTGCCTCTCTTCTCTTTAGTTCATAAGCAATTAATTCATCTGGAATAGATACACATACACTACCAATAAGTATATGACTGGTAAGTATTTCAGGTTAAGAGGTATATCTAGGATTAGAAAAACATGTCAGGACAGGTGTTGTGCTATTTTTTGAAAAACAGCAGTCACGTTTTCAATATCTATAACTTATTTAAATTAGTGTACAAGTAGGATTTCTACACAATCTACACAAGAGTAAATTTAAAATCACAATGCAGAAGACGACTGTCTTCTGAATTAATAAACAGTCTAACAATTTATCAGGAAGAAAGCATGACACTACTTCTACTGATATGTATTAGTTTTTTCTGCATCCTTCAGAATTCATTGCATTCACTAATAGAATTATTTAGCTGGTATGTGTATCTATGTTACATCCGTTCAATAACTACTAGTCTACTGTACTAAACAACCAAATCAATATTTTTAAGACAATAATAATGGTAAGTAGTGACAATTCCTATAAAATAATAATTCTGGAGCATTTTTTCTTAGGACATTGTGTTGTGCCTCCCCACTCCTGGAAATTTATGAATAAATTAACAACTGCGTGTGATCATTCTCTTTTCAAAAGGAACATGCTCCTACACTGTCTGACTAGGGAGGTCACAGTTGGAGAAGGGGGCTCCCAGCAAGAAACCAGAAGGGCATTACTGCGACCACCACATTAGGTATATTTAATTATGGTAAAGAAAGTACGAGGTAAGGGGAGGTAAAGAAACATTGAAGCTAGCCCTGGATACTGAGGTAGGTGGAGAGTGTAGGGGGATGCCTTTGTTAAGGAATAAGAGTTGCGGGAGAACCTAGGGAAGGTCCAAATGAGGAAGGGGTTTAAAGCGATTCTGTACCCACAATCTGACCCACCCCCCTCCCCCCAAACCATTTGTACCTTCGGATAGCTGCTTTTAATCCAAGATCTGTCCTGGGGTCCGTTCGGCAGGTGATGCAGTTATTGTCCTGAAAAAATACTTTTAAACTTGAAGCCCGTGCCAAACGGGAGTATCTGTGCCCTAACTTTGCACCACCCCTCCGTCCCTCCTCCCCGCCCTCCTCATCATTAGCAATGCCCCTGAAACATTTTCTCCATGCTGAACATTGCACAGGTCCTTAACGATCCAGCCCATGTGCCGGGCTGCCACAGGTGGGGAAAAGGAGACAATCTGCCTGGAGCATTCCTAATGATGAAGAGGGTGGGGAGGAGGGACAGAGAGGTTGTGCAAAGTTAGGGCACAGATACTCCCATTTGGCACGGGCTTTAAATTTAAAAGTATTTTTTTAGAACAATAACTGCATCACCTGCCGAACGGACCGCAGAACAGATCTTGGATTAAAAGCAGCTATCTGAAGGTACAAGTGGTTTGGGGGGTCAGATTGTGGGTACAGAGTCGCTTTAAAAAGTGTACCTGTCATTATAAATTAGAAAACCTGAATCAACAGTAGATGTGATATAAAGCAAGTTTGCAATTTACATTCATTTTCTGAGCACTCACAGAGAAGGCGGTCATGTAATCGACGAATGCATTGAGCCATGACTCTTTGTACTGGCTGGGACTTGTGTTTAGACGCTTTTTTTGAACCAGCACAAGACTAAAAAGCTGCCTTCAGGAGTCTGGACCTGGATTTCTGGTAAGTATAGCTTTGTTTTAAAGCATAATTTGAAAAAAAAATTAATGACTGTAAATTGTAAACTTGCTTTATTTCACATCTACTCGATTTCAATTTTGAAAGTCATACCAGTAACACTTTAAGGAGGGGTTATGAACATAAACAACAGGTAGTGATGGCAGGCACGGGAATCTTTCAATTCCCACCCACCCGTTCTGGAGGGGTAATGTTTTTTAAATCTAGAGAATGTGATGTATGGCAGTAACTGTAATCCTTTAACTAGGGCAACTATGACGGTACTAAGGCCCAATGGCAGGTTTGGGCCCTAAAGTGGTATTCCTCTCAGAATTAACTTTTAGGTTACAAACACACTTGCCGGATCTGCAGCGAGTCTCCTTGCTGCGTTTTTGCAGGGAGACTCGCTGCAGATCCTGGCCCTATACTTTCAATAGCAGAGAAACTCGCAGCAGGGATGTACATCCCTGCTGCGATTTTGTCTGCAGCCCGCCCCATTAACCCCCCGGCCGCCGGACATTATACATTACCCGGTCCCTGTTCCTGCTTGCTTCGGGGCTCCCGGTGTCTTCACGGCCCGCCCGGCCAATCAGTGCGCTGCGGCGGGGCAGCGCACTGATTGGCCGGGCGGAACGTGCCGGGAGCCGCTGAAGCAAGCAGGAGCCGGGATCAGGTAATGTATATCCTGCCCGCCCCCCTGCAGCCCCGATCGCCCCCAGCCCCCGGCCGCACGATCGCCCCCAGCCCCGCAGCCCCCGGCCGCACGATCGCCCCCAGCCCCGCAGCCCCCGGTCGCACGATCGCCCCCAGCCCCCGGCCGCACGATCGCCTGCAGCCCCCGGCCGCACGATTGCCCCCAGCCCCGCAGCCCCCGGCCGCACGATCGCCCCCAGCCCCGCAGCCCCCGGCCGCACGATCGCCCCCAGCCCCCGGCCGCACGATCGCCTGCAGCCCCGCAGCCCCCGGCCGCATGATCGCCCGCGGCCCCTGGCTGCACGATCGCCCGCTGGGGGCGATCGTGCGGTCGGGGGCTGCAGGGCTGCAGGCGATCGCTGCGGGGCGATCGTGCGGCCGGGGGCTGCGGGGCTGGGGGCGATCGTGCGGCCGGGGGCTGCGGGGCTGGGGGCGATCGTGCGGCCGGGGGCTGCGGGGCTGGGGGCGATCGTGCGGCCGGGGGCGATCGTGCGGTCGGGGGCTGCAGGGCTGGGGGCGATCGTGCGGCCGGGGGCTGGGGGCGATATACATTACCTGATCCCGGCTCCTGCTTGCTTCAGCGGCTCCCGACACCGGGAGCCCCGAAGCAAGCAGGAACGGGGACCGGGTAATGTATAATGTCCGGCGGCCGGGGGGTTAATGGGGCGGGCTGCAGACAAAATCGCAGCAGGGATGTACATCCCTGCTGCGAGTTTCTCTGCTACTGAAAGTATAGGGCCGGGATCTGCAGCGAGTCTCCCTGCAAAAACGCAGCAAGGAGACTCGCTGCAGATCCGGCAAGTGGGTTTGTAACCTTAATATGCCCAGGCACAGAAGATAACATACAGCCTATTCTTACCTTTCTGTGTTTCCCCTGTGTTCTCCTACAACATCTTCGGTCCCTGACTGAAAAATCTAGCATCCACTTCTGGACGGCCTCAGCCAATCACTGACTGGGAAAGGACTACACCTTGGCCTGTGATTAGTGGGCTTTCACTGCCAGACAAGTATATCTTGGAGGGGGAGGCAGAATCGTTCAGCCAGGGACCAAAGATGACATAAGTAGGCACTGGGGGAGAATGGAAAGATAAGAATAGGTGGTTTGTTGTGTTGTGCGCCTGGGTAACAACATATTAAAAGTTCTTTCTGAGCGGAATACCCCCTTAACAAGGTGGACAATATTAGACACCCAATCGAAAAATATGAGTGGTAAAGTACATGTGTCAATTTATTCATACATTTCAAGGGGAAATAACAGAGGGAAGACACAATGCAGGTATCTACGGTCAGATGCTCCAGAATTTCAGAGACAATACAAAAATGTATTAAAACAGACAGACATGAGTGCTGACAGGTCTCTTCTGATACTTATAATGTACCTTTATTTGTAGCAGCTTCCATAGCCACAGGCAATTGCATGATATAGTCAATTCTTTCAGTGTAGCGAACTTTCCTTGACTGGCAACACTGTGTCCGCTCTTCTACCAGAAACCTGAAGACATCAGTGGGATTTTCTGAGCCTATGCTGTTCCTCTACAAATTAAAATACAATATTACACAAAACAAGGCAAGCGACAATACAATAGAAGGCAATAAAACAAAGGTCAGAAAAATGAAATGTCATCCTCGGTGCATTATATTAGCAATGTTGTTTTGTTTTTGACCTTTATGTTTTTCATCTCATCTCCTTTCTTTGGAATATGGCCTGGATCCTGCTTCTTGCAAACAGCTGATTTTGCCAGGATAAGGCATGAATGGCCAGAAAATTTCCCTGCTGAAGTTTTACATGGGAAACAATGATGGCTCAAGTCCCCCAGATGACGAGCTAACCCTCCGTTCTGACTTATAGAGTGGGTCCTGAGCAGGCCATATAGACATCAGTGGTCTTTTTAAAACACTCATTTAAAGGAGAAGTCTGGCGAAAAGTTTTATTTAAGTATTGTATTGCCCCCAAAAAGTTATACAAATCACCAATATACACTTATTATGGGAAATGCTTATAAAGTGCTTTTTTTCCTGCACTTACTACTGCATCAAGGCTTCACTTCCTGGATAAAATGGTGATGTCACGACCTGACTTCCAGAGCTGTGTGGGCTGTGGCTGCTGGAGAGGACGATGGCAGGGGACACTGAGGGACACAGGGCACTGGAGGGACACTGAACATCCCTCTGCCATCATCCTCTCCAGCAGCCACAGCCCGCACAGCTCTGGGAGTTGGGTCGTGACATCACCATTTTATCCAGGAAGTGAAGCCTTGATGCAGTAGTAAGTGCAGGGAAAAAAGCACTTTATAAGCATTTCCCGTAATAAGTGAATATTGCTCATTTGTATAACTTTTGGGGGGCAATACAATACTGTAATAAAAATTTTCACTGGCCTTCTCCTTTAATCTTACCACCAATATACTGTAGACCTGATGATGTTATGATGAACAGATGATGCAAAACCCACTCACTATAAACTAAAGCAGTCGCTCCCCTGCTCCCCTCTTGCTGATGGCAGCTCTGAATACTACTGTGTACCACATAATACATAGTTAACAAGGGAGTAAGATCTTCTTTACTCGTCATAATTTTAATAGTTTACGTTTACGTATCTAGTGTGGCTCCACATCTCTACATATTTTCCAAGTAAACATAATACATAAAATATTCCCCCAATAACTCAGCAATATGACAGTACATACCTCTGCTAGATTAATAAGGTGCAGGAAAAACTCTTGTGCGTCTTGCTGTCTGTTTGAGGAGAATTCTGTATGTCCTCTGCTTACTAATGCTTTGTACATTCGAGTTGTAATCCCTTTTGGTTGTAGCTTCAAGAAGCAGAGACAAATCATGTACACTCAAAAAGACCGAAACAAAGAAATCACAATATATGACAAGCCGTTCATAATTCTTACAACACTGACCTTCCACAGAATAAGGAGATCCTAAACACTTAGGGGTCATTCACACTTTGCATGCACAGTCTGCACGGCTGTGTCACTACAGAATCACAAAGATTTAAACTTTTTCAGAGCTCATGGCAAAATTGTGAATGATGATGCGCAGAGTTCCAAATTCTGGTCTGTAGCACACTGTCCGTACACAGACCGTAATTACAGAATGTGTGAATGCCCCCTTAAGGCGGCCATACACCTTCAATAACTGTCGGCCGAAGAATTGCTCAGCCAACTGTTATCCCTCCTATTTCCCATCTCTCCCCGAACAGCCAAAAGCTCACATATTCCCTATAGGAAAGAGTAAGCCGCAGCCAGACAATTCTGGCAACTTATCTCTTCAAGAACAAAGGGCACAGGCAGTAAAACTCTATCATGCCATCCCTTATCTCATCATCTGTTGTTGAGTCTTGCAAGACCCCCATATACTTTATACTGATAGAAACACAAGAAAAGACATCACCTGTGAGTCACTGGATAGAACTGTACTGTAATTACCCCAAACTGTGGTAAATGTATAGGGTAATGGTGGATTGTGTATAGTGGTTTTTATTCAGTAACAGCATGTGATTACTATTCAATCATTAAGCAGTGGTATTATGTGGTCCAGGTATGGCTGTATTATTTGTCTCACATACAGTGTTATTAGTAGTAATATTGTCTTTTGTATGCTGGGATTTATACAGTAACAGTATGCTGGTAATGTTTATTTGCTCTTTGGTGGCATATATGTGCTCATGGTGTTATGGTATTATTGTATTCTGTTGGTTTCAGAGTATGGGTCATGTTCAGTAAGAGTATAATTACACATAAAAAAATTGATTTAATTTCAACAACTCATCCTATTTTTTTCCCCCAATGTTTAGGCATGTCAAAACACCCCGAATAATATTTGTGGTGTAGAAAGATTGCACACTAATATACAATTATTTTAACGGATTACAATTTTTTTTGCCTGTATCTAGTGCATGTTTGGAGTCTTTCATGTTAGTAATCCATAAATGAAGAGGTTAACTGAGCTGGTGCCAGCCCATGGCCCACATTTGTTATCCATCCTAAGGCTGCGTTCACACTACGTATATTTCAGTCAGTATATTTCAGTCAGTATTGCAACCAAAACCAGGAGTGGATTAAAAACACAGAAAGGATCTGTTCACACAATGTTGAAATTGAGTGGATGGCCGCCATATAACAGTAAATAACTGCCATTATTTCAATATAACAGCCGTTGTTTTAAAATAACAGCAAATATTTGCCATTAAATGGCGGCCATCCACTCAATTTCAACATTGTGTGAACAGATCCTTCCTGTGTTTTTAATCCACTCCTGGTTTTGGTTGCAATACTGACTGAAATATACTGACTGAAATATACATATACTGACTGAAATATACGTAGTGTGAACGCAGCCTTAGACATTAATAGCAGGGTGATATGCAGCGTTTGAGATACTGCTGTCCTAAGAAGGCCTTACGGGGCATTACATGAGCACAATACAAATGACACCATTTTAGCACCACAAGAGTAACACTGTACAATATTAGTCATCTACCCATGAGGATGGAAGATCACACATGGCGTAGAAAAGAGAACATGTAAAATAAATAGTCCTGGAGATACTGAGCATTGATGAAACCAGATAGAGGAAGGGCTATTTTTGTTTATCTTTTCATTGCCAAATGGAATTCTTACCCACCCCCATTCCATGAAAGATCATTCCTGAAGACTCTCTCTAGACTGACAGCCTCAGCTATAAGCATATCAGCTCTCTTACACCAGAAGAAACTCATTTATCTGGCTAGCAACAAGTTTGCAACACAACACTGTAAAGCTTCACCAGCAATCCCACTAAAAGCTACTCTTTATATTATTGGAATTCCTCTTCAGGTCCGTTGTAAAGCTGGTTAGTCATATATCCACATAAAAGGTTAATAAAAAATTCTATAGCACAGAGTTATTGTTTTAAATGACTATTGCACATAAATGAATATTTTTGGGGTTGTCACCTTCATGTTCTTCACCTATGACACTGCACCCACACATGTTCTCATTCACTGGCAACATTCAACTCACACTCGCCATTAGAGGATCTGTCAGGAGGATCCATGCAAAATACCAGACAAAATAGATGTGTTGTTTTGTCCAGTAAAATGGACATCTGACAGACCCCATTTAAGTCTGTGGGGTCCATCAGATGCCACTAATGTATGGCATGCAACAGCCCCTCCAGCCCCTCTGTTTCAGAACTTTATGGACTATGTAACATATACTTCTCACTCCAATAGCTCATCCTCTTAAAAAAATAAAGAAATAATAAACATTTAACACATTTGCATAAATACTGTGTTATTTTCACCTGTCCAGAAATTAAATTAATACTGGTTTTCTACCTTTGGCAAATGACAGAATAAATACCTTGTGCTCTTCTTTCATCACCTGTTCTATCAGCTCACATTTCACTGGTGGCTTTGAGTGCTGTCCAGAGAGTAGACCATGACCGATTTTAGCCCTACCAGTAAAGAGAGAAGCAAGATGTTTTATACTAAAGAGTATATAGAAAGCTGGTGCAAAGCAACAGTGTAGGATGTGATACAGACATAGTAGGGACCTGAGTTTATGCTGAACCACTAAATATGATCATCTACAATAACAGAGTCCTAAACACTAAAATTCCACAGTATCAAAAGGTAGACAGTACACAGCCAGTAGAGCAAAGCAATTTTGTTTTCAATTAATCATCAAGTGAATACAGGTTTTAGTTTCTAATTCATCTAAAATATTACAGTCAATTTGAGGATTGAAATGATCTGATTGTAAGCAAAAATAATAGATGCAACTGAGCATTATCTATGAACATTCCGCTGGACACAATTCACCCATGTGTTCATCCGAACGGCCATGCATATGATAATACAACTCCTTAGGTACTATTTATATGATTGACCATTTTGGTGGTCTCTCAAGTCTTATGATTGTCTCATTTTCCAGTCCTGTTTTCTTTATATCTGTAATCCAGTTTAAAAGACCTGCTTTTCCTATTAGGCCAATTGATAACTTATACTTAACTATGATTTTAAAGAAGAGAAGAAAAGATTGTACCTCTTCTGCTCTCCAGCACACCACTTCTCCCTCTGAGCGTCTCTGGTCATAACTTCCCAGATGAGAAGGGGGCAGGAACACGTTGTGGGTAATGATCAATAGCTGCCCAACATTACGGCGACATTGTGCAGCTATTGGACATTGCCTGTGGGCACCATTGCAAAGCCTGCAAAGTGGCGCACTGGAGAGCAGAAGAGGTAGGACCTTTTCTGCTCTCTGTGTAACCCCTTAAAGTGATTTGAGGCCTTGTAGACAATTGGCCTTATTTACAAATGTGTTACGGTCATCAAATTGACATTTTTTACAATTTTTTTTCTGTGTCAGCTCCTTGTTTCACCATATTTACGAACGTCTTAAAAAAAAAAAAATTAGAAATCGACACACCCTTCATTTTGTGCTTTAAAACCAAAACATGGGCATCTTGTGGGTGTGTCCCTTTAAAACCCGCTATGACCAACATATTTATCAAACAAACCTTCATTTTTTATCGGTTCCCCATTCAAAGGGTACGTTCACATTGAGCAAATGTGGTGGAATTCAAACAGCACTTCTGTGGGAGGGCTTTCACGACTCCGCTCAAAGAATTGACATGTCAATTGGAGAGCAGAGGTGCACAAGGCCTCCCATAGAGACACCATTTGACACTGAGGCAAGCAGGATTTCACTGCGGAGAGTTCTGCCATGGAATTCTGCCATATTTGCTCAGTGTGAACATACCCTAAAAAATAGCCACTTCTAGTGTGACAGGATGGTCAGGTTTAAGTTTTGTCATGTGAAAAACCTGACAAAAAATTACCAAGGGCAATCAGACACTTTAATAATGTTAAAAATCTTAGTAAATGAGGGTCAATATGTTTACCCTTGAAAATCAGTATGTGCCATTCAAGCTACAGTGGCCAAAGCATAAGAATTCTGTAGAGGAATAAATGATGCGGTTAAGGATTTTCCAGGAAAGGCACTTACATCTGTGTACTAAAGTCTTGTGTTGGATCCAGAGGAGCATAGTCAAATATTCGTGTCAGGTTACCTACATAGCTGGAAAAGTATGCAAAGAGGAAATCAAAATGACAGAAATGAATATGATCCAATAATTACAGAAAAACAAATAATCCTGTTTCTTTATAGTAGAAAACAGAGGAAGCGCCAGATGTTTCTGGAGCTTTTTATAATAAGTTTATGGTGCTTTGGAGGACACAATAAACAATAAAAGGCTGTCAATTTTGTAGAGCTCCATGTTATATCAGTATTGTATCCAGTAGTATTGTTTTACATATTATCTTCTATACTGCTAATATTAATACACCTCAACAATTCTTACTTGGATAGTGCAATGACTTGACTGTGCTTTTCGCGTTTGCTTTATCAAGCGAATGCGAAACGTGCGTAGGGTGAGTAGGTAGAGGGGACATTGTGTATGTACATTTACCAGTGGTAGACACATATTTATGTATATATATATTTTTTTCTATATTGATTACTGTTTTTGTGGATTCGCTGTAACACTAATTTAACTTAAGTCGAACCTTCTCTGGGTCTGTTACTATATTATTTTCAGCACATCAAAAAGTATATTTTGGATTTCTTCCACATTTTTTGCACTGGTTTATAATATAGAATTTTATATACCTAAAGTATATCTGGTTTCATTAGTCACTTACTGGTATCTGTTTGTTTTCACACGTGTATACATATATATTTATATGTTTATCATGAATATGTGCAATTTACTATTATACAAGTGATATGTAAATACAGGTTATTTATTTTGATTCATGTCCCCTCTCCCCAATTTCTGTGTATGGTACTGTTCCTTCGTCTCCAACTTTTAATGTAATTTTTTAATTGTGTAATAAATAAAGATTTATTGTGATACATTATTTATTGTCCAGCAAAACTTTTTTGGGATCCCCTGCGTGGATTCCTTTTTCTTTATGCTAAATTGCGTTTTTTGCGTATAGGACAGATTATCTACGGCACCTTGTGGTAGATAATTGGTGTTGACTTTATCAGACTTGTTTATCAATGAAGGGGGCCAGATCAGATGATGCGACAGTGCTCTTAACAGTGCCCCCGGGCGAAGATTACTCCAACTGTCAGTGCAGGACTGGTGCCGAGGAGGAAGGTAAGACACATACCTTCCTCCTCACCATCCCGGGTACTCATCTAACCTGCTGATAGTTCCCTTTTAATACCTGCCATTTATTTTCTTCAGCGTTTTTAGAATGGGTGCTTTTTAGCTCTGCCATATTGGAGCATTGCTGTGATCAGCAACTTGTCTATAGTTCCCCAGAGGTTGTTGGAAAACTACCTCTTTTGCCATTGGAAACTTAGGTCGCCTAGTTCCTTCTAAGTGTAATTCTACCTATTCACTTCAGCATATATGACCAAGACCATCAAAAATCTCCAAAAGTTAATGCACAGAATACTGGTACTAATTGCGGTAAAAAGAGAAAAATTATAAACTACTGGCAAGTAAACCAGCCGACAAGAATGGGTTTGGATATCCACTTAAGTCTTTAGTCAATACATGTCAGTTATTAGTATACAGAGGAACACCTTGTGGGGAGCAATGAAGGCTAGCCAACTACGGGGAAAAAAAACGATTGAAAGGGAATGAAATGTTATAATTTTCTATTTGTTTGTTTACAGCAACGGTAAGACAACTTCTATGTCAAACTTTATGACATAATGAAGTCAGGTTTGTGGCAGCTGTATCGCATATTCAGTGCCAAGTCTTTTCTCATAAAATGATGATGCCCATTCCAATGATTCCACTTTGTACTTATGTTGGTTTCTTGGCATACGTTTACCAACATCATCTTTCAGACATTAATTCCTCTCATTTCAGTGACCTTAATATTTATAAATACCCAAGGAAAGGTTAACAGTGAGCAGTGACTAAAGGGCATGTCCATTAAGAAAAACTCCTTGTTGCATTTTAAGTTCCACTGTTCGTTGTAGTGACAATAAAAAAAAATTGCAAGATGCTGCCTGATTATTTAGGGGGGGGTACATCCCTTCTAGTAAAATTACCATTACACTACACTAAAGTTGAATGTACATATATTTTATCTAGCGTGAAAATTAACAGTGTATGAAAAGGACTATGAAAAGCATAATATAACCAAACAATTAAGGAATACAGATCATTGCTCCAAAGATATCATTACAAGGCTACAAGATAAACAATAAAGACCAGCAGTCACTATGGGCTAAATACCAATATATCCCATCTTTACTATAGTTCTGTTTGCAAGTTTAGCCTCCCTAAGATATAAAACAAAGTTAACCTGTTCAATGAAAAACCTTTAATAGGTGACAGCAAATGAGGTGACAATGTGGCCTAAAAACTGTACAATGGCTGAAGCCCCCTCCCCCTCCCTAGCATTGGGACTGTCAGGTTAGGGCTCAATAGTGGAATTCTTTATTAATAACTCAGTATTGTATGTGCATCTGTAGGGAAGTTAAAAGAGATACATACGCCCTCTGGAATTCTGGTATGCTGAAGATGACCTGAATCACTGTGCTGAGGTAGGAGCTGTTCCCCTGGTTCCTAATACCAGTGTAGCCAGAGCCAAAGATTGGTTTCAACTTAAGTCCAGTTTCTTGGATGATTTCCCATTCGCTGACTCTTAGCCTAACTTCATTATCCATCACACCATTCTCTGTCTAAAAAAAAAGTAATAAGAAAGATTAAGTATGTCAAAAATTATAAGACCTTTACTTTGTTTTACTATAAAAAATAATGTGTTTATATGAAGTACTATACAGGGTGGTCCAAAAGTAGGTGGACAGGAAAAAATAACATTTATTTTGATTTAACCATACAATTATATTTACTAACACAAGCATAACATTGACAATTAAATTTTATTCTGAACAATAATACAAAAGCCCTTAAATGTTATAAACGCAGGTGCTCCAACTGTTTTTCATCACAATTTGCACAGTATTAAAGTCTGCCTCTTAAGCTTCGAACATTTTTGCACAAGTCTCTTTGGGTATTAATTTCTTGAAATGCATCTCTCATGTAATTTTTCAAATCACCAACACTTTTTGGTTTTCGGCTACAAACTTTGTCCTTAAGTTCTCCCCAAAAGAAAAAATCCAAGTCTGGTGAATGTGCCGGCCATTCAAGTGGGCATCTTTGGCCAATCCATTTTTTAGGAAATGTTACATTAAGATACTGGCCGAACACTCTTGAAAAATGTGGAGGGGCCCCATCTTGTTGGAAATAAAGGTTTGAATTAGGCTGCTGCTGTAACTGGGGAAAAATTTGATTTATTAGAATTTCAAGATACTTATCCACTGTGACTATTCCATCAAAAAATATTGGTTCTAAAATACCAAAACTTGAAATATCACCCCAAACATTGTCACCAGGCTCATTTAGTTAGTTGTTGCTCTAATGTTTAAGAAGTCCGGCGAAATTTTTTATTGAAGATAATTGCCCCCTGGTAGTAATACAAATCACCAATATACACTTATTACGGGAAATGCTTATAAAGTGCTTTTTTCCCTGCACTTACTACTGCATCAAGGCTTCACTTCCTGGATAACATGGTGATGTCACGACCCGACTCTCAGAGCTGTGCGGGCTGTGGCTGCTGGAGAGGATTATGGCAGGGGGATGCTCAGTGTCCCTCCAGTGCCCTGTGTCCCTCAGTGTCCCCTGGCCATCATCCTCTCCAGCAGCCACAGCCCCCACAGCTCTGGGAGTCGGGTCGTGACATCACCATTTTATCCAGGAAGTGAAGCCGTGATGCAGTAGTAAGTGCAGGGAAAAAAGCACTTCATGTGCATTTCCCATAATAAGTGTATATTGGGGATTTGTATAACTTTTGGGGGGCAATACAATACCTTAATAAAAAATTTTGCCAGACTTCTCCTTTAAATGCATGTTCTCATTATACCAGTAAATACAATTATGTCTAATAATAGGACCTGAGAATTTAAAAAAAGCTTAATCACTCCACATGTTATCTAAAATTTCTGGATTTTCTCCAATTTCGTTAAGCATAATCTCACTAAATTGCAGCCGCCTGTCTGGATCATCCTCCAAAAAATCATGAATTAGCTGTGGATGATTAGCTTTCCACCCAACAGATTTCAGGATTCGCATGATAGAAGCTTGTGAAATTCCCAATTCCAAAGAGGCTCCTCTGGTGGACTTTTTTGAACAAATATTTCAGCAACAAGTTGTTTATAATTTTCTGTAGTTTATTATTTTCTGGTTTGGGTTTACCAGTTTTTGGAGCATTAAGGATTGAGCCAGTGGCATTGAATGCGGTAAATGGTTTGTCTCTTTGGGGCTTGAGTACCAAATGTTTCAACCCAAATTGTTCTAAAGGTTTCAGGATTTTGAGATTTTCAATCGTCTTTTGAAGTCCATTTTCTTTGATCTGTATTTAAATTATTTGCCATTATGGTTTATATGAATTATCTGAAAAAAGAAGACAGATTTGTGGGAGATTTATCTGTGAAACTGTCTAAGTTGCCCCTAGCAACCAATAAGGTTCCATCTTTCATTTTCCAAAGAGTCTGTGAGGAATGAAAAGTGTAATCTGATTGCTAGGGGCAATTGAGCCAGTTTCACTTTACATGTTTGATTACTACACAAACTGTCCACCTACTTTTGGACCACCACATAAGTGTACGTATAAATCAAAATAAATGTTATTATTTTCTGTCCACCTACAGTACCTTCGAACCACCCTGTATATACAGTACTTACATATACAACTGCGTCCAGACCTGTAAAACGTTTTGAACTTCTCCTTAATTGGGCAGATCAATGGGACAGGCGGAACTTCAAACAGAACCCGCTGCCCAGACTCAGCCTAAAATTCCTCACTTAATTCTGTAGTGTGAACATACCCTTATTCCACCAATTACACTGCAAATCTGCAAGCAATCTGCCACATTTAGTTACCTTTAGTTATATAGACTTGTAAATAAATATCATGCCCCTAAATCTATGTATTTTTGATAGATGGAGCTCACTATTCTCTATGTATAAATACTTCAGAGTCATTCTGAAGATGCTGACATTGTGAAAAATTGGAAAATATGAAACATAAATCAAAATAAAACTGAAACTGAAAGTAACTGAAAAATGTATAATGTGATTACATCTTTATGTATCTTAATACAAACCCCTTGCATTTGTAGCATATCAATCCCAAAATGTGCAAGATGTTTGGCGAGGTGTGGGTCTATGACAGCTTCTTCCTCATCAAAAGAATATACATCTGTCAAGAGAAAATAATGCTGTGATTTACTATATTTCTGTGTTAAACACACTTCTGAAAACCAAAAAATGACAACAAAGGTAGCACAAAGACTGGCAGCCTGTGGTAAGATGAACTTTTCACAGAATTTGCACATTTTACAATTGGCGGGGGTCTGATCACCTAGATCTCAACCAGTTAAAACTTTTCACATCTCTAGGAAATGTCAAAAGTTTTTTAAAGTTACAGAGACAGATTACTATGTTATTTGAGGTTCTTTCTATGCATATATTCCACTTACCTGCTCCATCTGGTGTAATACTTCCAAGTCTTACAGCCAAAGGATAGCCCATCTGCTTGTGGTGTTCCAATGCATGCCCGTTCCCACCAGTGCCTGAGCAAAACCACCTTCCACACATTATCGACCCATCGGTCAGGTTTAGCCACAAGTTTTCTCGTAGTTCACACTTCGCACATTTCCAGCCACTGCAGATCAATACCAAAAGACCTCAGCAAGTAAGAAGATATGCTCGCACGTGAAAGATATGTTGCAGACATTAGCTGTGAATCTGCACAGGTAAAATACACTAGGGATTACAGAACAAGGAGGGTGAATGACAAGAGGACAAGATTTTCTGAATTAGAGCATGATCATTCAGTTGAAATCCCCTGGCTAGTCACTTAGGATTCCACCATTTTCAATGCAGCAGGGGCAAAATCACCAGGAATTTTGTAGCCTTTAAAGTGACTCAGTAGCCACAATCTGACCCCTCCCCCAAACTGCTTGTACTGTCATATAGCTGCTTTTAATCCAAGATCTGTCCTATGGTCTGTTCGGCATGTGATGCAGTTTTTGTCCTAAAAAACAACTTTTAATTTTGCAGCCCTGTGCCAAACTGGCGTTGCCTAGAGAACTCAGTATGTGAAATAACAAACTGCACCGTATACATCCAAACGGTAATTCTCACTAAAGGATCTCCACCAATTCCTTTTCAGTCCAAGCGGGTGAATGTTACAGTCTGTGAGCAAATCGTTTGTACCGGTACCGAGGAATAAATCTCTATTGTATGGACTAAAAGTCAGAGTTCGTGAATTCCTATTATTGAGTTATCCAATAATACAGAGGACTCCTGCCTTGAGGTACACAGGTAAAGGTGTATTGAACAACAGTTTATTTTTTCATAACACGTGGCCTACAGTACCCATGCCCTAGGCCTGCACCGCTTCCCTCCCTCCTCACCATTATGAACGCCCCGGGGTAGGATTTTTCCTATTCATCACTTGTCTGAACACTGCACAGGGGCCTTAATGATCCAGCACATGTGCAGTGTTCCAACAGGTGATGAATAGCAGAAATTGTTCAGGGGCATTCCTAATGATGAAGAGGGCGGGGAGGAGGGACGGAGAGGCGGTGCAATCCTAAGGCATGGGTACTCTAGGCCACGCCAATTTGACAGCAAGTTTAAAAGTAGTTTTTTAGGACAATAACTGCACCCCCTGCCGAACAGACCCCAGGACAGATCTTGGATTAAAAGCGGTTATCTAATGGTACAAGCGGTTTTGGGGGGTACAGAATGACTTTGAGGAGAACTTTAACGAAAAGTAAAAATCCAGGTCGGGAAGAGGGGTGAGGGGTGGAAACATAATAAAGAAGCAATATATACTGGTCCCCTTGCCACAGCAGTGCAGCAACACCAGCTCACTGACCCCCTGCAATGTCACGACCGAGCTTAGAGATGCTCGCTCAGGCATTCGGCGACAGCAGTACACCTCTGCAGCCACCGACTGGCTGAGCAGCTATGGTAAATCCTGTTGGGTCGTGATGACAAAGAAACTGGGGGGAGAAGTGGAAACCGTAAGCTGAGATCAAGTTGGTGGTGTGGGGTTGGGTAAGTATAGCTTCTTTATTATTCTTTATGTTTCTTAGTTCTTTATAAAAAAACGTGGATCAACTCTAGGCAAACTAGTTAAATTTTTTACCACTTAAACATTTTTGTGTTGTGTGATTATCGTGGTGTCGAGGCGTCATGACGTAGGACGCAGTCTCTCCTCCTCCTCCTCCCGGCTCCCTCTACCTCTCCTGTTGCCTGCCGGAGCGTGTAGCCCTGCTGGACTAACTACGTTTGAGGCCCCCGAGCGGGGCTGCCCCGGATGCCTGCCTGCCTAGACTCCCGGAAATATGGTCTGTGCGGCGGCGGTCAGCACGGATGGAAAGAGGGACAATTGCTACCGCTCCCGCACGATATGTGCGGGTCACCTTAGGCTCGGACTGGATGAATGAGGGATGGCGGATATAGCACTATCCCTGAGTGCTGGCATGCCGTGGACACCCTAAAGGGTTTAAAAGCCCCCAATGCCGCATCACTAAGTCTGCTTTGCTAGTGATGTAACTGGAGGCGGCCGCTGCGTGCACGGACTACGGTGCCTCTGGAAGCCTGTAAGTGATGTCGGGGACAGGATGTTCTGGACTGATCGGGGTGGTGGTGTGGGGTCCGGAGAGGGGGGGGGGTTGGACGGCGGTTTTGGGGGAGGGTTCGGGCACTTTGTGGGTCGTGGCCAGTCTCTCCCTGGAGGGGGGCCATGGCCCGTGGATGGTGTCTGTTTCCTCCACGTTGCCCTCTCCCTTTCTCTCTCTGTCAGGCTCCCCCGCCCTTCCGGGAAGCCAGGTGAGATGAAGTATGCGGAGGCTATGATTTCCACATTCATTTACTGGAAGAGACTGACTTGAATATCCACTACTTCTGTATATGGATCTGTCTGGGGGAAGGACTTGTTGTTAATTGTATATCTCTTCCAGGCAGCTCTCCTCGTTTTCCTTACATCAGACTGAACAGCCTCTCTTTTGGAAGTGGGGGAGATATCTACTACTGAAAAGCGAGTCTTTCCCAACCATTATAAGTAAAGCCATGTAGGCTGTATACGTAAAGGTATGAACTGACAATGGGGCAATCACGGTGGTAATTAAGGCTTCTTGTGTAACTCGGTTTGCTATGTTTAATAGGAGGACCTTCTGGGTACTGGGTACTCTATCAGTATGCCCCCTAAACAACAACCAAAGAAATCAGGCGTAACCCCTCCTTCGCCAGCAGTGGATGTAAGAAAGCCAAGTAAAATTGACAATTTTCTTAAGTCTCCAGGGTCTACTGGGAAAGCTCAGGTTAATCAACTACCCCCCTCTGCAGGTGGAAACTCTTAGGCCTCTGGCTCTCGAGTTGATTTTGTCCAGACTATAGGAGATGAGGAGGACTTGATCAGTGATTTACCCAATGTTCTTAAGTCGATTCTGTCTGAATTGAAGAGTTGTGGGAAAGCCCTGGCAGACCTTACATTAAATGTGGGAACTGTGACTACAGATATTACTTTCATAAGAGAGGATATCAATAAAATGAGAGACAAAGTTGGGACACTGGAAAATGCTGTCCCTGCCCTCCAAAAGGATGTTGGTGAGCTCAAGTCGGAGGCAGGAGAGCAAGCGAAGCAAATTATGGAGCTACGTACCAAATTAACAGACCTGGAAGACAGTTGGGGTGCAGCGGCGAGAGAGAGGAAATTTTATTTTTATTTATTTGTTTTTTTTTGTTTGTTTGTTTGTTTTTTCTTGGTGTGTTTAATTAAATTATGAAAACTGAACTTAAATTGTTCTTTTGGAACGTCAGGGGAATGGGTGAGACAGCCAAGAGATGTGCTATATTTGACCTGGTCTCCAGGCACTTACCAGCAATTATTTGCTTAGTCGAAACTCACTGTGTAGAAGAGACCTTATTCCGTATTAAAAGAAGGTGGGCTAATAAAGACTTTCATTCATTTTCATCGGGTTATTCAGCAGGTGTGTCAATTTACATTCACAATAAAATACAGTTTATTTAGTAGCTAAGAGGGTGGATAAATATGGGCAGTATATTTTCTTACATTGCAAGATTTATGGTTTTGAGCTGGTCCTAGCTTCTCTATACATTCCTCCCCCATTCTCCTCACGGGTCTTAAAAGAATTTTTATGCTTTTTGAAAGTAAGAGAAACTCTTCCAGTATGGGTGTGTGGGGACCTAAAGTGCATTCTAAATAGCTACACAGATAGAAGAGGGAAATTACAAAAAGAGGACTTATCCCCGACCCCTCTCGCTAGACGGGTCAATGAATTGGGTTGGAGGGACGCCTGGCGTTGCTTAAACGGAGATAAGACCGCCTTCTCATGTTTTAGTCCTTCGCGGAATGCCGCTTCCAGAATAGACTTGGCGCTGTGCAACGACTTGGCAATGAGATGGACGGTCAGAATGTCCTATGAGACCAGGACAATCTCTGAACACTCCCCCATGACGCTGTATATTAGAGGCCCATGGTGTAGTGATAAAGTGAAGAGGGGTTTCCGATTTAATGCACACTGGTTAAATATAATTGATAGAAAATACCTGATCCGAAAAGAATTTGAACAATTTTGGGTGGAAAATAAGGGATAAACTAAAATACAATATGTTTGGGACGCACTGAAAGCTTTTTTGAGGGGTGTGTTGGTTAGAGAAGTGAAATTCAAGAAAAAAAAGAGTTTTTTGCACAGGAAAAATCACTTCAGGAGGCAGCTCAAAATGCGGAGAGGGTGTATGCTGGGTCACCTAGTTCGGATAACGGGCAGAAAGTTGAGGACTGTCAAGCTTGCTTAGCAGATTTTATATATCAGAAAGCACAACAGAGGATCTTCTTCCAGGGTCAGAAGTTTTTTTTAAAAGGAGGTAGGCCAGGGAAGATGCTTGCAACAATTGTTGAAGCCCAGGAGGACAAGCACTATATTTCTGCCTTATTAAAGGAAGATGGGGGAGTAATACAGGAATCAGGAGAAATTAGAAATAGGGCTCTGGATTACTTCTCTAAGCTGTACAAAAAGGAGGGGGGAGATCAGGACCTCGATTTGTTCTTTGAGAGCACCTCCCTTCCACAGTTGGATGCCCTACAGAGAGCGGTGTTGAATGGGCCTCTCACTGTGGCAGAGTTGAGGGGCTCATTATTTAGCTTTGGGGGTGGATCAACTGCTGGGTCAGATGGGCTCCCTTTTGACATTTATAGAGAATTTGCTGACACATTAATACCCATGCTTTTAGAAACATATAATGAATCCTGCCAGGATGGAATACTCCTTAGGTCAATGCGGGAAGCTACTATTACTCTTATTGGAAAATAGAATCCTTTCGCCCCATATCCTTGCTAAACACTGATGGCAAAATTATTACTAAAGCCTTGGCTCTTCGATTGGCTGAGGTGGCCCCAAAATTAATAGGAGAGGAACAAACTGGATTTATACCAGGCCGCTTAATATATGACAACCTGTCCAGATTATTCGCCAATTTACAGCTAGGCGGTGGGGGGCCCTGCTCCATCCTGTCATTAAACGCTACCAAGGCCTTTGACAGGGTGGAGTGGGGCTTCCTATGGAAGACATTAGAGGTATTTGGGCTGGGGGATAAATTTATATCATGGGTGAAGTTATTCTATACTATGCCGGTTGCTAATATTAGGATTAATGATTCACTAACAGATTGGTTTGAACTGTCTAGGGGTACAAGGCAGGGCTGTCCACTCTCCCCCCTCCTTTTTGCGCTATATATAGAACCTTTGACGGCGAGATTGAGACAAGCAAAGGAAGTAATAGGATTTGGTCTAAGGGGAGAAGATGAGAAATGCCTATTATATGCTGATGACGTGTTGCTGTTTGTCAGGGGCCGGGAGTCCTCCGTCCTGGATTTAATTAACGTAGTGAATAATTATGGGTGTTATATGGGTCTCCGAGTAAACTGGGAAAAGTCAGCACTGCTCCCACAATATTGATCACCCCAAGCAGATAAATTACCAGTTAAAATCATCATGGAGGGTGAATCCTTGGAGTATTTAGGTGTTCAGGTGACATCAGATGTAAAGAAATATAGAGAGCTTAACTTAGTCCCACTATATAACAGACTAAAAATGAAGGTTGGAACCTGGGTCAGGATGCCAATCTCTATGGCCGATAGGATTGGGATTATTAAGATGGTTATCCTCCTGCAGGTTCTTTACCTCCTCAATAACACCCCAACATGGATTCCGGATAGCTGGTTCAAGCGACTGACAGTCCTTATGAACTCACTGATCTTGGGCAGAAAGAGGGCAAGGGTGAAATATACCACCTGGACTCAGAGGTGGGGGGAGGGTGGCGTTGCCTTGCCAGACTTCCAGCTCTATTTTTTTGCGATTGGAGCTCGAAGTCTAGCGAAGTGGAGAACGTGCCCTGTCATCAATTTTATAGCGACGTCTGTCGTAGGGCAATATGATGATATTTTTTCAGCTTTAGAAGGAGGGCTCTGCACAGAAATAGGTCCAAAGTCACATGTTGAATTATACCTTAAAATATGGAAATCACTAAAGAAGATTTGTAAAGTGAAGGGTAGTCTAGGAGTTACACCTCTATGGGGGAATAAGAATTTAGGTGAATTTCTGAAATTATCAGACACACAGTTTTGGGTGAATAGAGGACTTAAAGTAGCACAGATTATCCAAGGGGGGGGGAACTAATGACGTTTGAAGACTGTAAAAGGGATTTTGCACTGTCGGATTCACACAAACTATGGTACTTGCAGATTAGGGAAGCACATAGGACCACTAGAAATGTAGAAGTATGGACTATTCACAATCATGAATTTTTTTGTTATTTAACCCCTTCAAGACCAAGCCTATTTGCACCTAAAAGACCAGGCTTATTTTTCAAAATCTGACCTGTCTCACTTTATGCGCTTATAGCTCAGTGATGCTTTAACGTATGCTAGCGATTCTGAGATTGTTTTTTCGTCACATATGGCACTTTATATTAGTGGCAAAATTTGGTCACTACTTTGTGTGTTTTTTGTGAAAAACATCAAAATATCATGAAAAATTGAAAAAATTAGCATTTTATGAACTTTGAAATTCTCTGCTTCTAAAAAAAGAAAGTTGTATTACATAAATTAGTTACTAAGTCACATTACCAATATGTCCTCTTTATTCTGGCTTCAATTCATAAACATATTTTACTTTTTTAGGGTGTTACGGGGCTTAGAAATTTATCAGCAAATTACCACATTTTCGTGAAAGTTTCCAAAACTGATTATTTTAGGGACCAGTTCTTATTTTAAGTTGATTTAGGAGGTTTGTATACTGGAAACCCCCATAAGTGACCCCATTTTGGAAACTAGACACCTTAAAGAATTAATATAGGGGTATAATGAGCATTTTAACCCTACAGGGGCTGGAGGAAAGTATTCACCATTAGGCCGTAAAAAAATGAAAAATTAAAATTTTCCAATAATATATACATTTAGATTAAAGTTTCTCATTTTCAAAAGGAACATGAGAGAAAAAGCACCCCAAAATTTGTAACATGGGTTCTCTTGAGTACTACGGTACCCCATATGTGGGCGTAAACCACTGCATGGGCACACAGCGGGGCTCAGAAGGGAAGGAGCGCCAATTAGCTTTTCCATTGCAGATTTTGCTGAAGAAGTTTCCGAGCGCCAGGTGCATTTGCAGAGCCCCTGTAGTGTCAGCAGAGAGAAAAAAAACCATAAGTCACCCCATTTTGGAAAGTACACCCCTCAAAGAATTCATCTTCGGGTAGGATGAGCAATTTGACCCCACAGGTGTTAGAGGAAAGTATTCAAAATTAGACAGTAAAAATGAAAAACTCGAATTTTTTCCAATAATATGTTTGTTTAGTTTGAAATTTTTCAATTTCACGAGCAAAAAGAGAAAACAAGTACCCCAAAATTTGTAACGCAGGTTCTCCTGAGTAAAAAGGTACCTCATATGTGAGCATAAACCACTGCATGGGCACACAGCATTGCTCAGAAGGAAAGGAGCGCCAATTAGATTTTTCAATGCAGATTTTGCTGAAGAAGTTTCTGAGCGCCAGGTGTGTTTGCAGAGCCCCTGTAGTGCCAGCGGAGTAAAATCTCGCCATAAGTCACCCCATTTTGGAAAGTGCACCCCTCAAAGAATTCATTTTGGGGTGTGGTGAGCATTTTGACCCCACAGGTATTAGAGGAAAGTATTCAAAAGTAGACAGTAAAAATGAAAAACTCGAATTTTTCCAATAATATGTTCCTTTAGTTTGAAATTTCTCAATTTCACGAGGAACAAGAGAAAAAAAGTACCCCAAAATTTGTAACGCAGGTTCTCCTGAGTAAAAAGGTACCTCATATGTCGGTATAAACCACTGTATGGGCACACATCAGGGCTCAGAAGGGAAGGAGCGCCAATTAGCTTTTTCAATGCAGATTTTGCTGAAGAAGTTTCTGAGCGCCAGGTGGGTTTGCAGTGCCCCTGTAGTGCCAGCGGAGTAAAATCTCGCCATAAGTCACCCCATTTTGGAAAGTGCACCCCTCAAAGAATTCATCTTGGTGTGTGGTGAGCATTTTGACCCCACAGGTATTAGAGGAAAGTATTCAAAAGTAGACAGTAAAAATGAAAAACTCGAATTTTTCCAATAATATGTTCCTTTAGTTTGAAATTTCTCAATTTCACGAGGAACAGGAGAGAAAATTCACCCCAAAATCTGTAACGCAGGTTCTCCTGAGCAGAACGGTACCCCATATGTGGGCATAAACCACTGTATGGTCACACAGCTGGGCTCAGAAGGAAAGGAGCGCCAATTAGCATTTTCTCTGCAGATTTTTCTGAAGAAGTTTCTGAGCACCAGGTGCGTTTGCAGCGCCCCTGTAATGTCTACAGAATAGAATCCCCCCAAAAGTCATCCCATTTCGGAAAGTACACCCCTCAAAGAATTCATCTTGGGGTAGGATGAGCATTTTGGCCCCACAGGTATTAGAGGAAAGTATTCAAAATTGGCCGGTAAAAATGAAAAACTTGAATTTTTCCAAAAATATGTTGGTTTAGTTTAAAATTTCTAAATTTCACAAGGAACAGGAGAAAAAATGTACCCAAAATCTGTTAACGCAGGTTCTGCTGAGTACAATGGTACCCCATATGTGGGCATAAACCACTGTATGGGCACACAGCAGGGCTCAGAAGGGAAGGAGCGCCAATTTGCTGGAGCAAAACCGCAGCTAGTAACAGTTATTAGAATAGCGCAGTTACTAAAATACAATAAAAAAAATTAGATTACAGGTAATGTGGGGTGGTTACGGACAGTCTGGGGTGGTTCCGGGTAATCTAGAGGTGGTTACGGGCAGTCTGAGGTGGTTACGGGCAGTCTGAGGTGGTTACGGGCAGTCTGAGGTGGTTACGGGTAATCTGGGGTGGCTACGGATAATCTGGGGTGGATACGGTCAACATGGGGTGGTCACAGGCAACCTGCTGTGGTTACGACAACCTGGGGTGGTTACAGGCAACCTGGTGTGGTTAGAGGCAACCTGGGGTGGTTAGAGGCAACCTGGGGTGGTTACGAGCAACGTGGGGTGAATACGGACAACCTGCTGTGGTTACAGACAATCTGGTATGGTTACAGGCAACCTGCTGTGGTTACGGACAACCTGGGGTGGTTGCGGACAATCTGGGGTGGTTGCGGACAATCTGGGGTGGTTACGGACAATCTGGGGTGGTTACGGGCAACCTGGGGTGGTTACGGGCAACCTGCTGTGGTTACAGACAATCTAGGGTGGTTACAGGCAACCTGCTGTGGTTACGGGCAACATGGGGTGGTGGGGGGGGGACATCACTTTTTATCCCCTGTCACCAATCATTCATGGTGACAGGGGATAAAAAGTGCCGGCGGCACATGGCACAAGCGATCAGCGGTATATAGTATATACCGCTGATCGCTTGTACCGTGACCCCACAGGGGGGGTCCCGATGACTGCCCCATGCTCTCCGCTACCTCCGGTGGCGGAGAGCATGGGGCTTTCATTCATTTTTCTTTTTTGATCACTGTGAACAGACATTAGTCTGTTCACAGTGATCGCGGCGGCCATCTTGGATCCGATGGCCGCCGCGGGAGGGGGGGTTAGTGACTGGGGCACTAGGGGGCTGATCTGGGGTCTGATTTTTACTTATTTCATCTCCCCCCACCGTGGATTCACGGTGGGGGGAGATGAAATACAGCGGCGGCACCGGCCCATTAGTGACCGCCGTTTCGGCGGTCACTAAGGGGTTAATGGGGGTCAGCTGCGGAATCGCAGCTGATCCTCATTATCTCCGGTGCTGTACACAGATGAGAGCGGGATCGCTGTCCCTGCAGCGATCCCGTTCTCATCACAAAGCCCCCTCAAGTCAGGAACGTATATGTACATTCCTACTGCACGGGGCATGTGCAATAGGAACGTATATATACAGATGGCTGACGTGAAGGGGTTAATGAATCAGGAATCTGGGGAAAAAATATTAACAAGAATATATTAAAAACTGCTTATGGAAAGAGATAATTTACACTTGAAACAGATTAGGGTGAAATGGGAAGCACAAATAGGCACTATGGATGAGATCACATGGACCAATGTATTTATTGCACAATACAAACACGTCGTCTTGGAATGTGATGCACAAAATTATTCAGATTAAGATCCTATATCAGCTTTATCTCTCCCCACTAAAACTCTCCCTGATTGGTGGCAGAGAAAATGCAAAATGCCCAAAGTGTGGAGTTGAGGGAGCTGACTTCTTGCATATGGTTTGGTCGTGTTTAAAGGTACAACAATTTTGGGAGACTGTGAAAAGTTATATAGAAGGGACGTTATCCATAACTATAGGGGAAAGAGTTTGTAATTTACTGTTGGGGGGCCTCTTGGAGGATGGGGGTAAGATCTCACTGGTGAATAAACTAACTTCAATTGGGAAGATACTTATTTCGCGTAAATGGTATGGTGATATGGCCCCGGCTTTTAGGGAATGGAAGACCCTGGTGGGGAAGGTCAAGTTTTATGAGGAATGTAGGGCTAAAAAGGGCTCATTCAAAGCTATGAGAAAACACAATAAAATATGGTCATTCTGGAAATAAAGGAAAAGGTTTTTTTTTTGTTTTTTTTTCTTCTCTCTCTTTTCTCTCCATTGCAGTTCGGGGGTGGGAGGGGAGGGATTCGGGAAGGTGGGTTGTAAGTGATGGATTAGACATAAACTGGATAATTTATATGTTCTTGAATGGTAATCTGGTATGTCTAAAGGTTCTCTTTTATATATATAATAAAAAATATTAAACAAAAAAAAAACATTTTTGTGGATACGGATAATGATGCAATTGTGGACTATATTTCACGGATCACAGAGTAAAAATGGTAGACCTGAAAAATCACTGAACGTGGGAATAATCCTTTACCTTGGTGGAATCCTTACTCCATTGTCTATCTGCACAAGGTTATTTGCAAACTTGGACACTTGTAGTTCTTCATCCCAGGACTCCTGTTCTAATTTTCTGTAAGGAGACTTTGAATTTAGAACAGCATCACAAGCGATTGTTACCTGCATCAAAAGACAGAACAACAAATGGTCAGCCAATATTATTGACAATTACGGAAAAAACATATCAAGGAATAACAAGCTTATTCACACGGGTGCTGACAATGCATAAAATAGTTTCTCCGCAACTGTAGTAGTAGATAAAAGTTACACACTGCTCTAGGACACAGTGTAAGAAGTGGTCATTGCATGAAGAAAGTCCTGTACATAAGCCATGATCACCATGAACAATTGCAAGCACTGGTTGGATTTCTGTAAAGCAGATTTGGAATACACTTTAAAGCAGAGGAAAAGGTCCTGTGGAATAATGGAACCATTGTCACCATCAATTTACTGAGAACAGTGCTAACTGTAAGGCTTGAAGGACAATGAATGAATGAATGAATGGTCTGACGCTTTCTACATGCTTTGGGTTAAGGCCTATAAATTCCAGGGAATAGAATGGTACCTGTCATTATAACTTTTAAAATCTAAATCAACAGGGGATGAGAAATAAAGCATGTTTTTTTTTAGTTATCATGCTTTCAAACAAAGCTATGCTTACTTGTATCCAGGTTCAGTCTCCCAAAGGCAGCTTTTTAGTCTTGTGCTGGTTAAAAAAAAAAACACAGGGAGTCTTGGCCAGTACAGAGTGTCACAGGTCAATGTGTCCATCAATCACATGACTGCCTTTTCTGTATGCATGCAGATGACCAGGACTTACTGCAGGAAAATAAGAAGCTGCCTTCAGGAGATTGGACCTGGATTTCAAGTAAGTATAGCTTTTGTTTAAAGCATGATAACTTTAAAAAAAAAAAAAAAATTATTCATGTAAATTGCAAACATGTTTTATTTCACATCCCTCATTGATTTTGAAAGTTATAACGACAGTGACACTTTAAAAATATCCTGTCCAAAGTATTTTTATTTTGTCTTTAGATGGCTAGTGTTTTATTGATAAGCAGGGCCGTATTTACCACTAGGCACTCAAAGTCCGGTGCCCAGGGCAGCACCTTTCAGGAGGGGGGGCAGCACAAGGGAGCAGGGGGAAAGAAACAACTTTTTGGTTGTTTTTATTTTTTTAATCTCCCACCTACCATTGTGGTATTGTTTAGGTCTGGTATGGCGGTGTTATCTAGACCAGTGATTTTCAACCTTTTTTGAGTCGCGGCACACTTTTTATACTTAAAAAATCCCGGGGCACACCACCAACCAAAATGGCACAAAATGACACTAAAACAGTACATATTATACATGTAGTTAATAATATAGATTCTAAATGTATTTATACTCACTCAGTGTGAAACCTGGGCCTGTTTTCTTCTTCCCCCTGTGCTTCTCTCCACCATACTTCTCCCCCCTACTTCTCTCCTGTGCTTCTCTCCACCATACTTCTTCCCCCTACTTCTCTCCTGTGCTTCTCTCTACCATACTTCTCTCCTGTGCTTCTCTCCACCATACTTCTCCCCCCTACTTCTCTCCTGTGCTTCTCTCCACCATACTTCTCCCCCCTGCTTCTCTCCTGTGCTTCTCTCCACCATACTTCTCCCCCCTGCTTCTCTCCCCCCTACTTCTCTCCTGTGCTTCTCTCCACCATACTTCTCTCCTGTGCTTCTCTCCACCATACTTCTCCCCCCTGCTTCTCTCCACCATACTTCTCCCCCCTGCTTCTCTCCACCATACTTCTCCACCATACTTCTCTCCTGTGCTTCTCTCCACCATACTTCTCCCCCCTGCTTCTCTCCACCATACTTCTCCCCCCTGCTTCTCTCCTGTGCTTCTCTCCACCATACTTCTCCCCCCTGCTTCTCTCCCCCCTACTTCTCTCCTGTGCTTCTCTCCACCATACTTCTCCCCCCTACTTCTCTCCTGTGCTTCTCTCCACCATACTTCTCCCCCCTGCTTCTCTCCACCATACTTCTCCCCCCTGCTTCTCTCCTGTGCTTCTCTCCCCCATGCTTCTCTCCTGTGCTTTTCTCCACCATACTTCTCTCCCCCCTGCTTCTCTCCGCTGTTTCTCTCCCCCATCCCCTTGTTTCTCTCCCCCCTGCTTCTCTCCCCTGTTTCTCCCCCATCCCCAAGTTTCTCTCCCGCATTGTTTTCTCCTGTTTCACAGGGGCACCATAGTTTGGGGAACTTTCCCCGCGGCACACCCGACCATGTGTCACGGCACACTAGTGTGCCACGGCACACTGGTTGAAAATCACTGATCTAGACAGTATGGCGGAAATGTTCAGGTCTGTTGTGGCTGTGTTAAATGTGAAGCCTGGAGCTATTACCTACCAATCTACCAATCCTGCGGTGATAATTCCTATAGACAATATGCAGACAGCTCTAATCATTGATTCAATGTGGAAATTTGTTTATGTTTTAAGTAGTTAAAAACCATGAAAAACACAATGCCAAAACCCCTCTCCCCCACACTCCGGGCGTCTTCAGGTCTAGTGCCTAGGGCAGCAGCCGCTGTTAATATGGCCCTGTTGATAAGTGCTTTATGTGCTAAAATATTTTCTCTCTGTGTGTTTGGACCAGGGGTCCTCGATGATGGCACAATTTCCCAGCTGTGCCAGCAAGATTGGCACTCGCTTGTAGTGCCTTTACACGACACAACAAATTGAGGGGCCCCACCTGCATTTGTGATCCCTGTATCGTTGGTGCGGCTCAGGAAACTGACAGTGCAGATATCACAGATCTGCATACACCTGTGCTTTGAGTTTAAAGTGTCACTGTCACTTCAAAAAACTTTTGACATGTCATAGAGACATGTTGGAAGTTTTGATCGTCCGGGTCTGAGTGTTCAGACCTGTACCGATCAGGAGATAAAGCCAGGAGATGACGCGCTGCAGCGCATCCTCTCCCGGCTCTGTGTCACATGATCAGTCGGACTCCATAGAGCTCCATGATAAGTCCGACTGATCGTGTGACATGAGTCGGGAGAGGACATGCTGCAGTAAGTCTTCTCCTGACTCTATCTCCCAATCGGTACGGGTCTGAGCACTCAGACCCGGCCGATCAAAACTTTTGACATGTCTCTATGACATGTCAAAAGTTTTGTGAAGTGACAGTGACACTTTAAAGATCACAAGCAGCAGTGTACACTTGCATCTGCACTGCTTGTGATTTTGGATCCAGCTCTCCCTTATTTATCTTTAGACAATGCCTCCTCTGGCTGTCATTCTGTCAATCATTCTGGAGGAGACAGGGCCTGAAGTTACAGTTTGCGGCTGGAAGATAAGAGACCTGGATCCTGGATCACAAGCAGTGTGGATGTATGTATACACTGCTGCTTGTGATCTTTAAACTGACAGCACAGATATATACTTATCTGTGCTGTCAGTTTTCATTTATCATTATCGGCCACACCATAGCCTGCTTTAACCCCTTAACCTCTTAAGGACCCATGACGTACCGGCACGTCATGGATCACTGTCACTTAAGGACCCATGACATACCGGTACGCGGGTCCTTTAAGAGGGCGCCGCGGACCGGCCGCATGCGATCGGGAGAGATGGCCTGCAGAAATACACTGCAGGCCATCATTCCCTGTCGGCATGGGGGGTTGTTAACCCCCCCCATGCCGACGATCGCCGCTATTGGCTTATCAGTTCAGTGACCCGATGACCCGGAAAAAATGGCGGTCGGTGCTGTCCGAGGAGGGCACCGACCGCCATTACTGTAAAAAGTAATGGTGGCCAGGTGCCACCGGCCCGATCGCCGTGAACGGCCGGCCGCTACCGGCCGGCCGTTCACGGCGATCAAAGTCCCCAAAAGTTATAAATACCTGCTCCGGACCCCTCAGCTAGGTAGCTGAGGGGTCCAGAGCAGGTATTCGTACATTACTCACCTGTCCCGGGGTCCTGATCGGCGTCTTCCAGGTTCGCGGCGTCCTCGTGGTCTCGTTCGGGTCTTCGGCTTCTTCCGTGACGTCACGTTCGGCTATTTTCGGCTCCAGCGTCGGGTTTTCGGGATTTTCCGCTCTGCTGCCCTCTAGCGGCTGATATGTGTAATACACTTATCAGCAGCTACAGGGATGTTCAGTATGTAATAAAGTTGGTTTTTTGTTTTTTTTTCAATTTTTTTTTTTCTATTTTCCGCACCCTATCGCCGCTGAGTGTTGATCAGCATCGCACGAAAGTGCGCTGCTAATCAGCAACTCCTCCTTTTTGGCGTAGGGTGTTTTTTTTCTCTATCCTACTGCCACGGTCTGCTGATAAGTGCCGCACATAAGTGCGGCATTTATCAGCAACACCATTTTTGGCGTAGTTTTTTTTTTTTTTATACTTACTGTAAAAAAACACGTAAAAAACACTACATTACACCACACTACACTACATTGAATAAAGTTTGACACTACACCACTACATACCCCATATACTAGTCCCCGTATAAAGATGACCCCCAGGGTGTTTTCGGCGTCAGAGGGATACGTTATTATTGCCTCCAACACCGAAACAGCCAGTGAGGATAAATGGGGGGGATCCTTTGTTCCTCCATTCATCCTCATCCTCCAGTGACGTGTCTGGGGGATAGCGTAGTGTATGCTGCCTCCCAGACACGTCTTTTCCGCCAGTACCATCCCAATAAGAGATCACGGTATGGCGTAAAATTCTACTAACTCTGTGAGCGTACCTCAGGGTACTCTTACAGATTTAGGGTAGGTGCACACTGCGCAATGGCGAAGATAAACCTTTGTGCATTCCGCAGCTGGCACCCACCGGCGGACTGATGCAGGCGCATGTCTCTACCCGTGTCATAGACTCCATGTTATGCACAGGCGGATTCCATCGTCCGTCCAAAGAATGAACACGTTGGACAGAGAGCGGAATCCGCCCATGCATAGAATGGAGTCTATGACACGGACGGAGACGCGCGCCCGCATCAGTCAGCCGGCGGGTGCCAACTGCGGAATGCACGAAGGGTTATCCTTCGCCATTCCGCAGTGTGCACGTACCCTTAGAGTGTATGAAGGAAGGGACACCCGAATGCAGCCCCCAGATGCCCCCTCCCCCCCCCCATTCTCGGAACAAGTGGAAAGATCGTCCGGGAACTGATCTTCCCACTGCTGGATAAAGGTTACCACCTGTACGGGGATAACTTTTATACCAGCACCCCCTCTTCCAGTCCCTCGCTGCCTGAGCTACTGTAGCTTGCGGCACGATCCGAACATATCAGAAGTAGTAATAGGGCCCTAATATTTAGCAGCCATGGAGCGGACCCAGCGCTTCTGGATATGAAGGACCCCGGATCGCACCAGGACAACATTTTCCAGGTGACGTCCCCCACACTGGAGAACAGGAGACCCCAGAAGAAGTGCAGAGTGTGGTGTAACAGGGGGATCAGGAAGGACACCATTTTTCAGTGTGACGCCTGTCCTGATCCCCCCGGCCTCTGCATACTGGATCACTTCAAGGCGCACCACACGTCACTGGAGTTCTACATTATCTAAATTCTGTCCCTTATTCTTATTTCAGGGGTCACGTTGATCCAGGGATTATTCTGATCGAGGGGTTTTTGCCTTCCTCTGGATCAACACAGGTTGAGTTTGATGGACACCTGTCATTTCCAACCTTATAAACTAATAATTGGCCTAATACCCCCAAATAAATTAGAATTGTCCCTTTTCCCCAGCTAAGTAGGTATGGCCGCCATTCCCATTAGAGGATACCATGATGCAATTACAAAGCCTCTGTGCGGCCAGGACAGTAGAAACCCCCCACAAGTGACCCCATTCTGGAAACTACACCCCATAAGGAATCTAACAAGGGGGGCAGCGGGTATATGGCCCCCTGGTGACGGCCACATTTGGGACGTGAAAATGAAAAAAATGGTATTTTTTATTTTCACGGCACATGTTCTACACATGTGCCCGTCACCAGTGGGGTCCATATGCTCACTGCACCCCTCGTTAGATTCCTTATGGGGTGTAATTTCCAGAATGGGGGTCACTTGTCGGGGGTTTCTACTGTCCTGGCAGCACAGGAGCTTTGTAATTGCGACGTGGCCTCCATCCTCCATTCAAGCCTCTAAATGGCGCTCTGTCCCTTTGGTGACTTGCCCTGTGCTCATATGGCACATTATGTCCACATGTGGGGTATTTTCGTACTCAGGGGAAATTACCCTACACGTTTTGTGTTCATTTTTTTTTAACCCCTTGTGGAAATGGAAAAAAATCAAGGCTAGACCAACATTTAGTGTAATTTTTTTTTTAAATTTTTACTCTAAATCATTAATCTTGTCATGATTTTTTCATTTTCACAAGGGGCTAAAAGGTAAAAAAAAACACTAAATGTGTAGCGCAATTTCTCCTGGGTACGGAAATACCCCACATGTGGACATAAAGCGCCATGCAGGTGCAGGGTAAGCCTCCAAAGGGAAGGAGCGCCATTTGGTTTTTTGAGGCTGGATTTGGCTGGATTGGATTTCGAGGGGCCATGTTGCATTTAAAAGGCTATTGTGTTGCCAAGACAGTTGAAACCCCCCACAAGTGACCCCATTATGGAAACTACACCCCTCAGGGAATGTAACAAGGGGTGTAGTGAGCATATGGACCCCACTGGTGACGGGCACAAATGTGGAACAATGTGGCGTGAAAATGAAATATTACATTTTTTACACTATAATGTTGGTCTAGCCTTGAATTTATCATTTTCACAAGGGGTTAAAAGAGAAAAAAAAAAAACACAAAATGTGTAGAGCAATTTCCCCCGAGTCCGTAAATACCCCACATGTGGACATAAAGCGCCATGTGGGCGCAGGGCAAGCCTCCAAAGGGAAGGAGCGCCATTTGGATTTTGGAGGTTGGATTTGGCTAGAATGGATTATGAACGCCATGTCGCATTTACAGAGCCCTTGTGCTGCCAAGACAGTGAAAACCCCCCACAAGTAACCCCATTCTGGAAATTACACCCCTCAAGGAATCTAACAAGGGGTGTAGTGAGCAAATGGACCCCTTGATGACGGGCACATTTGTGCCGTGAAAGTGAAAAAATGAAATTTTTCACTTTCACGTCACATTGTTCCACATTTGTGCCCGTCACCAGTGGGGTCCATATGCTCACTGCCCCCCTTGTTAGATTCCTTGAGGGGTGTAGTTTCCAGAATGGGGTCACTTGTGGGGGGTTTCCAGTGTTTTGGCAGCACGAGGGCTCTGTAAATGCGATGTGGCCCTTGAAATCCATTCCAGTGAAATCCAGCTTCCAAACGCTCCTTCCCTTTGGAGGCTCGTCCTGCGCCCGCTTGGCACTTTATGTCCACATGTGGGGTATTTCTGTACTCGGGAGAAACTGCGCTACACTTTTTGTGTCTTTTTTTTCCTTTTATCCCTTTGTGAAAATGAAAAATTGAAGGCTAGAACAACGTTTTAGTGTAAAAAATACTTTTGTCTTTTTTCACGCCACATTGTTCAGAAAATCTGTGAAGCACCTGTGGGATCAAAATGCTCACCGCACCCCTTGTTACATTCCTTGAGGGGTGTAGTTTTCTAAATGGTGTCCCTTTAGGGGTGTTTTTTAGGTTTTGGCACCCCAGAGCCTCTGCCAACCTGAAGTGATACAGTCAGAAATGACCAAATATAACGGAGCCATTGAAATTCACTAGGCGCTCCTTTGTATCTGAGGCTTGTGGTTGCGTCAAATAGCGCAATAGGGCCACATATGGGGTATTTCTATAAACTGCAGAAACTGGGCAATAATTATTGGGGTGCATTTCTCTGGTAATAGGGTCATAATTATGAAAAATATTGGATTACAATAAAATCTCTGCACAGAAAATTAAAATTTTCAAATTTCTTACACACTTAGCTTTTATTTCTGTGACTCCCCTAAAGGGTTAAAAAACTTTCTGGATGTGCTTTTGCAGAGTTTGGGGGGTGCAGTTTCTGAAATGGGGTGCTTCGTGGGGCTTTCTAACACACAGTCCCCTCAAATACACTTTAAACCTGAACAGGTCCCTAAAAATATCTGATTTTGAAATTTTAACGAAAATTTGGAAATTTGCTGCTAATGTTTTACGCTTTCTATTGTTTAAAAAAAATGAAAGATAGTTTAATAAATGCCGCCAACATAAAGTAGACATGTTGCTAATGCTATTTAATATATAATTTATGTGATATAACCATTTTCTGTATAAGCAGTAAAGTTTTAAAGTTGGAAAAATGCATTTTTTCACAATTTTTCACGCTATTTTGGTTTTTTTCATAAAGATTTGTTATAAGTATCGACTCCAAATTACTAGAAATGTGAAGTACAATATGTCACGAGAAAACAATCTCAGAATCAGCTGGATAGGTAAAAGCATCCCGAAGTTATTAATGAATAAAGTGACACTGGTCATATTCATAAAATTTACTCCGGTCCTTAAGGCCATTTCAGGCCCGGTCCTTAAGGGGTTAAAGCGTAACTGTCATGTTTTTTTTTTTTTATTGCAGAAATCAGTAGTATAAGCGATTTTAAGAAACTCTGTAATAGGTTTCATCAGCCAAAAAAGCTTCCTTCTGTACTCAAGAAGCCATCTCCCAGCCTCCCCCCCCTGACTTCTTATCTGTGCATTATCAGGCAAACACGTCTTCATTACAGAGAAGCCAGTGAAGACAGGCTCTGCTCTCTCCATTGTAAGCCTATGAAGGGGGGAGGGGCTGAGGGAGATGAGGGAGCAGGAAGAGGTGACATGAAGGTCAGCTGCTTGTAGACTCTCTGGGCACCTAAAACGCTAAATTCAGGTGTCAGAAAGGTCAGTGCTTATCTATGAACTTACTGAGAGAAGATTGCAGGGTGTTGTGCTTTGCAGAAATCCTCCGTGCTCAGTCCCTACTAACAGCCCCTCCCCTCTCCATAGCCACATAATGGAGACAGAAATCCTGCTTCATTTGATGTGAGGGGGGAGGCTGGGAGATTGCTTTTTCACTACAGAAGGAAACTCTTTTGGTTTATAAAACCTATTACAGAGTTTCTTAAAATCGCTTGTACTGTTGATATTTAATATTTTCAGAAAAATGACCCTGAAATGACCGTTACGCTTTAAGGTCAAAGCCAATTTTCTTTTTGCACTTTTGCTTTTTTCACTTTATGTTTAAAAGTCCATAGCGCTTGCATTTTTTCACCGAGAGACCCATATGAGCCCTTATTTTTTGCGAAACCAATTGTACTTTGCAATGAAAGGCATAATTTTTCCATAAAATATGTACTTTGCAGGCCAGTGCAATGTATTGCCGAGCCGGGATCAGCGTCATTGCGACTCTGAGGCCCGGCCAGAAGAACGGATCCCCCCCCCGCGATTGCCACCAGGGACGTGAGGTCTGAAGCATTTTAATGCAGCTGTCAAACCTGCCTCTATTAAGCATTGGAATGCTTAATAGAGGCGCTCCCCGGCTACAGATAGCAGCCGGGAGCGGCGCCGTTCAGAGTGGGGTCCCGGCGGGACCCCTCTCTGAACTTCCCCTGCGCCACAATGACGTACCAGGTACGTCATATGACGCTAAGGGGTTAAAGACCTGATCAGCTGAACTACTGCCATTTTTCCTGTCCTCAACTGATCACTGTCACTTTTACATGGACCAATTACCGACCGCAGAAGTGTTTCTAGCAACGCTTCAGGCTAAGGCTGTATTAATATCTGCCTTGTGGCTTTTCAATAGTGCAAAAATGAACAGAATTTTAACCACAGCCTCCTGCAATTGGCTGCAGTCAATGGTTTAGAGGCTGTATGGAGACAGTAGACGGAAAGTACTAGTTGTTACACATCACAAATGTTAGACTATTCCGGTAGGATGTGATCATGGAGTGCTGATGGTTTGTCATCGCCTGCCATCTTAGTACTTTTATTGGTTTTACCAAGGGATAATACTGAGACACACAATGTACTACACCACAAAAGTAATGCAGTGTATTCTGATTTTACTTTATTGGTCACCTTACTTTACAAAAATGTATGCTGGAAGTTTGCTCAACTCTAATGTTTAACCTGGTTACTCTCAAACTCCGCCCCTTCCACTACCTGGTTGATTGTATGCGCCTCGAAAACTTTCAGAAAAATATACAAAGAAGTTTTTGCAGCACTTGATAAATGACTGCATATAATACATAAAACTACCAACCAAAGCTGGGAGCTCCTCTATATTAGGTAAGGCAATTTCAAAGTGATCAGGAAATATAACAAGTTTGGCTTCATCTTCAAGCTCATAATCATCACTGTTGAAGTCTGCATCTATTTCAAGATCTGAAAGAGAACAAGGAACAAGAAAAGAAACAATTAACGGAAAGAATATGGCCAGAAAGTTAAGAATTTTAGATATTTGTACATACAACTAGAAATGCCAAACTCTTAACTTATTAAAGAGGACCTGTAGCCAATCCCAAATGAGTTGTCACTAACAACAAATAGCTTAGGGCCCTATTACACAGGGCGATTATCGTGCAAAGAATAGTTATATCGTTCGAATTTAAACGATAATCGTTCCGTGTTAATTGCAGGCAACGATCAAAATTATCGCTAATCGTTCGCTGTAATTCCACATTCATTTGCTGTAGTTCCGCATTTTTCACTAATAGTTAAGTGTAATTGCACATTGTTCATTGTTTTGCTGGGATCAGAAGGAAGAAAACGATCACAGTAATGATCGCAATGACGATCAAAGTAACGATTGTACAGTACAGACCAAAAGTTTGGACACACCTTCTCATTTAAAGAGTTTTCTGTATTTTCAGGACTATAAAAATTGTAGATTCACACTGAAGGCATCAAAACTATGAATTAACATATGTGGAATTATATACTTAACAAAAAAAGTGTAAAACAACTGAAAATATGTCTTATATTCTAGGTTTTTCAAAGTAGCCACATTTTGCTTTGATTACTGCTTTGCACACTCCTGGCATTCTCTTGATGAGCTTCATGAAGTAGTCACCTGAAATGGTTTTTTACTTCACAGGTATGCCCTGTCAGGTGTAATAGGTGGGATTTCTTGCCTTATAAATGAGTTTGGGACCACCAGTTGTGTTGTGCAGAAGTCAGGTGGATACACAGCTGATAGTTCTACTGAATAGACTGTTAGAATTTGTATTATGGCAAGAAAAAAGCAGCCAAGTAAAGAAAAACGAGTGGCCATCATTACTTTAAGAAATGAAGGTCAGTCAGTCCGAAAAATTGGGAAAACTTTGAAAGTGTCCCCAAGTGCAGTTGCAAAAACCACCAAGCGCCACAAAGAAACTTTCTCACATGAGGAGCGCCCCAGGAAAGGAAGACCAAGAGTCACCTCTGCTGCGGAGGAGAAGTTCATCCGAGTCACCAGCCTCAGATATCACAGGTTACCAGCAGCTTAGATAAGAGACCAGGTCAATGCCACACAGAGTTGTAGCAGCAGACACTTCTCTACAACAACTGGTAAGAGGAGACTTTGTGCAGCAGGCCTTCATGGTAAAATAGCTGCTAGGAAACCACTGCTAAGGACAGGCAACAAGCAGAAGAGACTTGTTTGGGCTAAAGAACACAAGGAATGGACATTAGGCCAGTGGAAATCTGTGCTTTGGTCTGATGAGTCCAATTTTGAGATCTTTGGTTCCAACCACCGTGTCTTTTTGCAATGCAGAAAAGGTGAACGGATGGACTCTACATGCCTGGTTGCCTTTGTGAAGCATGGAGGAGGTGTGATGGTGTGGGGGTGCTTTGCTGGTGACATTGTTGGGGAGTTTTTCAAAATTGAAGGCATACTGAACCAGCATAGCTACCACAGCATCTTGCAGCGGCATGCTATTCCATCCAGTTTGCGTTTAGTTGGACCATCTTTTTTTTTTTCAACAGGACAATGACCCCAAACACACCTCCAGGCTGTGTAAGGGCTATTTGACCAAGAAGGAGAGTTATGGGGTGCTACAACATAGTTTGGGGTGAGCTGGACCCCAGAGTAAAGGCAAAAGGGCCAAGTGCTAAGCATCTCTTGAAACTCCTTCAAGGCTGTTGGAGGACCATTTCCGGTGACTACCGCTTGAAGCTCATCAAGAGAATGCCAAGTGTGCAAAGCAGGAATCACAGCAAAAGGCGGCTACTTTGAAGAACCTAGAATATAAGACATGTTTTCAGTTGTTTCACACTTTTTTGTTAAGTATATAATTCCACATCTGTTAATTCATAGTTTTGATGCCTTCAGTGTGAATCTACAATTTTCATAGTCATGAGAATGAGAAGGTGTGTCCAAACTTTTGGTCTGTACTGTATCTAACGACTATCGTTCTGTGTAATATGGAGAACGATTTTAGGTTAACGATAAACAATCTCATTTGCGATCATTTATCGTTAGTCATTAATCGTTAAAAGTCGCACCGTGTAATAGGACCCTTAGGGTGTTCTCTTCAATCACCTTTTTTACAGAGTCTTAATATGCCCTCCTGTTCCTGAGATAAGTGAGTTTATAGTTTGTAAATTCAGGGGATGGATAGATGGGTGTGAATGGAAGTGATGGTGTAAAGTTTTTACTTTGAGGGTTGTAGCTGACTAATACACAACCTCTGACTGTATAATCATGCCATGACCCGATATTCACCATCCACAATGTGTAGGAACAATAGTTTTTACACCTGAATAGAATGGGATTCTTTACTGAGCATGAAACTACAGAGGAAGCTGTAGTAGGTAAAGAGGTATTCCAGCCAGAGGCATTTATGACTTGCTCACTGGATAGGTGATTAAAATTTGATTGGCACTGGTCTGATCAGTAGGATCCCTACTGATCTCTCGAATGTTGGATCCAACTTTTCTGTCAACCTCAGCGGTAGGAGTTTGAATAAAAATGTGATAGGGCATGCTCCTCTGCTACTCCATTCAACGTCTATGGCAACCATGAAAACAACAGTCAGTGCTACCAATCTAGCATCTATAGTTATCCAGCGGTCTGGTCATAAAGATGATGATGATGATGATGGGACCCCCACCTTTCACCTTTCAACAATCCGTGACTGAAGACAAAATATTAAACAGGAGTGCTGCCTCTCGTAGTCATCTTTTTTTTTTTTTTTTTTTTATCTTTGTTCAGCCTCCCATTCTATTAAACTATGACAACCACAGGAAAAGATCTACAGGGAATGGATAAACAAAATGTCTCCTTTAAACACGAAAACAGGAATAAAAATTTTGTATGAAAAAACTATATCCAATTAGCAGACCTGAAATAGCAAGTACAAAAAAAGATTGTTTTCTTCCCCCAAAAAAGAAAAAACGTTCAATGTTGTCTGGCAAAAATGCTTTTACACTAAGGCTTCATTCACATGTCCAGTGTTTTTCAAGAAGTGTGATTTTTTTCCGCTCCATGAAAAACTGCATCCATTTGGATGTGCTGGGTTGGGAGGCACTGGTGTTGTCCAATGGGGAAAGAGGGGGCTGACGGAAGTGGGGAGAGATGGGAGCAGGGAGAGACGAAAGCGGGTAAAGGCGGGAGCGGTGACCGGAGCGGGGGAAATAGTAGTGGTGGTCTCTCCTTTGGGCACCAGATGAGGGTGACTCCAATTTATTTTTCTGGGACCCTGTGTGATCTGTACAGGACCCTGAAAATGCTCTGGTCTTTTACATAGAAAGTAATTTACAGGCTCTTTCTGACTGCTGGATATAAGGATTTGTTTTATCCATATTAGTAATATTTATCCATATTACCCTTGTGCTATGAAAAATGCTTGCGAAACAGCTGTTGCCTAATTGTCTTGTCCGCTCCATGTAACCTATTTGGTGATGGAATAAAGAAACAAGTTTTTGCTACATTCGGTGAGTGCCACATCATCTTGCTTGCCTGGCCTTTCAGTAATTAGTCTACAGCTGATAAATGACTCCAACCTAATTATCTATTCTGGGTATGATGAAGGTAATATTGGTAACATTGCAGCAACTAAAAGAGCAAATAATCTTATTCCACAGAACCAAACTATATTATTTGCAGTTCCCATATAACAGTAAGGCCAGGTATTTACATCAGGAAAAGTATTTCCCACTTACTTTTAAAATTGTGATTTATAGTATTTATCCTGGTTAAATTAAACAATGAAAATGACACAATAGAGTAATCTCTCTGCTTCTTGTTCACTATGTACAATTAATTAAACACTTTCAATAGGCTTGTGTTTTTATATAACGTTATCATAATCAGTTCAGTGTTCTGAAGGTAACCTAGGTTTTTCCCTGAATAATCATGTTTTATGGATACTTGATCTTGTTATGAATGATTTAATAAGTGAGCTATGTATAGCAAGCCATCAAGAACATGAGATGATCAGAAGAGATCAATAATGTTCATAAAATGATTGTAATTAAAAGAGTCCTTTAGAAAATATGGAGACACAGAGTAAGCTCAGGCATTTCCCTGAATAGTCACGTTTTACTTGATCTGGTCATGAATGGTTCAATAACGGAGCTATGTATAGAAAGCCATCAACAACGTCAGATGATTAGAGGATATCAATAGTGTTGGAAAAACATCTAGCAGTGTAATGTGATTCTTCCATTTACTTACAGAGTATGAAGGGATCAAAATAATGGGAGTCTAGAAACTGGGCCATAGCTTACTGACAGCTACACCTGGTGAGATAGCTCAGTGTCTATAGACAGCTTCTATTTGATTACGTCTATCTACAGTATACCACACAAAACACAGCAACTAGGAACTGTAAAAGCTCTCTAAAGGGAATTTGTATTTTCATAGGTATAGGTTAATAGTCTTTCCCTCTGATACACTGTTATAATGTTCCCAGCAATTAGACCAGTTATTGTGGATGTCAAAGGGTTCAAAGAATTCTAGACCTCATCTGGACAAACAAGAAGTGCTGGAGCACAGGCTGCAGCTGACAGAGTATAACAGGTGCCCTGACTTCTAGGTAACAGGGTGTCTGGAAAAAAACAACACAAGATGTGGAAGAACAGAGGGGTGCCTGACTGGACATGTTGACTTCAGAATTAGATCAGCCAACAACTGGCCCTCCGTGCTGCTAAAAATAGTCCTCTAGTGGGAATGTCTAAAAGTGAAACAGGATAAGAAAAGTTTCTATATTCCCACTTATACATGTTTTTTCTCACTTTACAACTGTTTCAGGGGTATGTAGAGACCGGAATAGTGTATCAATCAATCAGACTAGCCCTCTTACCTACCCCTGATATCACCAAATTAATCAGTAGCCCCCGGCCATAATGACAAAACTGCACATATCAGTTTTGATGTTTAAAGAGTACCTGACATTAAAAAAAAAAAACGTAACATGTCATCAAGCACGTGAAAAGTTATTGATCACAGTGGGTCTCACTGCTAAGACCCGCTGTGATTAGGAGAGCGAGCATGGCAGCAGCTTACAATCTCAGAATAAGCGATCATGGGATACAGCCGGGGAAAGGACTGTGCTGCTTCCGCACTCCTTTCCCACCTATATCTATTGATCACAGCTGCGATCAATACATTTTTACATGCCTAATGATATGTTGAAAGTTATTTTTGCTAGGTACATGAAATGTTTGTAAAATTTACAACACAGTGTATGTAATAATTTCATCAGAAGAATAATTCCAGTAACAAGCTTTAAAGGGGTATTCTGCTTAGGCTGGGTTCACACTGCGTTTTTGCAATCCGTTCAACGTATCCGTTTTTAATTGGTTACTTGGAAGTGGAGGCATGATCGCTAAGCCGGTGACCTGAACATACCATAGAAGGACACCAGGGGAGCGCGGAAAGGTAAGAATAGGCTGTTTGTTATTTTCTTACCATGGGCAGTATTATATAAAAAGTTATGTTTAAGTGGAATACTCCTTTAACTCCTTTAACATAATAAAAACAAGGTTTCAGTCTGTGAGGCTGCCATCTATGGCCTGTGGGACACCAGAGCTCATGACAGGGTGACCACCTAAAGCTTCCGGCTCCACAATTCACTCTGACAGACTGCTGTGAGCTGCAATCACATGACATAATTAGTACTGTGTGGGGGACACAGGGGGCATTATTACCGTATGGGGGACACATGGACATTATTACTGTAACTAAATAATTAACAATAGTTTTCTGTTGTTTCAAATCTGAAAAGAATGTAGCCCAATAGTCCATTTACCCAGACAAGTTTAAGACCTCCTGGCTAAGACAATATCATGGCTTTTGGGAGAGGCTACAATGTGTAGATGACCACTTTTTTAGTTTTGCTTATTTTTAGCATATTAATCTTTTTTATAACTGTTACTGTTGTTGCTATATTTTGTAAAATATGTCACACATAAATTTCAGTCATCTCAGAATTTTATATGATTTGTAAATGTTTGTCGAGGTCTTTTCTAATAGTTAATGAGAACCACTGAATATTACCACGTTGAATATGGTATCTGATCTGCAGGAAGCATGTTATAGAGCAGGAGAAGATTGTTTTGTAGTTTTAAGGGGAAAGATTCAGCAGCAGTTGTAGGTTATTTATTTAAATCCCTGCTCGTTCTATGTTAGGAGTCAAATGGGCAGTCCTAATAAATAACTAAGAGGTCTCTCATATAATTCTGCATATAGAGGTACCTGTCAATCACTGATGAGATTGTTCACTGGACCTTTTGGGCAGTCTTTTTAGATAGACTTCCATCTATCTCTGTATGCAGAACCATAAAGAATGCGATCAATCACTAAGTAGGACAGCCCACTTGACTTTCAAGCCTAGAAACATTCAGTGATAAACAGTCAATATAGGATATTGTGTTTTTATGTTAGTTATTGAGAACCCTAAAATACATAATTGTAGGAGAGAAGCCATTGTTGACTGCTCAAACATTTCCGCAAAGGTCTTAAAGGGGTTGTCTGGATAGTGCCCCCTTTCCAAAGATAATGCTCAAAAAATGAATAAACAAAGTTTCAGCTCACCCTTCACCAGCTGTGTTTTTTCTTATATGGTTCCCCTGTTCAGAAGCGCGTGGAGCAATGGAGCGGTCCGTGGTCCGTATTTCATGCAATCAAATATAGGAATTCCACAGCTCCTTAAAAATTGTAAACTTTATTTCCAATTCATTAAAAGCTTCGTACAATTAAAAAAGCGCCGACGCGTTGCGGAGGCACCCCTCCTTAATCATGGCTTAAGTAGGGGAGCCTCTGCAACGCGTCGGGGCTTTTTTAATTGTACGAAGCTTTTAATGAATTGGAAATAAAGTTTACAATTTTTCAGGAGCTGTTGAATTCCTATATTTGATTGCATAATGCTCAAAAGTCTGCTGCCCAGACAACCTCTTAAATATGACACACTTATCTGAATCAGCCTCTTTGCAATGTTACAGATCTTGAAATAAGTACAGAAAATGAATAAATGATAATTACCAAAAGTTAAAAACCTTATACACTACATAATGGTAAGGCTATGTTACAACAGAGGCCGTGGTTTAGAGTTAAACTATGGCCGTTCACTAAAGAACAGCCGTCGGTAGTACGTAATGGGAACATGTGTCAGCCACATAGCACTTCAAATATGCAACATGTTCCAGCAGATCCATAGAGATACAATATTAAGCCTATTGAAGACAGTAGGCTGAACTTAAAGATACGCTTTTGTATACAAGAACATATATGCATACATACTATAAAAAAAAAAAATATATATATATATATATATATATAATTTTTTATTTTTTTTAATCTCATGCAAAGAAAAAAAATATATATATATTTTTATATATCTAAAACAAAAATAATAAGCAGAAAATGCAGTCTATATTGCATGTCTGTATTTGGCCCATATTTTAAAGTGTGAATGAATCCTAAGTCAGTACCACAAGATTTAAAGTATATGTAAATTTCAGTAGTAATTTACCTAAAAATAGCTTGCCATTTATACGTCTTGGAAGGGCTCCACCAGATGCTCCAGTTGCTTTCTAGAAACCAATAGAAGTACATTGTCAGAATAGCATCCACTTGACTGCCAGTCATTTAGATAAACATCATGATTGCTGGAAGTCACAAACACTGATCATATGTCAAAATACCAAAAGAACAAGTCTTCAGAAGTATATTCATGAGCCGCTCCTCACCGCCCTCTTGCAAAAGGATGACAGCTTTTCCTCCATTTCTTTAACATCTACTATCAATACTTTAAAATCTGCAACATATTGATTTTAGTTGCAGATTTTCAAAACAAATTTCACTCTTTTGTTTATGCTTTCCTGAAGTGAGTCAAGCCTTGTGGTCTTACTGTACAGACATCTCCATACAAGTGTTCTGGACTCAACAACGGGTTTACTAATTTGAACTAATCCCTATGATGTTATGGGTTTTGGTGACTATTCCTGCAGTTAGTTAGGAATACTTAGCCATAATATGGATTCAAATAATTGCCCCTTATATTAGACCCCTGATCCACCAATGACACAGGTACATACTGTTTAGTTGCAGCAATTACTATTGATTGTGGCATCTAAACCGCCCAATAACTGGCATTAACAAAGACTGCAACAAGTGAATACTGAGAATCCTAAAATTGCCATTGTTATTGCAAATTGCGAAAAGTGAAAACTGTGCTGAAATGTACTCTGATTGGGCATGGATGAATATTTTTCTAGGTAGGAACGCTGTAAAAAGTCCTTATGGTGCAAATATTTATCAAAAACAAATTCATCCCCAGTTGATGAGGGTGAAGATATGGTAGCCAGGCCACATTCTTCTTGCTCCTGACAACCCCTTCAACCCAAAGGGCTTGTTCCCACTACCGTATATGTGGCAGAATTTTAAGTGGAGGCCGCGCATTGACATGTCAATTCTTTGGGAAGATTTAGTTTGAGACTATCATTGAGTCTATGGGACAGGCAGAACTTCAAGTCCATCGAGCGGCCTCCTCTTGAAAGTCCGACACATATTGTGTAGTGGGAACATACCCTAACTGCTACCTAAAACAGAGCTTCATTCCCTTTAGTCAGCTGTTGATCATCCTGCATTGGGTCTACATAAACAGCTGCCAAAATGCAGCACAGTTTTTAGGCATTGTAACTAAGATACCTTACATAAGGGACAGAGAGAACGCATTTTCACAGTAGAGAACTCATTCTCTATAACCCTAGAACACACTGATGCTTATCACAGATCTTTATAAAAAGGGGCCTTAGGCCTTATTCCCACATACAAAGTGGTGTCCATAGCTGCAAACCCAAATCTATGGACAGCATCTGTGGCCATCTGCAACTGTCCACAACTGCAGACATATATTGCAGGCAAGTAAATGAGGCCATAGGCTAGAATCACACATGGCAGGTTTTTGGAACTGCCACTGCATTTTTTGTGCCAAAACCAGAGGTGCATGTAACAGGAAGGAAAACTACAAGTCCTCCCTTTATATTTTCCATCCCATCTAAATCCATTTCTGGCTTTGGCATAACAACAAAAACAACAACTTTGGCCTGGTATGTGTACACTGAGGAATAGGTGAGGAATTGAAGAAAAAAGGTTTCTGCTTGAAATTCCATGCCTATTTAGCTCTGGCACAATAGAACAGAATTTGAGCAGAATTCAAGACCCGTTGACTTCTATAGGATTTCTCTAGTGGAACCCTCCCAAACAATTGACTGGTCAGTTCTTTGGGCCCTTGTACACAGAGTAAAAGAGGCTGAACTTACGAATGGAGTCGGATTTCGGTGGATTCCGCTAGAAATTCAGCCTGTCCTATTTCTTCAATGGGATTTCTCTTGCACCTCTCCTCTCCGCTCAAAGAATGAACATGTTCGGAAAGGAGAGGCGCAAGAGAAATCCCATTGAAAAAAATAGGACAGTCTGAACTTTGAACGGAATCTGCCGCATGGACTCCACTTGTAAATTCAGCTTCTTTTACATAGTGTGCAAGGACCCTATGGACGAAAAGCGGATTCTGTTCTGTGTGAACAACAGAGTGTAAATCCCATTGAACACAATGGGACATTGCTCTATTCATATTTTATGGGAGGAATTTTAAGCGAAAATGAAGAGCAGATTCCCCTTTAAATTCCTCCCCTATTCCTCAGTGTGCACATACCCTAAGGTTTATAGAACATAAAGAGTCGATTAATTTCTTGTGACTCAGAATCAGGCTTAAACTTCAGCCAAAACTAGCTCTGATTCCAACTCCACAGCCCTGTTTCACAACCTCTTCAACAAGCAGAAGCATTGCATAAACTATATGTCTCCAACCACCTCCAAAACCTGAAAATATGCATACAAAATAGTTGTTGTGATCATTCCAGCACGTCACATTAGCTATTAGCCTCTACAGAAAAGCCACCTATCGCAATTCTGAAAACACAAAACCACAGCTGTTCAGCTGTACTGTCAGAGCCGACCCCGAGAGAACTGCTGACAAAACAGCTCACACAGCAAACTTGTCCATTGTGCTGAATGTTATTCTTCTACCACCTGACACATGAACAGCTGCTACCTAGAACCTATGAACTTTTTACGGCAGGTTCACACATAGCTTTTCTGTAGCAGTTTTTTGAGCCAAAGCCAAACATGGATTTTAAAAGGTATGATAAATAAAGGATATTTATTGTACAGAATATAATAAGTGGATTTCAACACAAAATATATAACCAGGAGGAAGAGGGAGATGGTAATCCTGTTGTATAGTGAGACCACGTCTGGAATACCGATATTGATAAAAGAGAATGGGTTCAGGGAAGGGTTACAGAAATTGTGGACAGTCGGAAGCATTAAACATATTAGGAAAGACTTAAAGGAGTACTCCGGTGCCGCCCCCCCCCCCCCAAAAAAAAAAAAAAAAAAAAAAAGGAACATAAAACATACACAGAAAATATACTTACTATCCCACCGGTGATGATGGCCATTCAAATTTCCCACCGGCTGCGTCCATCTTTGGCCGCTGTCCTTACTTCAGGGTCCAGGTGCAGTGAATGGGCGAGAAAAGGCTGCTGGTGCGCATGCGCACCGACAGCCTTTTCATTGGCTGGAGTGCATCACATGGCTTCGAGCAAGCCCAGCCAATCAGGGCTGAGCAAGCTGGAAGCCATGTGATGCGCTTCAGCCAATGAAAAGCCTTTTCCTCTTCCATTCACTGCGAAGAGGAAGGCGACCAGGACCGCCCCCCTGCTGTGACGACATCAACCCAAGATGGGAGGGTCGACAGTGATTCATAAAATCCACTGCGATACGGTATGTGTGAAGCTACCCTTAATATGTTGCTGCTCTGGTGGAGAACATAAACAGATTATTCTTACCACAGCAGGCTCCCCCAGTAAACTTCAGTACCCCGGCTGAATAATTCTGCCTCCACTTCTGAAACAGAATAGTTTTGGCAGTGACAGCCCGCTCAGCCAATCACTGACTGAGACAGGACAGTGTTGCAGCCAGTGATTAGCTAAGCGGGCTGTAACTGGTGAGACAAATCCATCTCCAAGTGGAGGCGGGATCGCTCAGCCAGCGACCCAATAAGAACAATAAGAACAGCCTGTTTGTTATGTTCTCCAACATTTGTGTTTTTTTAAGAATATTTGAAAACAGTTTTACATGTGGATTTATTTACAATAGGAATAATTTGCAGACATACACATTGTGACATGCTACTTTATTTTCAGTGCTGAAATATTGGTGGTATTGATCAAATCTGGTTGGTGGTGTTATCCAGTCACAGTATGGCGGTGTTGTTCAGGTCTGGTGTGGCGGTGGTAAATGTGACGCCTGGAGCTATTACTGACTAATCTAACAATCATGATGCCAGTGGCGTAGCTACCAGGGTAGCAGCGGTCGCTACTGCGACCCGGCCCGCCACGAGGGTCACTGCACTGTTCCACTGCACTGATCCCCCATAAATCACTCTTGTGACCGCAAGTATTGTTTTGCTTGCCGTCACAAGAGCAGGCGCGCGCTGGCCCCGGCTAATGTGCAGCTGCCGGGGGTGTCCCGTCCTATCCCCGGCAGCGTGCGCATCAGTGAACTTCCTGTGCGCCTGTGGCCCAGGACTTCCGTTGCAGAGAGCGCATGTAAGAGATGCTCTCTGTACCGGAAGTCTCAGCCCTGGCGCACAGGGAGCTCGCTGCCGAGGATAGGACAGGACACCCCTGGCAGCCGCTCATCAGCCGGGTGGCCAGACCATGAAGAGAGAGGATTGACAGGGGAGCGGGTGGCAGGTGAGTTGTGTGTTTTGTTTGTTTTTTTGTATCTGCTTTTCCCAGAGGGAAGAAGGGGGGCCATCTATGGGGGAGCGGGGCATCTTTAAGGACATCTATAAGGGGGGGAGAAGTCATCTATAAGGGGTGGGGGAGAGAAGGGGACATCTATAAGGGGGGAGAAGCGGCCATCCATAAGGGAGAGAGTGAGAGGGGGGCATTTATAAGGGAGGGGGCCATCTATAAGGAAGGGATAGAGGGGGAGAGGGCGGCCATCTATAAGGTAGGAGGGAAAGGGGGCCATCTATAGGGGGGGGGAGGGGGCCATCTATAAGGGGGGGAGGGGGCCATCTATAAGGGAGGGGAGAGAGGAGGGCGCTCTATAAGGGGGGGGAGAAGGGGCCATCTTTAAGGGGAGGGGCGAGAGGGGGCCATCTATAAGGGGGACAACACAGTCAGACTACCCACTAAATGAGGGTGCAAAGCGGCCATTACAGATGTGTATAGTGATGAGGATGGAGTCAGTGTGAGGAGCCTTATATGTTTGTCTGGCAGATTCTGTGGATTCGTGGCTCCGAGAAGTTCTCATAATGGCCCAGGACATAATGGCCCAGTCCCCTGTGAGTCACCTGATATAACAGCACTGTAATGTATATGGTGTACAGAACCTGTGTAGAGCTGCGTCCACCTCTATACGACTGGATGTGGTGATGGTGATCTGTGAACAGTGGATGTTATTCAGTAGCAGTGGTGGTGTTAGTCAGTATGCGGTGGTATTTGTCAGTAGCAGCGGTGGTGTTAGTCAGTGTGTGGTGATATTACTTGTTATCTGGTACTGAGTTTTATTGGTCTCAGTATAAAGGATTTGGTCAGTAACAATATGGTGGTGATGGTAGTGGTGTGGCGGTAATATTTCCTTCTTATATAAAGGTAATATTGGTCTCAGTATACAGGATTTTGTTAGTAACAGTATGGCGGTAATATGTATGGTGATAATATTTTCTCTTCTTTTATGCTGGTGTTATTGGTAATATCTGTCTTGGGGGGTATATATATATGCCAGTAGCATTACTTAGTTGTGAAAGGGGGGGGGGGGGGCCAAGTTGACCTCTCGTATCAGGGCCCAGGAGACATTAGCTACGCCCCTGCATGATGCTAATTGGTGAGTGAAGATGGGTCGTCTTCAGGTTTATTGCCTAGGGCAGCAGCAGCTGTTAAAACGGCCCTGGTTACACAGTAAAACATTACATCTGCCACCTTTTGTGCTTCCTTTAAAATGTTAAGAAGGAGAAGTAGGATAGAGTTCCTGAAACATGCCTAGTATGTTAAATGATTCATTGCAAATCTATGCGTATTAAAAGATTACCTCCAGCCAAAGCAAAAAAAAAAAAAAAAAAAAAAAAAACATGGGGGGAAGGGAATTGTTGTTTGCGGTGTCAACCTGTGAAAACGCACTGAAAACTTACAAGAAAGACCCAGAAAACTAGCCATAAATATAGGATTTATTGTTGTCGCACTAATTTTTTACTTGGAGGGTGGACAAGTTATCAAGAGTGAAAAACATTTTTGAGAAATTAAGTGACAACTTTTGACACAAAAAAAAGCCACAACTACACCATTCACCATTGATAAATTCCTCCCATGACCCGAAATATTTGTGCAGCATCTGTGTGCAGTCTATCTACAATAAAGTGTACCTGTCATTTCAGGTTATTTTTAGAATAAGCTGTAATCACAGTGTTTGGCTGTGTTCACACAACCTTTTTTACTCTCCGTTTTTGAAAAGAAAAAGTGACGGACGTAATTTTGAGTTTAATATTACATCTGTTGTTTGGTCGCCAGTCAGTGCAATGACAGCCTTTGGCTATGTTTACACTATGTTTAACAGCTTACGTTGCATAGCAATGGACACAGAAACTGCCGGCCTCCATTCAGGACGTTCCTGCAGTCAATATCTGTGTATCGGCTGCAGGAGCGTTCTCTATTTAGAATTGATGTGCCGGCAACGTCGGGTGTGCCCTCAAATCAATTACTTCAATGTAAAAGTGTGGCCGCCGTCCAACTTTACATTGAGTGAACAGCTATTATTTCTGGACGCTGTTTAATACAGGCACAGGGTCTCCTGTCAGGAGGGTATCTGGATCTAAAGGAGCCTGGGCAGTGAGAGAGTCACCCGGCAGAGGCCCCTGTACACCGGCAACTGCAGGAGAAAGGTTTGGGATTGGCAGCCCTGCAAGCTTGTGCGATCGCATTACAGAGGAGCCTGGACCTCCGAGCTCCTCTCGTCTACGATTGCACAAGCTTGCAGGGCTGACGTTCCCGATCCACCTCCTTCAGTTGCCGGTGTACAGGGGCTCCTGCCAGGTGACTCTCTCACTGCCTGGGCTCCTCTAGATCAGACTAGGAGACACAGAGTCTCCCCAGTTAGGGGAGTTGAATCTAGAGGAGCCCGGGCAGTGAGGAAGTCACCCGGCAGGAGCCCCTGTACACCGGCAACTGAAGATGGTGGATCGGGAATCGCAGCCCTGCAAGTTTGTGCAATCGCAGAAGAGGGGAGCCCAGAGGTCCAGGCTCCTCTGTTATGCGATTGCACAAGCTTGCAGGACTGCCGATCCCAAACCTCCTCCTGCAGTTGCCGGTGTACAGGGGCTTCTGCCGGGTGACTCTCTCACTGCCCAGGCTCCTCTAGATCCAGATCCCCTACTGACAGGAGACTCTGTGCCTGTATTAACCCCCCCGCCCCCCCAGCCCAGCAGCATCACTAAATGTCCCCCATGTCCCTCCAGCTCCTCTGAAGCCATAAGTGCCTTTAATATGCCACCATACCCTGCTCCCTCTTTTCACATGTAATTTCTACACCATACAGCGCCACCTGCTGGACACATTAGGTACATACAGTTTACAGGATTCCTGACATCACATTTTTTTTTAGAAAATGAAGCCTATATGAACTACTAAATTGAGGGAAATAGCACTATATGTGCATTTCCCATAATTAGTGTATATTAGGATTTTGCCTAACTTGACCTATGGAATAACATATCAAAAATTTTATTTTGCCCGGAGTTGTCCTTTAATGCCCGTTCTAAAGAAGAAGGTGTTGTGAGTCATCTATAAACACTAGGTGAGTTTTTTTGTTAAGAAGATTTTATTATGTTGGCAGAAAATGACAACTCAAGGACTTATTACTGGTGACAGTAATTTCAGGATGAAGTGTTCTGTACCCTGTTGTGTGATACACCATTTATTTCAAAGTGAAACATCTACTTATCTTGACAATTAATAATAGTAGTCACTCATTTCTTTTGTTTGTAACTATGTTTGGCCAAACAAACAGGACTACCTTTGTGTCGTGATGTCCTGCGTTACAGCCCACGGAGATAAGGTTAGGCAGGATTAGGAGTTGTTTTCATAATATGAAACTGTGACAGGTGTTTCTGCCACAGGCCAAGAATGTGCCTGCCAGTGGAAAGTTCACAAGATACTGCCATTGGTTTTCAGCAGTTCTTATATTTCCGGTGTTTCGGTAGCACTATGTAAACAGAGGTTAGACTTACTGTAGGTTAACACTTTCAAAGCTATAATATAGTTTACAGCACCACTGATAACACTAAACACTGTTTGTACTGGATAACAAAGCAATAATTACAATGCATTTGTACAAAGTCCTCAATTATGTCTTTGATTACCAACAAGGCAAAAGGTGATCCTTCTCGGAGTTTTCCGAGCACTGCTACATGACTTTTCTGGAGTCAAGGTTAACCACAATTTTCCATACAATCAAGTGATTAGAAATAAAGCGATGACCATTCAAAATGCAAGCAAAATAGTATTTAGTAAATAGTTATTGTACATAAGATTTCGAAATGGATAGAAAGGCGGCGGCGCAGGGAATTGATTCTAATGGAGTGTCATAAAAGGGGAGAAAGGTTTCTCCCACTGGGAATGGGCTGGCCCATCTTCAGTGCTTCACCCCCGGCCAGTGCCCAGGAAAAGAACCGGGCCGTGGTTCAAAGAAAGGGCCGCGGCACCGGCTTCCCCAAGCCAGCGCCATTTTATTCATGTAAAAATCTTAAAGCGAGTGTACCGCTTTAAAGTGTCACTGTGGTTCTAACTTTCAAAATCTAAATCAACAGTAGATGTGATATAAAGCAAGTTTGCAATTTACATACATTATTTTTTTTAGTTAACACAGCACTTCCTATTTTCTGATTTTTTTTTTCCTCAAAAAAGAGAAAACAGTCAGAAAATAGGAAGTCCTGTGTATCCCAGGCCATCTGTGCGCTCATAGAGAGAAGGCAGTCATGTGATTGATGGACACATTGAGCAATGACTCTCTGTACTGGCCGGAATTCCCGTGTTAAAAAAAGCGTTTACACGTACAGGATCTGCAGCAGATTTGAAATTGCTGATTTGCTTTGAATCTAATCCGGGCCATAAAATCTGCTGCAGATCTGCTGCATATCCTGTACATGTGAAAGCATCCTTAGGGTATGTTAACACTTACAATATCCGCAGCTGATTGGATCCGCAGCAGATTTCATTTAAATAACTGAATACAGCATCAAGTCTGCACCATCAGATCTGTTGCGGATCTGCTGCAGATCCAGTAGGTGTGAACGCACCCTTAGGGTAGCTTCCCACACACACACACACTATTTCGCAGCACATTTTCTGCTGCGGATCCACAGCAGATTTGATCTAAATAACTGAACACAGCATCAAATCTGCTGAATATCTCCTGCAGATCTTGTACGTGTGAATGCACTCTGAGGCTGCGCTCACACTACGTATATTTCAGTCTGTATATTTCAGTCAGTATTGCAACCAAAACCAGGAGTGGATTAAAAACACAGAAAGGCTCTGTTCACACAATGTTGAAATTGAGTGGATGGCCGCCATATAACAGTAAATAACGGCCATTATTTCAATATAACAGCCGTTGTTTTAAAATAACAGCAAATATTTGCCATTAAATGGCGGCCATCCACTCAATTTCAACATTGTGTGAACAGATCCTTTCTGTGTTTTTAATCCACTCCTGGTTTTGGTTGCAATACTGACTGAAATATACTGACTGAAATATACGTAGTGTGAACGCAGCCTAATTATATATTTGAGGCTGTATGTTTGAGGCAACCAAAACCAGGAGTGGATTGAAAACACAGAAAGGCTCTGTTCACATAATGTTGCTATCTTAAAACAACGGCTGTTGTATTGAAATAATGGCAGTTATTTACCGTTATATGGCGGTTCTGTGTTTTCAATCCACTCCTGGTTTTGGTTGCTATGAGGACCTGACATGAGGACCAAATACAGCCTCAAATATACATAGTGTGAACCCAGCCGTAGGGTGCATTCACATGTACAGGATCCGCAGCAGACTTAATGGTGCAGATTTGATGCGGTGTTCAGTTATCTAGTTTAAATCTGCTGCGGATCTGCAGCATTAAATCTGCTGCAATGCGGTGTGTGTGAAGCTACCCTTACCGGATTCACAGCGGATTTCACACTGCGAGTTCAGCTTTATTTTACAGCATGATAAAAAATTATGAATGTATATTGCAAACTTGCTTCATTTCACATCTACTGTTGATTTAGTTTTTGAAAGTTATAACGACAGTGACACTTTAAGCGAGAGAGAGAGAGAGAGAGAGAGAGAGAGAGAGAAAGAAAGAGAGAAAGAGAGGTGTGTGCAGTAACCTAGGAAATGAGTTGTCAACAATGGGAGGAAAAGATCAGCATGTATTTGCAAAAATAGTTGAAGGAATGTGTATTCAGAAAATAACTTACTATTTAAATAAGGTTTTTCTGTTAAACATTTTTAAGATTTTTGGTGACTTTTTTTTTTTATTTTTCTATCTATATTATAAAATAATCCTGAAATCTTCCAGTTTTTATTTTCACCACTGGGGCTAAAACTATGCTGAGACTTTCTGTCCTGTCTGTAGTGATAAGAACAGGCTACTGTAAAGTGATCTATACAGCATTGCAGCATCATGTGACACCAGTTTTACATTCATTTCAAGGGGACAGAGTATGTCTATTGTAGTCTATGTCCATGAGTCTCGCTGAAACGCATGTCACTAAACGCTGTTAACAGCAGCCCAGGGAATATGGCAGCCGCCATAACAATGTGCATAAAGTGAAGAAAAAAAATAAAATACAAACTGATTAGAATAAAAACAACTTTTAGTATCTGACTGTCAGTAAAAGAAAATTTAGGTGACACACTCCCTTTAACTTGATGAGCCCTACAAGTGTTACTATATTAGTTGAGATGAGAATCCCCCTTTAAGTCAGTCTATCACATAATATTATCAAAAGACAAGCAGATTGTGGGTAAGTGATTCTAATATTTAGAAACAATTTTCCAGATGGCAGTAGATTTTACTCTTCTCTCCAATTCTGCTATATATCATGTATCAATAATAGTTGGTTTCATTAAAACATGTTTGGCCTGCTAAGGGCATAAGTCTATAAGGTCCTGCTTTTTGCTGATCTCACTTCCTAAGCAATAAAAAGTAATAAAATAAAATTATATGTAGCATAAAATGGTGCCAATGAAAACTAACTTTTCATGCTTTTCTTTGTCATTTGGAAAAAAAAAAAAAAAAACGTAAAAAGTTTTGATCATGCAACATAGATACTTCCACTCCAAAAACACTGGGTATGTCGGGCGCAGGTCCAAGTAGGCAGATAATAAAAATGCTAAAACTATTTATTTAAAATGACAACGCGTTTCGAAGTCAGACTTACTATCAAGTGCCTAATGTTAGACACTTGATAAAAAGGTGAGGTATCAATGTAATCGTGCTGACCCAAAGAACAAAGTTATCATATTATGTATACCACATAGTAAACACTTTAAAAAGAAACATGAAAAAGCCATTACATGGCTATGTCCATGGTGAAATATATAACATATTCCAAAAAAGATTAGTTTGAAAACTTACCGGTTTTACATGGCGTTTTAGATGCATATACACACTTTGTCCTGTCTTCCTGTAATGCCGTTCTACATGTTCCCTTCCGAATCCAAGGAATGTGCTCATACACACATACAAACCTCCTTCAGAAAGCTGCGCAAGAAAAAAGGAAATCATTCTCAAGTTATGCTGTGAAATGTTATTAACACTTCTAAATTGGAGAAATGATTGTGAGACAAAAAGTGCCCAAATTTCATGAAAAACAAAGGATTTGGCAGCTTTTTTTTAAATAAGATTTACACAAGAAACTACATTAACAGCAATGATACCACCCCCCCCCCACCCTAGTCTAGTACAGTATAGTAAAAGCACCATATAAATCTAGTAGGATGATAAACTAAAACCTAATGCATAGGAATTTTGAGGATCTGGGCAATTCTCTCTTATGTGTCAGAAGACTTTTCAAAGTCCTTTTTTGTCATATCTGGGTTGGTCTAAGTGTATTCTATTGTCACCAAATATATTCAGAAACTCCTGTTTATGGCTGTGATTTCATACAGATCTTGTTATATTAATTTGTGTGAGTCACCCGCTGTGCTCATCATCTCAATAATAATCCATTACCCATACAAGCATGCAAAGCAGAGAGACGGGCATGCAGTAACATATAGGCAACAGTTAAAAGGGTAATTAAACCTAAGGTTGGGTCCATACTGTTTTTGTTTCTGTAAAGTGGGGCTCTCTACTTTTTAATTTCACAGGGATCTTTAATAATAATAGTAATATGCCACAAAGCCCATATTATTGCACCAGTTTTGTTTCCCCATAAATAGTAATAAAGAATCCTGGCACTTGCCAAAATTGATTGATGCTTATGTATTCCTTGTGGTAAATCAAAGATAGGTTACAAGGCCTTGTTTTGGCCCACTTGACTTCATCAACTACACTAACTGTACAGGCCAGTGGGCCAAAACAAGTCCTTGTGATTTACTACGCTGAAGAAATAAGCACCAATTGATTTTGGCTAGTGCCGGAATTCTTTACAATTGCCTGGATTTTTTAAGCTGCGAGGACCACTGAACAGCAGAGTGCCGTCTTTCTACTCTAAAGCCCCTATTACACGGCAGGATTCAGAGGAGCAAACGAGTGCCAACCTGTCAGATCAGTGCTTGCTTGCTCCTTGTTCCCCGCTCGCTGCTGGCGTTACTACACACACCGACACTGAGCGCATCGAAGCCGGGGGAATCGTGGGGAGCGGCTGCCCAGGTGATCGCTAGATATCGCTGCTATCATGATCGTTTAGCTTTCAACATGTTAAAAGACAACGATCAGCAGACATCGTGCATGTCGGCTGATCGTTGTTTTCTATTACATGAGACGATTATTGTCCGTAACGGTCAATATCAACTGATCATCGATTCGTGTAATAGGGCCTTTACATAGCATTCCTATAACCTTGATAGCTACTGATCTTCAGTACCTATAGAGAGAAATTAAACTGGAAGTTATTGCGATTGACTGACCAACCAATAAACTAGCTGAAGTGCTGCCCTCTCAACACTGCTGCCCTAGGCACAGGACCACCATCTGAAATACATGTGCAGTAAAAAAATGGGGAATCCACAGCAACATAAAAATTGTAACTTTATTGTAGGTACATTAAAAGCTTCACACAGTTAAAAAAGCGCTTTTTTAACTGTGTGAAGCTTTTATTGTACCTACAATAAAGTTACAATTTTTATGGAGCTGTGGATTCCCCATTTTTTGACTGCACTTGGATACGGAGCACGGCACGCTCTATTGTTCCACGCGCTCCAAACAGGAAAACTACATAAAGAAAAGCATTGCTGAACAAGGGTGAGCTGAAACCTTTTTTATACGTGATCTGAAATACATGTTTGTTCCTGAGAATGGTTGGGGTAAGACACAGCCTATTAAACATAAAAGAGCTAAACAACCAGTCCCCTCTCAATTGAGCCTTATAAAAACTGAAGAAATAGAGATCGGTGCCCCCCCTGTTCTGTTAGCTGAAGGTCCCATTAACTGGAGCTGTATATACTAGGCTTTTTTTGCCATAGTCTGTTGATATAAGACAGGAACACCTATTTGGGAAATCTTTAACATTTCAAGACTTTTACACAATTACATACATGTCGCTATATCATAATTCATATTCTAGAATATCAGCACAGACATTCATGTTATCTCACCTTTGGACAACGCAATGTCGGCCGCACCAACGTGTGCAATTATAGGGACACAATGTTACAGAACATGCAGGATCACAGTGCTCTGTGCATAGAGCAAATACATGTAATAGCATACCTTCTGATAGGTTCACATGAAAAATAAGCAACCATATTTATAAAATTATCGGCAACCATGCTGCCCAGGCGTTCTGCTAATATAACTTGCATTGGCAACTGGAAAGATTTCTAACCTTACCCAACCTCAGATCTACATAAAGGGAGAACCAATAACATGTTAACTATAAATCCAAGGGTAGTAATAGACTAAGTCTAGTTATATTATTTGAACAATATGAATTGGATATATTTCCCATGTGTTAGGCTGTGTTACCCATGTGTTTCCACACTTGTGTTCGGTATATGCTGCCAGGATTTTTCATTCCCCAACCCGCTTCCAAAACATGGAGAGGTCGGTCCAAGTCCTGATCATTGCATGAGGGCAAAACCACATCTGCACATTATGCCCAATAGCCGCACAGTGTCACCGCAACATCAGAGACACTATGTAGTTATTAGATATTGCCTGCAGGGGTGGTTTAGCTGGCACACGATGATCAGCCATAGGCTGTACCCCTATTTTCCCAGACTCCTAGGCAGGGCCGTATTACCAGCTGCTGCTGCCCTAGGCACTAAACCTAAAGGCGCCCCATCTTGGGGAGCGTAGGGGAAAGTGGTTTCATGAATTTCTCTACATGTAGAAACATTGTTTGAATTGCGTTTTTCATGGTTTTTAACTGCTTAAAGCATAAACAAATTTCCACATTGAATCAATGATTAGAGTAGTCTGCATATTGTCTGAAGGAATTCTCACCACAGGATTGGTAGATTGGTAGGTAATAGCTCCAAGCGTCACATTTAACACCGCCACACCAGACCTGAGCAATACCACCATACTGTGACTGGTACAACACCACCATACCAGACCTGACCAATACCGCCATACTGGGACCGGATAACATCGACATACCAGACCTGACCAATACCACCATACTGGGACCGGATAACACCAACATACCAGACCTGACCAATACCGCCATACTGTGACTGGGTAACACCTGCATACCAGACCTGACCAATACCACCATACTGTGACTGGATAACACCGCCATACTAGACCTAACTAATACCACCATACTGTGACTGGGTAACAATGCCACACTAGACCTGACCAATACCACCATAATTGTGACTGGGGTAACAATGCCATACTAGACCTGACCAATACCACCATACTGTGACTGGGTAACACTGCCATACTAGACCTGACCAATACCACCATACTGTGACTGGATAACACCGCCATACCAGACCTGAACAATTCCACCATCCCCCCCCCATCCTTCGAAAAGACACCAGATTTACTGGCAAGTCTGAACAGGAGATGAGAGATTAAAAATAAAAGGCACTGAACCACAGGTGCCTAGTGGTAAATACGGCCCTGCTCCTAGGGCTGCATCCAACTTCTTCAGCCACCGGTATTCAAATGCCGAACGATCGGATTCTCTCCGGTCTCTAATAATTACTCATTTCTAATAATTGCTATCTGTTTGATGTGTCTGATTGATAAATCAGGGCCTCTGTGTATGCTGAGGCTAGACCCAATAGCAAACTTAAAAAAAAAAAATTTTACATGGAAAATTTACCAGTTCCATGAAAAAAAATAAATTAAAAATACTACTAGGCCAACAAATCCTCCCTTAATCAGAACACTTTCACGAGATAATTAAAGGAGAACTCCGGGCCACAGCTAAAAATACGGTGCAGGCAAGGGTAGGGGAAAAGAATTAAAAAATCTGTACTTACCCGTCCCTTTACGCCCGCTCTCGGGACACCCAACAACCTCCTCTAGCTCCCACTCTTGCAAAGTCACAACCTGGTTTAAGATTGCCTGCTCAGCAAGTCAGTCACTGGGACGGGACACTGCTGCAGTCTCTAACTGGCTGATCAAGTACTTTACCCCAGGTAGTGATTTAGTAGAAAGGTAGGAGAAATTTTAGTCAGGAGCTGCTGAGGCGGCACTGTGGCATTTGGTAAGTATAAATTCTTTAAGCAGGGGCGTATCTAGGATTCATGGGGCCCCATAGCAAAAAACTGTATGGGGCCCCCCTACACACTATAATATATATATATGTATATACACTACCGTTCAAAAGTTTGGGGTCACATTGAAATGTCCTTATTTTTTAAGGAAAAGCACTGTACTTTTCAATGAAGATAACTTTAAACTAGTCCTAACTTTAAAGAAATACACTCTATACATTGCTAATGTGGTAAATGACTATTCTAGCTGCAAATGTCTGGTTTTTGGTGCAATATCTACATAGGTGTATAGAGGCCCATTTCCAGCAACTATCACCCCAGTGTTCTAATGGTACAATGTGTTTGCTAATTGGCTCAGAAGGCTAATTGATGATTAGAAAACCCTTGTGCAATCATGTTCACACATATGAAAACAGTCTAGCTTGTTACAAAAGCTACATAACTGACCTTACTTTGAGTAGATTGAGTTTCTGGAGCATCACATTTGTGGGGTCAATTAAATGCTCAAAATGGCCAGAAAAAGAGAACTTTCATCTGAAACTCGACAGTCTATTCTTGTTCTTATAAATGAAGGCTATTCCATGCGAGAAATTGCTAAGAAATTGAAGATTTTCTACAACGGTGTGCACTACTCCCTTCAGAGGACAGCACAAACAGACTCTAACCAGAGTAGAAAAAGAAGTGGGAGGCCGCGTTGCACAACTAAGCAAGAAGATAAGCACATTAGAGTCTCTAGTTTGAGAAACAGATGCCTCACAGGTCCCCAACTGGCATCTTCATTAAATAGTACCCGCAAAACACCAGTGTCAACGTCTACAGTGAAGGGGCGGATTTTGGGCTTCAGGGCAGAGTGGCAAAGAAAAAGCCATATCTGAGACTGGCCAATAAAAGAAAAAGATTAAGATGGGCAAAAGAACACAGACATTGGACAGAGGAAGACTGTAAAAAAGTGTTGTGGACGGATGAATCCAAGTTTGAGGTGTTTGGATCACAAAGAAGAATGTTTGAGACGCAGAACAAATGAAAAGATGCTGGAAGAATGCCTGACGCCATCTGTTAAGCATGGTGGAGGTAATGTGATGGTCTGGGGTTGCTTTGGTGCTGGTAAGGTGGGAGATTTGTACAGGGTAAAAGGGATTCTGAATAAGGAAGGCTATCACTCAATTTTGCAACGCCATGCCATACCCAGTGGACAGTGCTTGATTGGAGACAATTTCATCCTACAACAGGACAATGACCCTAAACACACCTCCAAATTGTGCAAGAACTATTTACAGCAGAAGCAGGCAGCTGGTATTCTATCGGTAATGGAGTGGCCAGCGCAGTCACCAGATCTGAACCCCATTGAGCTGTCGTGGGAGCAGCTTGACCGTATGGTACGCCAGAAGTGCCCATCCAACCAATCCAACTTGTGGGAGCTGCTTCTAGAAGCGTGGGGTGCAATTTCTCCAGCTTACCTCAACAGATTAATGGCTAGAATGCCAAAGGTGTGCAATGCTGTAATTGCTGCAAAAGGAGGATTCTTTGACGAAAGCAAAGTTTGATGTAAAAACAATGTTATTTCAAATACAAATTATTATTTCTAACCTTGTCAATGTCTTGACTCTATTTTCTATTCATTTCACAACGTGTGGTGAAGAAGTATGACTTTTCATGGAAAACACAAAATTGTTTGGGTGACCCCAAACTTTTGAACGGTAATTATATATATATTCGATGATGTGGCAAAAAAAAAATCTCTCGTGGCCAGAGGCAGAATCCTGCGTGCAGCCACAACAGTGACTGGCAGAGGAGAAAGCCAATGTCTGCTTGTTCTGTCCATCCACTGTATTTACCTATAACAGCCGATTAGGAGCCTTGTGGTTATATACATAGGTGCAGGTGCAGACTACCTTTTGCTTAACCCCTTATTTACTGCAGCGTGTAAGTGACCCAGTGTTTTCTTACATGCTGCAACACAAACAAAGGGTTAATACAGAAGACAATTCGCTCTCTTCTTCACTACTCCTACACTGATAACCCTGACCTCTGCAGGAGCCCAGAAAACAGAGGTCAGAGGTTATCAGAGTAGTGAGGCAGAGAGCTAATTGTTAACCCTTTTTTGTGTTGCAGCATGTAAGAGAACACTGGGTCACTTACACACTGCAGTATATAAAGGGTTAAGCAAAAGGACACAGGAGGCTCTTATCTTCCCTGGGCCCCCTCCCTCCACGAGCCCCATAGCAATCACCTTCCCTGCCTCTGTTGTAGCACTGATTACATTTCTCCCACCCCCTGCCAGCACAGTTTTCTTAGGTGTGTTTACACAGAGAGATTTATCTGACAGATTTTTTAAGCCAAAACCAGGTATGGATTTGAAAATAGGATAGATCCCAGTCTTTCCTTTATGTTTTCTGTTTATAGTCTGTTCCTGGCTTTGGCTTCAAAGATGTCAGATAAATCTCTCTGTATAAACACACCATTAGTTGTCGCCCAGAGTTCCCCTTTAAAATCAGTGCTGTAAGACCTACAAATAATTTGTCACAAAAAAATACAGTAATTTAGATACTAATACCACTAAACAAGCAGTAAATATTAATATATATATATATATATATATATATATATAAATAATCTCATGCTGTTACTGAACAAATCCTAATACTCTAAATCCTATATAACAAGACTACAAAAGAGCCAAATAATACTGCCAGACCATACCCACGTGTTACCTCCACACAGTGACTGAATAACGCTATCATACTATTACTAAGTTGGAAAAACACCATGTAAAGACACCAATGTTATGGGCGTTGGGTCCTGCACAGGTGCTCTACATACCCCATAAGTGACTACCATAACAGTTACATCCAATGACTCACAGCTGACATCTTCTCTGATAGTAGTCATTCACTTTTCTCATCTTTTCCATCTGGCTTCCACTTCCAGCTATGACAAGTCCCTGGAGAATTTGCTGCCCAGACATCTTTGGCTCCTCTACTTTTACTACATCCATAATACCCCAGATTTCATAATCTTGGCTTTAAAATAAGACTGTAGCCACGAGCATTAGATCGAGCAGTTTAAAGTGAGAGCTGTATATACCTCCAGCACTCATCATGTGTTACTAACCCCCTAACTCTGCCGTGGTAAAGCAACCCTTTACCCATAATCTGACCCTCCCAAACCACTTGTCGGATAGCTGCTTTTAATCTAAGATCTGTCCTGGGGTCCGTTCGGCAGGTGATACAGTTATTGTCCTAAACAACAACTTTTAAACTTGCAGCCCAGTGTCAAATTGGTGTCGCCTAGAGTGTGTATGCCCTAGGATTGTGACGCCCCTCTGTGCCTCCTTCCAGCCCTCTTCATGATTAGGATTGCCCCAGGCAAGATTCTTCCTATTCACCTGTCACCTGTCTGAATACTGCACAAGTACCTTAACGATCCAGCACATGTGCAGTGTTTTTGCTGGGTTTACACATAGCGATAATTCGCCCGATTGTACGATGAACGATTTCGAAGTAACAATTTTTTTTTTATAATGATCAGCGTTTAGACGGAGCGATATATCGGACGGAAAAAAACGTTTTGCGACCGCTTAAGCCTATGTCGCACATAGGTTAAATCGGTGAACGAGTGTTTACACGGAGCGATCTGCAAATTTTTTGTGAATGACCAACGATAGTTTGAGAACATGGTCAAAGACTAAAATGAACGATTTCTCGCTCATCGCTTGATCGTTCGCTGCGTTTACACGTACGATTATCGTTCTAATTCGATTGTTATCGTGCAAATTCGCATGATAATCGTTCCGTGTAAACGCAGCTTAGACAAATGGATACAGAGTCACTTTAATGCATTTGACGTTACGGACCAAGCCCTATTTTTCAAATCTGACTGGTCTTGTTTTATGTGCTAATAACTTTGTGAAAATTAAAAGGGGTACTCAGTTGGTAAAAAAAACTTTTTATATGTTGCTGCCCTATTAGAAAACAAAACAAACATATGCTCCCCTGGTGTCCTGCTATGGCCCCTCCAGGGTTCCCTGCTGACTCGGCATAGACAGCCTGCTCAGCCAATCACTGACCGCTGCACTGTCCTATATCAGTCACCGATTGTCTGAGCGTGCTGTCAATGTACAATACAGTCCATACAGACTTGTGAACAACTCTAAAATGTCTATGTAACAAAGATAGTCACAAAAAACAAATGAGGTGATAAGCACTGCGGAATCTGTTGGCGCTATACAAATAAATATTATTATTATTAATATTATTATTAATTCATGTTTACAATATGTCTACTTTATGTCAGCATTATTTGATTCGGTCCTTTTACATCTTAGGATGGTTTAAAGCTTAGAAGTAGAGATGAGTAAACTTACAATTAATTCAGGTTCATTCAAACCGGAACTCCCGATGGTTGGGGAAGTTGGATGCAGTCCTAGGACTGCTTGGAAAACATGGATATTAGGGTTCTAGGCATGATTTTGTCTCCATGTTCCACTCAATTAGTGAGAGACTTTCTGTTAATATGTAGGTTAGGCGTAAGTGCCCAGAGGGCTTTCCCAACATTGCAAGAGCCCAGGGTAGGCAGCCCATCTCCTTTTATTCACCTCCTCTGTGCAGTGAGCAAGCCTAGTGACTGTGAAAGGGGGTAGATGCAAGCAGGCACAGATGTGGTGAATAAAAGGAAATGGGTTGGCACACCCTGGGCTCTTGATGGGGAAAGCCTCCTGGGTACCTGAGCCTCATTTGCTTAATAACAAAGACATATCAGCACTGGAAAGGACTATGAAGATGCCTGGAATGCTCATGAGATTTTACTCATGTTTAGCTGCTGACAGGTACACTTTAAATAAAAGACACGTGCCTTTGGTTCTGGAGGTTTTATAAAAATGTGCATATGTAGATATTAGACTTTTATTTTCAGGAGGTGTTGTATGTATTATGTTCTGCTTGGGTCAGACTTTTTGTCATGAAAACACAAAAATCTAATGCATTTTTATGATAACGACATTGACACAATGTTGCATGAAGGTGCCCATATGCTCATAGGCATTTAAACAATGTGCCAGGTGTCCACTTGTCAGGATATGCATGTGGGGTATTGGTAGGCTTTTTTCTATTTTGTAATTTTGGTTTTATATCTACATGTTGAGAGTACATGCTCCAGGGTGCAAAATAGGTGCAAATTGTCCACAACTCTTCGCAGAAAAATCCTGATACATAGCCTACTAGTGACTGTATTCAGGCCCTTTCCAAATGTATGGGTTTATTTTGTTTTTGGGGCCCTTTTAATATAGAGGTGTTCGAGTGCTGCGAAAATAAAAAATAAAAATAAAAGTTTAGGACTTTAGAAGTGTAAAAAAGCAAAGGAAAAAAAGTATATTTTATATATATATATATATATATTGGGGCTTTGTTCTAGCATTTTATTCCTAGTTCTTCAATTGAAATGCTGGAATCACATGGTAAAGAATCACATCTATATAATATAAATGAATGTCTGTCTGTCCTCTATATACTCCCAAACGCCTGGACCGCCTGACCCCAAATTTGGCATGCAGATACATTGGGTGTCTGGGAACACCCACAGAAATAAATGCTAGAATGTTCTGGAGATCCAATTTTACCCCACAAACATGATGTCAGTGTCTGACCACACCCTCCTCCACACACATAAAATAATGGTAGTCGGAAAGTTATAATTAACACACTGACGCTTTATACCTGGGCAGCGCTGGGTACTAGTACTTTATAAAATTTACACGCTTTTTAACCCCTTCATTATCAAGGTCATTGTTCCCAGGATGTCTGGGTCAAATTAATGCAATGTTCCTCCTCGCCTTCTAAGAGCCATAGCGCTTTTATTTTTCCACGTTCAAGGCTGGTTTGGATGTAATTTTTTGTGCCATGAGCTCTACTTTTTATTGGTATCATATTGGTGTATAAGAATTTTTTTTATTATTTATTCTAAATATAATTTTTAAAAATCAGCAATCCTATTTTTTTCACTTTTCATTTACGCTGTTCACTGTGTGGGAAACATACTGTTAGGGCCTGTTCACGCTGAGCAAACATGGCGCAACTCCCGCCGTGCTCAGTGTGCTGCTTTGAGCGAATGGGAGAGTGCGCACCTGTCCACTGCCGCTGCTCTCCGCTCAAAGAATGAACATGTTCATTCTTTGAGCGGAGAGGAGAGGGAGCAGACAGGCGCGCACTCTCCCATTCGCTCAAAGCAGCACACTGAGCATGGTGGGATTGCACCGTGTTTGCTCAGTGTGAATCGGCCCTTACATTTTAATAGATCAGACGTTTCCGCATGCTATGTGATATATGTAATATATATAAATGCTATGAAATATATATAAATATATTATATTTGTTTATTATTTTTATTTATATAATGGGAAAGGGGAAAATTTAAATCTTTATTGGGGCATTAGTGCTTCTTTTTTTTAACACATTTTGTATTGCATATAGTTCCTTAGGGACTAATTGCATATACTCATGAATGCTATGCCATAGCATAGAATTAATCAGTATTTACAGAGATCTCTACACAGAGTCTGCCTGAGAGCAGACTCTATCTACAGATCACCGATCCCACAGGACGGAGGTAAGTGGCTTACCCCAGCCTGTCAGTACAAGTGATCAGGACCCCTGCAGCCATGCTGCGGGGGTCCCAATCAGTCAAAGACAGGTCCTTGTCCTGTCACTGACTACCTTAAACGCTGGATCGCTGTGCATCACTGCGCTTAAGGGGGTTAATGACAGGCAGCTGTGGGACCTCGGCTGCCTGTCATTCATGGGTCTGAGGGCTGTAATGTGTGCAGGGCCGATCGCATTGCACGGGGTATGTGCAGCAGGAATGTATATAGCCGTACAGCTGGAGTGAAGGGGTTAACAATGCAAGTTCTCAAAAGGGTTTTGGAGTGAAAGGGGTAAAACATAATGATCAATAGTAAACATCACTTTTGAGAAAATTATGAAAGTCTTTAGGATTTGTCCGTTGTTTAAATACATGCGGTAAGGTGAGGTGCAAGCACAAGAATCAGAGTTGGTCGCTTTTTGTTTAAGGGTACAAACACACACGACTGATCCGCTGCGGATCCCTGCCCTGTAATCTCTATGGGCAGACATACTCGCAGCAGGATTGACATCCTGCTGCGAGAATGTCGGGAGACTGCCCTGTTAACAGGGCACATCTTTGGCCATGTTAACTTTATATACCAGGGCTAGCTTACCTTGCTCCAATATTCTTTGTCTGTGAGAAACTGAAACGTTGCCATATTTTAAGCAAAGTTATATGTGCAAACAGAATCTGCCCAAGAATGGTTCCTATGGGACCTGAAAGGTTGACTGGGGCATTACAATAACATGCCAACCATTTCTTTTGCTTCCATTGAAATACCAAGTGGCATTATCACAATATACTGTATTGCCACCATATAAAGAATTAGAACTGTAAAATGAATAAGGAATTGTGACAAGAGTGCTTTACAATGTGTAAAGGAGATATTGTCCCCGCGCAGACCATATATAGTATAACTAGTTTATTGATATAGATAAATCCATAGGTAACGCGTTTCGAGAGTGCATAGCTCCCTTTATCAAACCACCAGGATAATGAAGACAATACACAAAAATGAGGTCCATATATACCCCAACACATATATAACACCTGCCCACAATTATGTCAAAACAGAAGTCCAAATCAAAGTCAGAATTGTGCTAGCTAATCAAATCACATCCTAACATTACATATAATACAGCTATAGCATCTAGCATATAGCATAACTCAGAATCCATATGATCTTACCATGCGCTCTCTCATGGCATCTCCCCGGAGCTCTGCGTCGGTCAAGGACCTTTGCGCATGCGTACTTCGATTCTAGGTTCCTAAGCAACCGGAGACGCTCCAGGTCCTGTATGTAATAGTGGTAAGAAGCGCTACAGGTCCTGTATGTGACTGAGGGGTGGGGGGGAGGCATTGATAACCCCTATCCTTCTCCTCCTATATTCTCACCACATTGGGTTTATATTAACATAAATATATATAAATATATATTAACATATATTAATATAAACCCAATGTGGTGAGAATATAGGAGGAGAAGGATAGGGGTTATCAATGCCTCCCCCCCACCCCACCCCTCAGTCACATACAGGACCTGTAGCGCTTCTTACCACTATTACATACAGGACCTGGAGCGTCTCCGGTTGCTTAGGAACCTAGAATCGAAGTACGCATGCGCAAAGGTCCTTGACCGACGCAGAGCTCCGGGGAGACGCCATGAGAGAGCGCATGGTAAGATCATATGGATTCTGAGTTATGCTATATGCTAGATGCTATAGCTGTATTATATGTAATGTTAGGATGTGATTTGATTAGCTAGCACAATTCTGACTTTGATTTGGACTTCTGTTTTGACATAATTGTGGGCAGGTGTTATATATGTGTTGGGGTATATATGGACCTCATTTTTGTGTATTGTCTTCATTATCCTGGTGGTTTGATAAAGGGAGCTATGCACTCTCGAAACGCGTTACCTATGGATTTATCTATATCAATAAACTAGTTATACTATATATGGTCTGCGCGGGGACAATATCTCCTTTTTTTTTTTCTTGGATTTCGGCATTTATTACGCACACCTTGTGTCTGCGGTTGAGAGTCCCCTGCAGCGACCTTCTGTCTTTTTCCATTGATGTACTTCATAGTGGTTGTGGCTCATCACAACCACACCAGGTGAGCGTAAACCTATACGTTCCTATTTGTATCCGTTTGCCCTTTGAACGCACAGTGTTATGCTATGAGGCGCTCTGCCCTGTGTTTTTTGTTTCCTATTTGTTACAATGTGTAAGGAAACCTGCACAGTGTTACCGCATCTTCCTGACATTATTTTATTACCCTGCACCAGCTAGAGGTGTATACCTGGGGTCATGGGGAGGAGATACACTGTGTCACAAACACTACCAGGTTATTGGTTGCTGGAGATGTAGAAATGTGAGGCATGATAAGTCTCTTAATAAGTAAAAGTGACAATAAACAGGAATTCAGTTTTCGTCTCACCCTCCGGCCTCCTCAAATTGTTGGATTCCACTGGGTTGGTAAACTGCAGCCTGACACTTGAGACCTGAAGAGTACGGATAAAAATAGCCGATGCAGCAGCGTGATGAAGGCCAGACAGCTGAGTCACTTTTAAAATGGACTAAGGAAGTTTTAAAGGCAGCAGTGATATGTAAAATACAATCTGTTCCTGCAATTATTAGCACAGGCCCAAGTCAGCAACGGCCACTAGTTTAGGATTTTATATTGGACAAGGGGAAAAGTTTAACAAACCTATAAATCAGCATTGATGTTTTGTTTTCATTGTCTCTTAAATGCAAACACTGAGTTCTGATTTAGTTTGGCGTATATACTATGGGGGGAGATTTATCAAGCATGGTGTAAAGTAGAATTGTTTTAGTTGCCCCTAGCAACCAATCAGATCCCACCTTTCATTTTCCAAAGCATCTGTGAGGAACGAAAGGAGTCTGATTGGTTGCTAGGGGCAACTAAGACAATTCTACTTTACACCATTCTTGATAAATCTCCCCCTATACATCCATATTTCAACTAAAAACATGCCAAGTCCATACACGTTGGCACTGCAGAGGGCTAAGCCGTCCATGTGCCACCCAATGGTGCCTCTATACAGAGATTTTTTTCTGTTTGAATCTGACAGAAAAAACCATCTGTATACCTACATATGAAATGGATATCTACATCTACAACATGGTTCTATAAACTTCTATGGTTGCCATATAGAGACATAGGAGAAACAAGAGACAAAGACCACCTGGTCCATCTAGTCCTGCTTTGTAGCGTTTCCTCCTTTATCTTAGAATAGGTATACGTGAAAGCATTATTATTATTAGTAGTAGTATCCCAGGCGTGTATAATGGCTCTGTACTACATACAGTTTTTAAAGAGCAGAGATACGTCCATGGTTTGTGTATTCGTGGATATTCATGTCAGTTTTGAGGTATACAACACATGTTCAACCTCTGGCCATATACCAAGTATAAGCCATCAATTAAAGACTATGGGGGAGATTTATTTAACATGGTGTAAAGTGAAACTGGCTCAGTTGCCCCTAGCAACCAATCAGACTCCACCTTTCATTCCTCACAGACTCTTTGAAAAATGAAAGGTGGAATCTGATTGGTTGCTAGGGGCAACTGAGCCAGTTTCACTTTACACCATGTCTGATAAATCTACCCCATTAACCTTTAACCTATTATTATTAATATTGTAGTGCCCATGGTTCCAGAGCACTGTATGTATAAGAAGGGGTTAAAAACACTTTATATCTCACAACAGCTTCAATAGCAAATGTTGCAGATGTATGCAAACTGTGACCCCCAATATTCACAATGCTGCCATGTGAAGGTTCTTGTTTTCTATAGTGCTTTGTTTTTTTGTTTTTTGTTTTTTTTTACCCAAAGCAGGTCTCAAAAGTCAGTATAAAAAGCTGCCAAAAGACACTTGCAAAGGGTAATGTCATTTTCCCCAAGCCAGAAACATACTACCAAAAAAGTAATTACTACGCTCAATTACACAGTCATTTTGGCTGCCAGAGTGGTCGCAGGTAAGTGTCTGCGGTAAGGTAAGCAAATGGGGTCACTGTGCCCCAAAAGTGGCAGCAGTCACATAGAAGGAAAATCCCCATCAAGGACTGTCCATAGTGTCCATAGTGTCCCCATAACAACCTGCCAGCTGCCACAACTCTATAGAATTACCTGACAGATCACTAATCATAGGAAGAAACAGGCCAGTTACCCCAGGGTCACTCTCCCCACATCTCCCAGTATAAGGCTGAGCTTGTACTGGAGGGATCAGCTGGTGCTGGAGGGATCGGAGAGATCCCATCACAACAACACGTGTACACAGGGATGGCAGCAGCAATCTCCGGGACATCTCAGGTCAGCAGGTGCTGCCAGGAACCTGCCCACCACAACAGCCTGAGCCACACCGGAGAGACCCCGGGATCAGGCAGCAGCTACCGGCAGGATCCCGTCAGCTCTGGCGGCTTCACGTGGAGCGATCACCGGGATCTCCCGGAGCAAAACAGCAAACATGCGGGGAGGGGAGGGGGCACAGCTCACTCACTCACAGGGGAGTCATAGGAGAAGGCGCACTCCGTCTTGTAGACGCGGTCCCCTGACTTGGGCACCCTGATGGTGGGCATGTAGGGCACAAGCAGCTCTCCCAGGTCTGCAGCCATCTTCACATTCCTGCTGCTCCCAGACAATGCTGCGGCTCTGCGGCCGGGGCCAGGCATGGGAGGGCAGGGCACACCGGGCTATTTTAATCCAATAGCAGATCCCACCAGCCCCGGTCCTGCTGCTGCTGGGGGCAGAGGGGGGTGCCAGCCTATTTATAGACACAACTTGGATTTCTTTAATAGAACTGGGTGACGGTGGAGACTTGTGTGCTGGGAGCATTAACCCCTGCATGCCTGGCTGCTGCTCCCCATGGCCCCCCTCCTCATTGAATGTCCCTCTTGCATCTAGCCCTCCTTACTATACTGCCCCAATAGCTTGCTGTACCTTTTCCAAACTATAAGACCCCAACTATTACTATTACATCCTTTGAATATAGAAAGTTGTATTTTCAGGTGATTTTTTTTTTGTAATATTAAAATTTCCCTCTGTCATACACAGATACATCTGCATGCTGTAAAAATAAGATGGTGACTAGGGATGCGCCCCCCTCCAGCAGGCTCAAGCCCCATCATCCGGCATATAATTACCGCTGCCTGGAAAACATGGAGACAGCTATAAGCTGCACGCTGTTTTGGGGGCTACAAAAAAACCTTAAAAAACTGCTCAAATTTTAGGGTAAATTAGCATAGGCCTTTTTATACCTGGCCCTTTACCCCCGGCTTTTTTTTTTTATTAGTATAAAGGCAGTAGTGAATTATAATAGTTTTTTTTCGGGCAGTAGCCTGGGGACCGATCCATGACCACCCAAACAGACTTATACTTTCAGTGGTGTATTGCCCCTGGCATGATTTGCGAACAATTTCTGCTTTTTTTATCTCAATTTGCGCAAACCAGGGCATCATGATATTATCTATCCTGTACTATGAATGCCACGCTAGTTCTGCCATAGTGGGGTGGGGTGGGGTCCCATGCTTGGTGAACAGCCTGGAGCCATGGCTACTTTTCCCCCTCTCTTGTCTCCAGTTCAGGTAAGGTTTGCAATTAAGCTCCATTTACTTCAATGGAACAGAGTTTGAAACCCCACCCAGTTTAAAAACGAGAGAGGGAAAAGGGGCCATGGTTTTGTAGCATTAGATAACCCCTTTAATCTGCCCCTGGCCAAACACACTGAAAACCAATATACAAAAAAATTGTGGGTATTGCATTTTATTTTTTTAAGTCTAAGGGTAGTTTCACACAGCGTTTAGCAGGAAAATGTTGCACTGTTTGTGTCAGTTGTTTTATTAGTTTTTTTTTTTTTTTACCAAAGTCAAAAGTTAATTCAAAGAAATGAGAAATATAGAAGAAGCACTAAGGGTATATGTGCATCGTAGTCCTCCACAATTCACACAACACTGCATTGAAGATTAAAGTATTGGCTCTATGGACGTGTGAATGAGGCCTTATATTGTGCATCCTGCTTTGGCTAAAATAAACTGCATCAAAAAGTCCAGTGGATTTTCTGTTGGGGTTATCCAGGAATACTAAAACATAGATGCTTTTTTTTTTTTTTTAGATTGTGTGTGGTATTGCAAATCAGATTCATTGAGGGGAATGGAGCGACATTGTAATACCACACACTACCTGAGGACAGGGGTTTTTATAATCCTGGTTGACCCTTTTAAAGGGGAACTCCACATAAAGAAAACATGTTTTCTATTAAAAGTACATTAAAAGTTATATAGATGTGTCTATACAATGTATTACCATCTGTATGGTTCTGCCACACTGGTAGCTGATAGAAATCCGGGAAGTGAAGAAAACTGGCCTCTGTGCCAATTCACATTGTCTCCTGCTCCCACTGCTCTCCCCCCTTAGGAGACAAATCTTCCATGCCTCTGTCTCATATTGTGTGTGTTTGCTGAGGACAGGCTAATGATGCAGAGGGGGCAGGGCGTGATGTCACAGGAGGCTTGGCTGGATCCCCCAATCCCCTGAGTGATTCACCATCTCTGACCAGCCAGAAGCAGCTGCTGCACTGATTTCACTGATTGTGCAAAAGTCTGCTGTGAAATTAGGGCTGTGTTCACACATGTTGTTTCATTGCAGTACTGCAGCGCATTCACACAAATGATGCAGTTACACAAGTAAAACATGCTAAACGGCAGAGATGATCAGAACCGGCACTGCCAATCCCACCTGGAGAAAAAACAAGGCATAAACAGTATATCCCATGTAAGATAATATCAGATAAAGTCCTTATTGTGGGGCTCAACTTCAAAGATAAAAGATGCTTGATCATAATATGTGTGTGGAAATGAAAACAAAAAAAAAATTAAATTCAAAAAGTTACTTTGTTCCAATATCGGCGTTACAGGTAGAGAATAAAGCGGGCTGTGTGGTGTTACAGGTAGAGAATACAGAGTGCTGTGTGGTGTTACAGGTAGAGAATACAATGTGCTGTGTGGTGTTACAGGTAGAGAATACAGTGTGCTGTTACAGGTAGAAAATACAGTGTGCTGTGTGGTGTTACAGGTAGAGAATACAGTGTGCTGTGTGGTGTTACAGGTAGAGAATACAGTGTGGTGTGTGGTGTTACAGGTAGAGAATACAGGGTGCTGTGTGGTGTTACAGGTAGAGAATACAGCGTGCTGTGTGGTGTTACAGGTAAAGAATACAGCATGCTGTGTGGTGTTACAGGTAGAGAATACAGTGTGCTGTGCAGTGTTACAGGTAGAGAATACAGAGTGCTGTGTGGTGTTACAGGTAGAGAATACAATGTGCTGTGTGGTGTTACAGGTAGAGAATACAGTGTGCTGTTACAGGTAGAAAATACAGTGTGCTGTGTGGTGTTACAGGTAGAGAATACAGTGTGCTGTGTGGTGTTACAGGTAGAGAATACAGTGTGGTGTGTGGTGTTACAGGTAGAGAATACAGGGTGCTGTGTGGTGTTACAGGTAGAGAATACAGTGTGCTGTGTGGTGTTACAGGTAAAGAATACAGCATGCTGTGTGGTGTTACAGGTAGAGAATACAGTGTGCTGTGCAGTGTTACAGGTAGAGAATACAGAGTGCTGTGTGGTGTTACAGGTAGAGAATACAGTGTTCTGTGTGGTGTTACAGGTAGATAATACAGCGTGCTGTGTGGTGTGTTACAGGTAGAGAATACAGCGTGCTGTGTGGTGTTACAGGTAGAGAATACAGTGTGATGTGTGGTGTTACAGGTAGAGAATACAGCGTGCTGTGTGGTGTTACGGGTAGATAATAAAGTGCTGTGTGGTGTTACAGGTAGAGAATACAGTGTGCTGTGTGGGTGGGACCACAATGAAATTATAAAGTACTACAAATAGTTCAGAAACACAATGAAACTGCAATCTGAACATAGCCTAGATGTTCTGCAACAGATTTGGGAGGGGAATGGGCAGGGTGGGGGACTGTTATAAACAGCTGAGGAAAAGCATTGCATTCTGGAACCTGTAGTACTGTGTACAACTGCTTGATCAGGAAGTACAGAAACACAAAACAGAACAAAACCCCCCAAAACAGATGGATTTTTGGTAGTTTCAAAACCGGGATAGATAGGTGAGTAATGCTATAAGCTACTGCAGAAGTTTAATTTTTTTTTAGCCTCTACCTGGAGTTAGCCTTTAACCCCTTAAGGTCCAAGCCAATTTTCGTTTTAGCGCTTGCATTTTTTCACCTAGAGACTTATATGAGTGCTTATTTTTTGCGAAACCAATTGTACTTTGCAATTACAGGCATAATTTTTCCATAAAATATGTTGTGAAACCGGAAAAAAATCATTTGCGCTGTCAAATTGAAAAAAAAACGAATTTGTTTTGATTTCGGGGAGTTTTGCATTTACGCCGTTAACCCTATGGTAAAACTGACTTGTTATGCATGTTCCTCAAGTCGTTACGATTACTATGATATATAACATGTATAACTTATATTGTATCGGATGGCCTGTAAAAAATTAAAACCATTGTTAACAAATATATGTCACTTAAAATCGCTCCATTCCCAGGCTTATAGCGCTTTTATCCTTTGGTCTATGGGGCTGTGTGAGGTGTCAGTTTTTTCGCCATGATGCGTTCTTTCTACCGGTACCTTGATTGCGCATATACGACTTTTTGATCGCTTTTTATTACATTTTTTCTGGATTTGATGCGACCAAAAATGCGCTTTGCAAACCAAAAATTTTGCACTTTGGGATTTTTTTGCGCTTACGCCGTTTACCGTGCGAGATCAGGAATGTGATTAATTAATAGTTCGGGCGATTACGCGCGCGGCGATACTAAATATGTTTATTTATTTATTTATTTATATTTATAAAATGGGAAAAGGGGGGTGATTTGGACTTTTATTAGGGGTGGGGATTTTTTATTAATAAAAACACTTTACTTTTTTTTTTACATGGACTAGAAGCCCCCCTGGGGGGCTTGTATATACATAGCACTGATCTCTCATAGAGATCAATGCTGTGTATATACACAGCAAAGATCCATGAGATCGGTCATAGATTGCTATGGCCTGCTGCAGGCCATAGCAATCTACTGCCGAGCCGGGATCAGCGTCATTCCGACGCTGAGGCCCGGCACGGCCAGAAGAACGGATCTCCCCCCCGCGATCGCATCGCGGGGGGGAGATCCGACCCACTAGACACCAGGGATGTTGTGCATAAAGCACTTCAATGCAGCTGTCAGGTTTGACAGCTGCATTGAAGTGCTTAATTAGCCGGCGCGGCAACGGGACCCGCGCCGGCTAACAGAGGCACTGCCCGGCTGCACGTGTCAGCCAGGATCAGCGCCGTTCAGAGTGGGGTCCCGGCGGGACCCCGCTCTGAACACCCCCCGTGGCGCCATGACGTATCAGATACGTCATGGGTCGCTAAGGGGTTAAGGAACAGTGGTCGCTATTGCAAGAAATCATTCCTTTTATCAATCATTAGATACATATCCCTTGCAGTGCGTGATACAACCTCAGGGATAATAACAACTCCATCTCTCTCCTGTTAGGCCCTATGCTGCGTTTACGATAATTGGCCCGATTGTACGATTAACGATGTCGGAGTAACACATTTTTTTCATAACGATCAGCGTTTAGACGGTATGATATATCGTACGGAAATTCGTTTTGCGATCGTTTAAAGCCTATCTCACACATTGGTTAAATCGTCGAACGACTGCTTTACACGGAACGATCTGCGATTTTTTTGGGAACGACGATTTAAGAACATGTTCAAAGATCAAAATGAACGATTTCTTGCTCATCGTTCACTGCGTTTACACGTACGATTATCGTTCGAATTCGATCGTTATCGTGCAAATTTGCGCGATAATCGTTCCATGTAAACGCAGCATTACATTGCTCCTTCACAGCTGCACATCACTGCCTCAGGCTTATATTGTTTAGATATCCTGCACCATGACGCAGTGGCACACTTACAGCACCCCTTGCATCCCACATTCCTACAGGGTTCCTTGTGTCAGGGTGGGTTCACACTTCAATTCTTTCGGCGGAATGCGGAATCAGCCGGCCCATAGAATGGTGTCCATGGAGCCGGCGGAAAGGCGCGCAGCCAATGCAGAGAGGCCTTCCCAAACTCCTGATGTGCTGCAAGCTGTAACACCTCCACCCCACAACATCTCCCATCCCTCCACCCTGATAATCAAGCAGGGTCAGGTATAAGGTCTCATTCACACGTTCCATGTTCTGCATGGAACACAGACATGGAATGCCTCTAATGGACTCTTCCCCCCTTCGGACAGCATCTGTTATAAGATGCTGGGAGCAGGGGAACTGTACAGATATGCGCCATGCTGTAATGACAACGTGGCTCATATCTGTACAGTTCCCCTGCTCCCAGCATCTTATCACAGATGCTGTCCAGGCGAGGGGAGAGTCCGTTACAGGCATTCCACGTCCGCGTTCTGTGCGGAACACAGAACGTTTGAATGCAGCCTAAGGCTGAGTTCACAAGAAGTAAAACTGGCAGAATCCCGCCAGCCTCAGCGTCATACTGGCAGTCTATTGGAGGCTTGGGCGTCTCCTCTCTCAGCATGGAAGAATGGACATGTCAAATTCTTCCGTTCGGAGAGAGGAGGCACGCAAGCTTCCTATAGACTGCCAGTATTACACGGAAGCTGGCAGGAATTCGCCGCCGCGGAATTCTGCCAGTTTTACTCCATGTGTACTGGCCCTTAGTGGGGGAAGTTTGAAAGCTTTGCAGCTAGTAAAGTTGTGATACCAGAATTTTGGGAGACATTTCTAAACATTACGGCCCAGGCATACACCAAGAAGGCACATATTCAAGATGAGTCCGACGTCTATAAAAAGCCACTGCTCCCAGGCCGCCCTCCACTCACACCGTCACGACCACTTATCACGTCAGATAGGCAGGAGAGCACAGTGTGTGCGGCTAGCCCCCCATGTTGTTAGCGCTTATGTGAGCAGTGTTGGTATTGATATTTCAGTGTATCATGCGTCACTATTTACTACAGAAATGAGAAGAAACTGGGAGCCATGCTGGATTCTAGGAATGAAATAGGAGGCATAAATGGAGCCAGGAATGAGATAGTAAGTTATGCTAGGTTTCAATAATTTAAGACATGATGAAAATTAGGATGTTGGGATCTTTCATCATTATTATTTGTGTATACTTGTGTTCTGTTCATGGTTGCTGTATTATTTTTATTTTTTTTTTGCTAATTTTAGTGGACATGTTAACAAAAACCAGTTAACACTTTCATGCTGCCTAACCCACAAGTCATAGTTGACCATGTGGCTTCTCCATGCCCGGTCAATGTTAAAGGGGTAGGGAAATCTTTTTTCACTATGGACGGGGAGAGGGCTGGATGAAAGCAATGACGTCCACTTAGCTCTCGAATTCTAGTGTTGGGTCCTGCATTGCACTGCTCCAATCTCCAGGTGAGACATGACGTTTCAAGCCCGCTCAGCCATCCACCGGCCATGTTCTCACACAGTAAAAAAAATTAATAGAATAGAATACAATATAAGCAGATGGTAAGTAATAAGCATGTTCATCATTTGTATGGTTATTATCATTTAGAGTCATGATTTTATGGTATGTGTGTACTGCTGGCCAATTTCCCACTTCAATAAAGCACAGTATATTGAAAATGACATCTGTATTTTATGTTGTGTAAACAAAGCCTAATTCTTCAGTATATACTTTTTCCTCTCTTTCTTTTATTAGAGTGAGCTCAGATACAGGTAACAGGTTTAGTCATTTCTGCAGCTAATCTTACATTTGTGAACAGTAAACTAGACCACAAGTGACAACGCTAACCCTGCGGGAGGTATTTATCAAAGACTAACATTATTTTGTTTGTTTGTTTAATATATACCACCACCACCACCACCACCTGTATCCTGTTTACAAAAAAAAAAAAAAAAGAAAAAATGCCTGGAATTCCTCTTTTAAATGTAGGTAGTGCATGAAGGGCCTGAAATCTACAGCAGACAGAAGTTTGTGTACTTGTAGTTACCATGCCCCTTTCATAAAAATAAATGCTACAAAGCTACACTCAAAGCAGCACTGTTTTTCAGTACTTTAATAATATTATAGTACATTGGTACAAAGTTGATTTGAGAGTCATCAGAATAAGTGGGCAAAGAAATGTAAGATTTAAAACAGTAGTAAGCCGTCAGAAGCACTATTCATCAGGGACTGCCTTAGGTCCATTATCAATGAGGGTCTTATCCAGCGTCTCAAACTGAAACCATGGACCATCGCCATTCTGTCTCATAGAGCGACGTGCTGCCTTTTCATACAGCCTGCAAGTAAAAATCAAATTCAAAATTGGTTACAAACAGATCCATGGACACTGACAATGATAAACAGATGGTGAAATACAGCAGTGCAAGTGGAAGGTGTCAACTGAATTAAATTGTCATTCTTTTTCTGTTCTGCGAGATCATTTTTGTTTTGCATCTCCCCTTCTTCTTACAGCTATAACTCTTATTTGTAGGGTGAAATAAGGGGGAATAGACATATTCCAACCTAACTTTTGTCTGTCTACAGACCAGATTAGACGGCTTTTATTGTTTCCAGCATGTTTTGTGCAGTTTGATGATGGTAGGAAGTAGTGCATGCCTTTGACTGAAGAATCTAGTGGTTAAACAACTAAGATCAGTTATCTGCTGTGTATGGGGCAAGATCAGCTGCTAATCCTACGCCATACTTTCATACATGTCACTGAAAAAAAAACTTCTGACATGTTAAAAATATTCATTGGTCGGGCAAACAAGCAGAGATAATCTTTATTTCCCCCCTGTCAATCATCTCCATTCTGCAACCTCATAGACTTATAATAGACACCACAGAAAGCCGAGGAGTGAAATGTGTGCCTGCATCAGTTTGATTCTGAACACTCAGTCCCCCAATGATATTTCTCTACAACATATCAAAATGTTTTTTTGTTTTTTTTTAACCCCTTAAGGACCGGGCCTGAAATGGCCTTAAGGACCGGAGCAAATTTTATGAATTTGACCAGTGTCACTTTATTCATTAATAACTTCGGGATGCTTTTACCTATCCGGCTGATTCTGAGATTGTTTTCTCGTGACATATTGTACTTCACATTTCTTGTAAATTGGAGTTGATACTTATAACGAATCTTTATGAAAAAAACCAAAATAGCGTGAAAAATTGTGAAAAAATGCATTTTTCCAACTTTAAAACTTTTCTGCTTATACAGAAAATGGTTATACCACATAAATTATATATTAAATAGCATTAGCAACATGTCTACTTTATGTTGGCGGCATTTATTAAACTATATTTCATTTTTTTTAGACAATAGGAAGCTTGAAACATTAGCAGCAAATTTCCAAATTTTCAGTAAAATTTCAAAATCAGATATTTTTAGGGAACTGTTCAGGTTTAAAGTGTATTTGAGGGGACTGTGTGTTAGAAAGCCCCACGAAGCACCCCATTTCAGAAACTGCACCCCCTAAACTCTGCAAAAGCACATCCAGAAAGTGTTTTAACCCTTTAGGGGAGTCACAGAAATAAAAGCTAAGTGTGTAAGAAATTTGAAAATTTTAATTTTCTGTGCAGAGATTTTATTGTAATCCAATATTTTTCATAATTATAAACCTATTACCAGAGAAATGCACCCCAATATTGATTGCCCCGTTTCTGCAGTTTATAGAAATACCCCATATGTGGCCCTATTGCGCTATTTGACGCAACCACAAGCCTCAGATATAAAGGAGCGCCTAGTGAATTTCAATGGCTCCGTTATATTAGGTCATTTCTGACTGTACCACTTCAGGTTGGCAGAGGCTCTGGGGTGCCAAAACCTAAAAAACACCCCTAAAGGGACACCATTTAGAAAACTACACCCCTCAAGGAATGTAACAAGGGGTGCGGTGAGCATCTGGACCCCACAGGTGCTTCACAGATTTTCCAAACAATATGGCTTGAAAAAAGACTAAAGTATTTTTTACACTAAAATGTTGTTCTAGCCTTCAATTTTTCATTTTCACAAAGGGATAAAAGGGAAAAAAAAACACAAAACATGTAGCGCAGTTTCTCCCGAGTACGGAAATACCCCACATGTGGACATAAAGTGCCAAGCGGGCGCAGGACGAGCCTCCAAAGGGAAGGAGCGCCAATTGGCTTTTGGAAGCTGGATTTCACTGGAATGGATTTCAAGGGCCATGTCGCATTTACAGAGCCCTCGTGCTGCCAAGACACTGGAAACCCCCCACAAGTGACCCCATTCTGGAAACTACACCCCTCAAGGAATCTAACAAGGGGTGCAGTGAGCATATGGACCCCACTGGTGACGGGCACAACTGTGGAAAAATGTGACGTGAAAATTTTCATTTTTTCACTTTCATGGCACAAATGTGCCCGTCATCCAGGGGTCCATATCCTCATTGCACCCCTTGTTAGATTCCTTGAGGGGTGTAGTTTCCAGAATGGGGTCACTTGTGGGGGGTTTACAGTGTTTTGGCAGCACAAGGGCTCTGTAAATGCGACATGGCGTTCATCATCCATTCTAGCCAAATCCAACCTCTAAAATCCAAATGGCGCTCCTTCCCTTCAGAGGCTTGCCCTGCACTCACATGGCGCTTTATGTCCACATGTGGGGTATTAACAGACTCGGGGGGAAATTGCTCTACACATTGTGTTTTTTTTTCTCTTTTAACCCCTTGTGAAAATGATAAATTCAAGGCTAGACCAACATTATAGTGTAAAAAATTTAATATTTCATTTTCACGCCACATTGTTCCACATTTGTGCCCATCACCAGTGGGGTCCATATGCTGACTACACCCCTTGTTACATTCCTTGAGGGGTGTAGTTTCCATAATAGGGTCACTTGTGGGGGGTTTAACTGTCTTGGCAACACAGGGGCCTTTTGAATGCAACATGGCCCCTCGAAATCCATTCCATCCAAATCCAGCCTTCAAAAACCAAATGGCGCACCTTCCCTTTGGAGGCTTACCCTGCACCCGCATGGCGCTTTATGTCCACATGTGGGGTATTTCCGTACTCAGGGGAAATTGCTCTACACATTGTGTTTTTTTTTTTATCTTTTAACCCCTTGTGAAAATGAAAAAATCAAGACAAGATCAATGATTTAGAGTAAAAATTAAAAAAAAATTACACTAAATGTTGGTCTAGCCTTGATTTTTTTCCATTTCCACAAGGGGTTAAAAAAGAAAATGAACACAAAACGTGTAGGGTAGTTTCCCCTGAGTACGAAAATACCCCACATGTGGACATAATTTGCCATATGGGCACAGGGCAAGTCACCAAAAGGACAGAGCGCCATTTAGAGGCTGGAATGGGGGATGGAGGCCATGTCGCAATTACAAAGCTCCTGTGCTGCCAGAACAGTAGAAACCCCCCACAAGTGACCCAATTCTGGAAACTACACCCCATAAGGAATCTAACAAGGGGTGCAGTGAGCATATGGACCCCACTAGTGATGGGCACATGTGTAGAACATGTGCCGTGAAAATAAAAAATACCATTTTTTTCATTTTCACGTCCCAAATGTGGCCGTCACCAGGGGGCCATATACCCGCTGCCCCACTTGTTAGATTCCTTATGGGGTGTAGTTTCCAGAATGGGGTCACTTGTGGGGGGTTTCTACTGTCCTGGCCGCACAGAGGCTTTGTAATTGCATCATGGCCTCCTCTAATGGGAATGGCGGCCATACCTATTTAGCTGGGGAAAAGGGACAATTCTAATTTATTTGGGGGTATTAGGCCAATTATTAGTTTATAAGGTTGAAAATGACAGGTGTCCATCAAATTCAACCTGTGTTGACCCAGAGGAAGGCAAAAAACCCTCGTGAGGCAGACAACAGTAGCTTTATCACAGGGGAAAAATTCCTTCCCGACTCCATATTGGCGATCAGAATAATCCCCGGATCAACGTGACCCCTGAAATAGGAATAAGTGACAGAATTTAGATAATGTAGAACCCCAGTGACGTGTGGTGCGCCTTGGAGCGATCCAGTATGCAGAGGCCGGGGGGATCAGGACAGGTGTCACACTGGAAAATGTTGTCCTTCCTGATCCCCCTGTTACCCCACACTCTGCACTTCTTCTGGGGTCTCCCTTTCTCCAGTGTGGGGGACGTCACCTGGAAAATGTTGTCCTGGTGCGATACGGGGTCCTTCATATCCAGAAGCGCTGGGTCCGCTCCATGGCTGCTAAATATTAGGGCTCTATTACTACTTCTGATATGTTCGGATCGTGCCGCAAGCTACAGTAGCTCGGGCAGCGAGGGACCGGAAGAGAGGGTGCTGGTATAAAAGTTATCCCCGTACAGGTGGTAACCTTTATCCAGCAGTGGGAAGATCAGTTCCCGGACGATGTCCCCACTAACTCCGTGCACACTGCGGAATCGCGCAGGATAACCCTTTGTGCATTCCGCAGTTGGCACCCGCCGGCGGACTGATGCAGGCGCACGTCTCCGTCCGTGTCGTAGACTCCATTCTATGCACGGGCGGATTCCGCTCTGCGTCCAACGTGTTGATAGAATGACGGATGATGGAATCCGCCCATGCATAGGATAGAGTCTATGACACGGGCGGAGACGCGCCCCTGCATCAGTCCGCCGGCGGGTGCCAGCTGCGGAATGCACGAAGGGTTATCCTTCGCCATTCCGCAGTGTGCACGTACCCTAAATCTGTAAGTGTACCCTGAGGTACTCTCACAGAGTTTGTAGAATTTCACGCCATACCGTCATCTCTTATTGGGACGGTACTGGCAGAAAAGACGTGTCTGGGGGGCAGCGTACGCTACGCTACTCCCAGACACGTCACTGGATGATGAGGAGGATGAGGATGAATGGAGGAACAAAGGACCCCCCATTCATCCTCACTGGCTGTTTCGGTGTCGGAGGCAATAATAACGTATGCGTCCGATACCGAAAACACCCTGGGGGCCATCTTTATATGGGGATTGGTATATGGGGTATGTAGTGGTGTAGTGTAAAACTTTATTCAATGTAGTGTGGTGTAATGTAGTGTTTTTTTACGTGTTTTTTACAGTAAGTATACAAAAAAAAACCTACGCCAAAAATGGTGTTGCTGATAAATGCCGCACCTATGTTCGGCACTTATCAGCAGACCGTGGCAGTAGGATATAAAAAAAAACCACCCTACGCCAAAAAGGAGGAGTTGCTGATTAGCAGCGCACTTTCGTGCGATGCTGATCAACACTCAGCGGCGATAGGGTGCGGAAAATAGAAAAAAAAAAATTTGGGAAAAAAAATTTTTTTTTTACTACATTCTGAACATCCCTGTAGTGGCTGATAAGTGTAATACACGTATCAGCCGCTAGGGGGCAGCAGAGCGCAAGATCCGAAAATAGACGACGCTGGAGCCGGAAAAATACGAAAAAAGCCGACGCTGGAGCCGGAAAAAGCCGATCGGGACTCACGGAAGAAGCCGAAGTCCCGACAAGATGAAGAGGACGCCGGGAACCCGGAAGACGCCGATCAGGACCCCGGGACAGGTGAGTAATGTACAAATACCTGCTCTGGACCCCTCAGCTACCTAGCCGGAGCAGGTATTTATTACTTGTGGGGACTTTGATCGCCGTGAACGGCCGGCCGGCTTTTTACAGTAATGGCGGTCGGTGTCGTCCTCGGACATCACCGACCGCCATTTTTTTCCGGGTCATCGGGCCACCGATGGCCCGGAAAGGTTCCGATCGCCGCTATGGGCTTATCAGCCAATAGCGGCGATCGTCGGCATGGGGGGGGGTTAACAACCCTCCATGCCGACAGGGAGAGATGGCCTGCTATGTATTATAGCAGGCTATCTCCCCCGATCGGGACCCGGCCGGCCGCGGCGCCCGTTTAAAGGGCCGACGTACCGGTACGTCATGGGTCCTTAAGTGACAGTGATCCATGACGTGCCGGTACGTCATGGGTCCTTAAGAGGTTAAAGCGTAACTGTCTTTTTTTTTTTTTTTTTTTTTTGCAGAAATCAGTAGTATAAGCGATTTTAAGAAACTCTATAATAGGTTTTATTAGGCAAAAAAGCCTCTTTATGTACTCAAAAAGCAATTTCCCAGCCCCCTCCCCCCTCAGTTATTATCTGTGCATTATCAGGCAAAGCAGTCTTTATTACAGAGAAGCCAGTGAAGACGGGTTCTGCTGTCTCCATTATATCCCTATGAAGGGGGGAGAGGCCGAGGGAGATGAGTGAGCAGGGAGAAGAGACATGAAGGTCAGCTGTTTGTAGACTCTCTGGGAACCTAAAACGCTGGATTCAGGGTTCAGAAAGGTCAGTGCATATCTAGGCACTTGCTGAGAAGATTGCAGGATGATGTGCTGTGCAGGAGTCCTCTGTGCTCACTTACTCTTTTCAGCCCCTCCCCTCTCCATAGCCACATAATGGACACAGAAATCCTGCTTCTTCTGAAGTCAGGGGGGAGCTAGGAAAACAGCATATTCAGTACAGAAGGAAACTCTTTTGATAAATCTAATACATAGTTTCTTAAAATCGCTTGTACTATTGATATTTAATGTTTTCAGAAAAATTACCCTGAAATGACAGTTACGCTTTAGGTGATAGTGCCCATTTAACCTCTTAAGGATGCATGACGTACCCGTACGTCATGTGCCCGCAAGAGGTGTTCAGAGCAGGGCCGCACAGCCCCAGGGGGGCTTCTAGTATAAGGGTAAAAAAATAAAATAAAGTGTTATTAGTAAAAAGCCCCCTCCCCTAATAAAAGTCAGAATCACCCCCCTTTTCCCAGGTTTTAAATAAAAGTAAATAATAGGGATGTTCTGAACTTGCCGAGGTTCGGGTTCGTATGAACCCGAACGCTCGGCAGCAGATTCCTGCTGTCTGCCCGCTCTGTGGAGCGGGCGGGTACAGCGGGTGTAACGCCTGGAAAACTGGGATACAGCCTATAGCTATGGCTCCATCCCAGTTTTCCAGGCGGTCCTCCCGCTGGATCCGCCCGCTCCACGGAGCGGGCAGACAGCGGGAATCATTACCGAGGGTTCGTACGAACCCGATCCGAACTCGGTTCGGACCATCCCTAGTAAATAAATAAACATGTTTGGTATCGTCGCGTGCGTAATCGCCCGAACTATTAATTACATTCCTGATCTCACACGGTAAACGGCGTAAGCGCAAAAAAATCCCAAAGTGCAAAATTGCGCATTTTTGGTTGCATCAAATCCAGAAAAAATTTAAAAGAGTTCAAAAAGTTGTATATGCGCAATCAAGGTACCGATAGAAAGTAAACATCATGGCGCAAAAAAATGACACCTCACACAGCCCCATAGACCAAAGGATAAAAGCATGGGAATGGAGCGATTTTAAGGAACATATGTATAACTTTTATTGTAACGACTTGAGGAACATGCATAACAAGTCAGTTTTACCCCAGGGCGAGCGGCGTAAAAACAAAAAACCCCTAAATATAAAAAATGCGTCTTTTTGTTCAATTTCACCACACATTGAATTTTTTGCTGGTTTCACAGTGTACTTTATGCAAAAATTCAGCCTGTAATTGCAAAGTACAATTAGTGACGTAAAAAATAAGGGCTCATGTGGGTCTCTAGGTGGAAAAATGCAAGTGCTATGGCCTTTTAAACACGAGGAAAAAACTAAAATGCAAAAACGAAAATTGGCTCCATCCTTAAAGGGAATGTGTCATCAAGTTAAAACAAAAAAAATTGAAAATGTTAAAACTGAATGTTATTTTTTTTGTTAATGTGTTGTTTTTTTTTACATGTAAGGAAATATGAATAATTAATTATCTAAGTTTTCATATTTCCCATTGATGGCCACCAGAGGGAGCTCCATCAGGTAAAAAGTAACCTGAACTACGGCTGCTGAAAAAAGAGGCAGTCTCTGCTGAACTGCTGTGACATCTTCACCTCCCTCCTCTTTTCACAGCCGAACAAAGAGGGAAAAGGTGCTATTGTGTGTACTGCTGGGCATCGCCATTTTGTTGTTGTCTGCACAGCAGTACACATAAACAAGTGTGTCCCTAGCCCTTCAGAATATACCTTAGCTGCTGCAGAATCTCATAATAAACCTTAGCTGCTGCAGAACCTCATAATAAACGTCAGCTGCTGCAAAACCTCATATAGCTGGCCTGCCCACAATCACCTTCTACTTCTCACCGCCCATCCGTGACAGGCACGCTCGTACAGGCACGCTCGTACAGGCACGCTCGTACAGGCACGCTCGTACAGGCACGCTCGTACAGGCACGCTCGTACAGGCACGCTCGTACAGGCACGCTCGTACAGGCACGCTCGTACACGCACGCTCGTACACGCACGCTCGTACACGCACGCTCGTACACGCACGCTCGTACACGCACGCTCGTACACGCACGCTCGTACACGCACACTCGTACACGCACACTCGTACACGCACACTCGTACACGCAACTCATACAGACAGACAGTCTCCTGGCTGCTTCCGACACTCCACTGCTACCCTCGGACTTGCCTCTCCATCTTCATGCAGCTCCCGGCTGCTCCTCTCCTCTGAAGCGAGATCAGTGGCCATCACTCACTTCTCCGGCGTACATGACCACAGACCAAAGGACCTGCACACTCCCCGACACTGACACACCTGCCAGGTGCCAATAGCTGCTACAAAACGTCATACTACATCTCAGCTGCTGCAGAACCCCTTACATCTCAGCTGCTGCAGAACCCTTTACATCTCAGCTGCTGCAGAACCCCTTACATCTCAGCTGCTGCAGAACCCTTTACATCTCAGCTGCTGCAGAACCCCTTACTACATCTCTCTTGATGGTCTCTCAGTTATATCCAGTTGAAGGGGTGTAGCTATGCCTGTGTTTTGCCAGTTATTTATAGTAATGGTGCGCTGTCTTATTTTTTTAGCAATTGTTGGCAATCTCACGATTTGTAGAGAAACAAAGCCTCTGTTCACACCTGCACTGGGTTATTCTATCTGATTCTTACCAGCAAAAGTGACAAAAGACCCCACAGAGCACAGATAATGTACAGTAATATAAACCGACTTTCGGTTTATTTTGTGAAATATAAATTTTTGGAGCAATAGATGGAACTGCTGTGGTGCCCTGCTCTCCCAACCACCCCTGGTGGTGCCCTGCTCTCCCAACCACCCCTGGTGGTGCCCTGCTCTCCCAACCACCCCTGGTGGTGCCCTGCAGACAAGCAGTACAGACAGGGTTAAACAACAAGCATTCCTTCTGACCTCCTCACTAAGTCCAGACCAGCACTTGTGAGGAGCAGTGAGAAGAGAGGTCGGAGGTTATCACTGGAGGAGCCAGAGCTGTCACATCTGCCCTGTCCATACAGAAAGTGTTAAGAGCAGAACATTACACTTATCTCCTGCAGTGATGACCTCCGACCTCTGTTCTCTGTGCGGGAAGGGACCCAGTGCAGAGCTCAGACCAGGAATTCAGAAGAAAGATATGTGGTGTAACTGTCTTTGCAGCATGTATAAGTGCTCACACATAAGGTGTCACTGTCCTGTCGGCTCCAGCGTCCTCCTCCTCCCTGCTGTCCTCCTGCCCCAGTAGTGAGGGAGCTGCAGGTGCTGCTAGGGAGTGGAGTGTGTGCGGCTCCCGGCTGCAGCCTCCTGGCCCCTCAGTGACACACTCTCCTGAGACCAGCGCTCTGCAGAGCCAGGAGCATGAGGACGCATGGCTCAGCCCAACTGCTGCCCACAGCCCCACACTGTCTGGATGTCCAACGGGTCAGTTACTAGATCGGGTACTGGCCGCTGTATATGTCAGTGCCAGGCTTCTGAAAAATGGCACCTACACCCTCCACAATGGAATTAGGCTGTGTACTGGGCATGCGCATTGTAAGTGAACCAGACGGACTCAGTCGGTTCACTTCAATGCTCTGGGGGTGCCGTACAGCATCTGTGTATGTGTCGTGAAATGACGTCATACACAGATGCTACTGAACATGGCAGCCCCCTGTGCAGGCATCACACTGTGTTTAAATAGTGATGCCACATGTAAAAATAAAGTTATGTAAAACACTTATTTTGCAAAGTTACATTTTATAATAAAATAAAAAAAACGTGACACATTCCCTTTAAGAGGTTAAATATCTCCATGTACTCCACATTCATTACCTCATTCATTACCACATTCATGCACCTTTAGTAGCAACTGTCCCAGTCACCTGCTTCCACCACGTATTGTGCTGTCTACCCCACAGGACCTGCCTGCCCAGTGACTGAGATGAAACACTGCTGCAGCCAATTGGCTTTGCAGAAAATGCACCCCATATTTGTTAACGCAGGTTCTCCTGAGTACAATGGTACCCCATATGTGGGCGTAAACCACTGTATGGACACACAGCGGGGCTCAGAAGGGAAGGAGTGCCTATTAGCATTTCCAGTTCAGATTTTGCTGAAGAAGTTTCTGAGCGCCAGGTGCGTTTGCAGAGGCCCTGTAGTGTCAGCAGAATAGAACCCCCCAAAAGTCACCTCATTTTTGAAAGGGCACCCCTCAAAGAATTCATCTTGGGGTTTGGTGACCATTTTGACCCCACAGGTATTAGAGAAAGGTATTCAAAAGAAGACAGTAAAAATGAAAAAATAGAATTTTTCCAATAACATGTTTGTTTAGTTTGAAATTTCTCAATTTCACGAGAAACAGGGGAGAAAACTCACCCCAATATATGTAACGCAGGTACTCCTGAGTAGAACGGTACCCCATACGTGGGCATAAACCACTGTGTGGGCCTCAGAAGGAAGGGAGCGCCATGCATTTTCAGTGCATGATTTTTCTGAAGTTTCTGAGCGCCAGGTGCGTTTGCAGTGCCCCTGTAATGTCTACAGAATAGAACCCCCCCCCCAAAAAAAAAAAAGTCACCCCATTTTGGAAAGTACACCGCTCAAGGAATTCATCTTGGGGTGTGGTGAGCATTTTGACCCCACAGGTATTGGAGGAAAGTATTCAAAACTAGACCGTAAAAATGAAAAACAAAATTGAATTTTTCCAATAACATGTTTGTTTGAAATTTCTCAATTTCACTAGGAACAGGGGAGATAAAGCACCCCAAAATTTGTAACGCAGGTTCTCCTGAGTACAATGGTACCCCATATGTGGGCATAAACCACTGTATGGGCACACAGCAGGGCTCAGAAGAGAAGGAGTGTCATTTTAGTTACAGGCAATATGTAGGTGTTTACTGGTTATCTGGGGTGGTAATAGACAATTTCGGGGTGTTTACTGGCTATCTGAGGTGGCAACGGGCAGTCTGGGATGGTTATGGGCTGTCTGGGGTGGATACGGACAATCTGGGGTGGTGACAGGCAATCTGGGGTGGTGACGGGCAATCTGGGGTGGTGGCGGGACATCGCGATCATGTAAGTGGACCTGCGGCGCCGTCCGGGATCCACCGGGACCCGTTAAATGCCGCTGTCATGGTTTGACAGCGGCATTTAACGGGTTAAACTGCCCGGAATAAAGCCCATTAGTGGCCGCCGTGAAAAGGCAGCATGGCGATCACTAAGGGGTTAATGCAAACCCACGCAGCAGGCTAAATCTGCGAAAGGCTGTTTAGACAAAGCGATCTGCGAATTATCAGCAAGCAACCAGTGACTATTTGAGAACATGTTGAACGCTTCATCATTACCTGTATTTACACAAGTAGATAATCGCTCAAATGTGATTACGATTGCGTAGATTTGAATGTTAAACGCTCTGTGTAGAAGGGCCATAACCTCTTTGAGACAACTACCCAAAATAAAAGTGGAAAATTATATTTTGAAGGGGTGGTCTTCCTAAAGAGATGATTGATACACAGAAGAAAGGAGACGACAAATTATTTGTTTCCATGCACATACAGAGTTTGAAACAAAATTGTGTAATGTACCTGAGCAGACGTTTTTCGTTTTCCCCATGAATTAGACACATTTCCTGTTCATATGATTGCTGGTAATCAGGAAATACGTGGCGGGTCAAAAAGCGGGTGATCGGGTGCTGAAAAACAAACATGAAATTCCCCATGAGTTTTCACAGTCACAGACAAGTATTAAAAGGGGATCCATCAGCAATTTTGATCTAGAAACACTGCTGACACTCCTGTATCTTATTCGCAGTAGTGAGGTCCACAATTGTTTACAGAACTATGGAAGTGTGAATGAGGTCAAGGAGGCAAGTGGTACCATACCTACAGTTTTGGTGACGCAGCTTGCGTTCCCAAGAAAAATGTTTTTTAAACTCCTGCTCACTTACACAAATGCCCAGAAAGAGGAAACTACCTGTTCCTGGCCCCTCCCCTTAGCTATTATCGCCTACAGCTATCACTCTTAGCTCGGGAAGGGGGGGGATATGCTCTGGGCACCTAAGGCTGTTTCCCCACATCTGCATTTCAGAACTGCAGAGAAAATGCACTAAAATAAAAAAAACACGTGCTTTTCTTAGATTGAGCTTGGTAAGCATCAGCTGGTAAACCATGGTTTGGCACTCTTTATATAAACAATCTGATGTGCCTTTTAATATTGATCAGATTGCAGAATCAAGACAGGCAGTTCTGATTATGTAAGCAGAGAACCTCAGCTAAAAACTCAAAAAGTAAAACACAGCCTAATAAGTTTATCTTGCTACCCAGGCAGCTGTGGCAGTAAGTTGCATGATAAAGATGTATGGCTCCACTCCACTCCTCTCCCCTACCTCTGTGTGAGGATGACAGATCAGTGTGTCCTGTACTGTTAAAGCTGATGGTACACAGACATGTACAAATGTCACATATTGAAGTACTGAAATGCCTAAATGTGTGCTCTGACTATAATGATCAAGTATTCTCATATTTGTGACAGTAATAGTAGGCTATAAATGGACTATGCAGTCCTAAAATTGCTCAATTATTTAAAGAAATATACAAATATATAAAGAAATCCCATATAGCACACATTATCCAGTACTTACCCGCTGGTACTCATAGGGTTCAGGAACATAACCCTCTGGAATTTCAACTAATTCTGCTGGCCCTGAAAATAATTAGAATATAATTAATATTAAAGAAACAGAGTTCCTTAACCCCTTCAGGACCAAGCTAATTTTAGGTATTGCACTTTTGTTCTCTCCTGCTCATGTTAAAAAGGCCATAGCGCTGGCACTTTTTCACCTACAGACCTACATGAGCTGTTAGTTTTTTGTGACAGAAATTATACTTTGCAATGACAGACTTAATTTTCCAAAATATTTTGTGCATTAAAATATATATATATTAAAAAGACAATTTGTTTTCATTTGTAGGGGGGGGGGGACATTGTTTTTACGTTGTTTACCAAATGGTAAAACTGATGTGTCTTTAAATGAATAAACAAGATGTTTAAAAATTGCACTGTTACCACCCTTATAACTTTTATTTTTGCTCTATGGGGCTATTTGAGTTATCTCTTTTTGCATCATGATCTGTACTTTCTATCAATAGCCTACTTGTGTATATGCAACTTTTTGATCATTTTTTATTACAATTTTTCTGGATTTAATGTGACCAAAAATGAGCAATTTTGCATTTTAGCAGTTTTTTGCAGGTATGCCATTTACCAAGCGAAATCAGGATAATTTAATTGGTCGGGTGATTCGCAGCAATAGCTAAAACCTTTTTTTTTTTTTTTTTTTTTTAAATTTATAAAATGGGAAAAGGGAGGCAATTTCAACTTTTATTATGTGATTTTTTTTTAATTGATGAAAAGACTCTCCTTTATCCCGGGCCTGATGGTACAGTCACTTTAATAAAACCTATTAGGGTGCCTTCACACCTACCGGATCCGCAGCGGATCTCACTTCTGCAGATTCACAGCGAGATCAGCTGCGGATCCAGTATCATTCACCCCTATGATAGCACATACTTGCAGCGGGATTGACATCCCGCTGTGAGTATGTGTTTTAACTCCCTGGTGCCCGCAGCCCCGTCCCATCATCCCTGTCCCCAGCATCCTCCATCCCCGGCATCCTGCAGCCGATCCTGCAGCCAGCTCCGGTCCCGCTAAGCCGATGAGTGCACCGCAACAGCACCGGAGTCGGGAGCCTCACTGTAGCTGTGCCGCCGAGCAGGTAATGTATGCTCTCGGCTACGGGTGCGGGGATGGAGGATGCCGGCAGCGGGGATGATGGGATGGGGATGGAGGATGCCGGGGATGGAGGATGCCGGCGGCAATGCTGATGGGACGGGGATGCGGGCGGCAGGGCTGCGGGCACCAGGGAGTTAAAGCACATACAGCGGGATTGACATCCCGCTGCAAGTATGTGCTATCATAGGGGTGAATGATACTGAATCCGCAGAAGTGAGATCCGCTGCGGATCCGGTTGGTGTGAAGGCACCCTTACAGAGTTTCTTAAAAATTGCTTGTACTATTGATTTCTGCAAAGTGACAGTTACACTTTAAAGGGCCCATTCACACTAAGCAAAACAGGTGGAATTTCTGAGCAGAACATGTGCTGTGGAATTTCACTGCCTGTCTCAATGTAACAAACTGCAGCAGTAAGGGCAGCGTGACATGGAGGAGACTAGGGGCTGATAGCTAGGTTGTGGATGGCACAGAGGTTAGCCATGTTGCTTTGTAGTGTTGGAGTCCTGGGATCAAATGTGACCAAGGATAACAGTTGCATGTATAAAGAGATAAGAATTATTTTCTATAAACCTACAGCATTATATCAAAACTTTCCCAAAGCTGGAGAACCCCTTCGACAATCGGTAAGGGATTTTTCAGAAAAAAAGCTTGTTGACTGTTTCAGACTGTTTTACCCACAATCTGCCCCCCCCCCCCCCCCCAACCGCTTGTACCTTCGGATAGCTGCTTTTAATCCAAGATCTGTCCTGGAGTCCGCTCTGCAGGTGATGCAGTTAACGGCATAAAAAACAACTTTTAAACTTGCAGCCCTGTGTCAAATTGGTGTGGCCTAGAGTGTCTATGCCCTAGGCATGCAACACCTCTCTGTCCCTCCTCCCCACCCTCTTCATCCATAGGAACACTCAAATAACAATTTCTAGTATTCATCACCTGGGTGAACACCAGGGCTGTGGAGTCGGTAAGCCGCAGCTCCAACTCCAACTCAGACTCAGACTCCTGAATTTTATCAGGACCAACTCCAACTCCCGACTCCTGCTCCTTCATAAATGGCCGGTCATATACCAGGACAGTTATTTATCACACTGGCTCAGCAGCTTCTCCCTAATGTCCTACATGATCCTGGGGCGACTTCTGAGGGAATAAGGAATACTGTATATAAAGCAGCTTCTCCTGTATGTGCAGTGGATGCAGCCAGTCTCCAGCCTCCATGTCCTGAACTACTCACAACTAGACTAGATGGAGCAAGTGGTCTTTTCCTGCTGACAATCTATGTTTCTAACTAAATATTCACCATACAAGAAACACTGCTAACAATGCCAGATCCCTGTGATATAAAGGTCAGCCATAGTGATATAGAGAGGGGTCACACAGTGATATAGAAGATCACTGTGGGGGCACGTACACACACAAACACACACACACACAGCCTGCTGCAGCCATAGCATACACACACCCACACAGCCTGCTGCACCCATAGCGCACACACACACACACACACACACACACAGCCTGCTGCAGCCATAGCTCACACACACAGCTTGCTGCAGCAATTGCGCACACACACACAGCTTGCTGCAGCAATAGCGCACACACACACACACACAGCTTGCTGCAGCCATAGCGCGCACACACACACAGCTTGCTGCAGCCATAGCGCACACCTCACACACACACACACACACACACACACAGCCTGCTGCGGCCATAGCACACATAAACACAGCCTGCTGCAGCCATAGTGCACACACACACACAGCCTGCTGCAGCCATAGCACACATACACACAGCCTGCTGCAGCCATAGCACACACACACACACAGCCTGCTGCAGCCATAGCATGTGCACACACACACACTGAGGACAGAGGTTACAGCTACACTACTTATGTCTTCTCCTCCTCCTCTATATTACACAGGATATCTTCATACTACACTGCTGCTCATATACAGTCATCCAGCATCCAGGAAGAGAACAGCACAGATCTCCCCCCACACAATGGACTCTTCCAGCTCAGAAACAAGCTGCCATATAGTGACTGACAACTATTCCCCGACCACCCTAATCTAATAGGGCCAGTGTCCTATTACTGATATATTCTCCAACCACCCTTATGTAATAGTGTCCTATTAGAATGTTGCTCATAATATATATTCATGAGCAAAACTTGTAAAATTCATATCAAAATTCAATTCTACATTTTTTAAAGATTTTTTTTTTTTTTTTAAAGCTGGAGTCGGAGTCAGTACATTTTTTTTCCGACTTCAACTCCGACTCGAGCCAAAGCTAGCTCCGACTACAACTCCAGCCAAAACTAGCTCCAACTCCGACTCCACAGCCCTGGTGAACACGACACATGAGCTGAAGCGTTAAGGCACCTGTGCAGTGTTCAGGTGAAGAATAGGAAAAATTTGACACAGGGCTGCAAGTTTAAAAGTTGCTTTTTAGGAAAATAACTGCATCACCTGCCGGACGGACCCAAGGAGAGATCTTTGATTAAAAGCAGCTATCCGAAGGCACAAGCGGTTTTGGGGGGGGGGGGGGGGTCAGATTGTGGGTACAGAGTCGCTTAAACTGATGTAGAGCTTTATTCACAGGAAACAGTCCTTTAGTGGATCAGCACTGTATTGCTTGTGGGAATCATCTTGTCATCCATGTCACAATCAGGCTACGGAATCTCCATAGACTGATGAAATTTCTTTAAAGTACATCAAATTTTAATAACCCCCTCCCCCCTCAAAAAACAAAAAGAAATAAATGTCTTACCTATAAAAATGTTGATGAGTACTATGGCTATACCTGCAGGTACTGCGGTGAGTAACGTATAGAATTTCTGAGAAAAAAAATATATAAATTAGTTCTTAGCTATTTTCTGTGGGTTTATAGCCATTGCATTTACAAAAACAAATGAAGCTGCATACTGACATGTTCCAGTATATTACATATAATACGGCGTATTTGTAGGTCATCTTTTTACAATCAGAATGTATAAAGCATTATATACAGAAACAGAGCGACAATTCTATTCCTCGCCAATGTTCTGTCTTTGGGTCAAACTAATACCAACCTGAATAATCTAAGGCAATGATGGTGGCAGAAGTGCAGGAGACACTGCGGACCCCTGTAAAGGCCCATTCACATGCAAAAAATACTAAGCAAAAAGTCCAAGTATCTAGTCACACAACTATTAGTAAAGGATTCAGTATGGAGCATATCCTATTAGTTACAGTAATACTGTATAATCCATTTTGATCTGCCTTTATGACAATGGGAGACTATATGACAGTATATATTTACACACACTGTAGAGATATCTATGTGAATTGAAGAAAATGGAGGCAGACATACCAATAAGTTGAGGAACCTTTTGTCATAGTATGTAGATGGGGCGATCACAAACAACCTCTTTCCATGGCTTTCAAACCGCACGGGCACTACAAGAAGAAATAAGATGTTTACTGTAATACTGTACATTAGAAGAACTATGTATAACATGATGTCAGCACATTCTGGTGATCCCTAGATATTAACACGTTTTCTTTGCCCTCAGTTGACAACAGTGCTTAAGGGTACAAACACACACGGCATATACGCTGCGTATTTACTGCTGCGATACGCAGCAGATACGCAGCAGATTAGATCTAAATAACTGAACACAGTATCAAATCTGCTGCGTTTCTGCTGCGTATCTGCTGCGTATCTGCTGTGTGTGTTTGTACCCTTAAGAGATTGTCCCTTTTTGTTAGCAGTGTATTCTGCCCATGAAGACACTACTGGATTCTACAATACTGGATGAATCACCCCCTGCAGGCAATATGAAGTATTACACATGAAATACATGGGGACCAGGGGGGATTACTAAACCCTGTGTGTAGGAAGAGGGGAGCAGTGGCCCCTAGGAAACTATCAGATCCCAGCTCTTATTGTTAAAAAGGCCTCCTTTAGAGTAACAGATACTCTCTGAAAGTTCTCTTAGCTCTGTCAAAGTGTACCTATCATTTAGAAAAATATTTGACAGGTCACAAAGACACGTCAAAAGTTCTGATCATTCATAGTGTTCAGACCCTGTCTGTTCTCTAGACATCGTCCAGATAAGTGCGCTTCGCTTTCCAGATGGCGGTGATCTTCAACCAGCTGCACTGGAGAGGCTGCCTATAGAGCTCATACAGTGCAGCTGGATGGAGAATGTGGCTAATGCACATTAGATCTAAGGGGCTGTCCAGGTGGGAGAGACAGAGTGAGCAGAGGAGTTCATAGCAGGACAGTCATCTCCCAGCTGGTTCTCCTGATCGCTCGCAATCTAAACACTTAGGGTACAAACCCACACACCGTATACACAGCAGATACGCAACAAATACGCAGCAAATACGCAGCAGATTTGTTGGTACATATTTGATGCTGTGTTCAGTTATTTAGATATAATCTGCTGCGTTTTTGCTGCGTGTTTGCTGCGTGTTTGCTGCGTATTTGCTGCGTATCGCAGCAGTAAATACGCTGCTTATACGGTGTGTGGGTTTATACCCTAAGGGAGAGATTTATCAAAGGGTGTAAAATTTAGACTGGTGCAAACTGCCCCCAGCAACCAATCACAGCTCCTCTTTCCTTTCAGCACTGCCTAAAGCTGAGCTGTGATTGGCTGCTGGGGGCAGTTTGCACCAGTCTAAATTTTACACCCTTTGATAAATCTCTCCCTTAGGGTACAAACACACACGGCTTATACGCTGCGTATTTACTGCTGCGATACGCAGCAGATTAGATCTAAATAACTGAACACAGTATCAAATCTGCTGCGTATCTGCTGTGTGTGTTTGTACCCTTATGGAGCGTTTACACAGGCAGATTTATCTGACAGATTTTGGAAGCCAAAGCCAGGAATGGATTTGAAAAGGGGAGAAATCTCAGTCTTTCCTTTATGACCTGTTGTCTGTTTATTGTCTGTTCCTGGCTTTGGCTTCAAAAATCTGTCAGCTAAATCTCTGTGTAAACGCACCATTATAACAGTAAATAACTGCCATTATTTCAATATAACAGCCGTTTCAAAATAACAGCAAATATTTGCCATTAAATGGCGGCCATCCACTCAATTTCAACATTATGTGAACAGAGCCTTTCTGTGTTTTCAATCCACTCCTGGTTTTGGTTGCAATATGAGGACCACAATACTGAGTGAAATATACGTAGTGTGAACCCAGCCTAAGGACCCTATTCCACAGTAGCGATAATCGGCCCCATTTGGCCTGATTCGGCCGATTATCGTTCGGTGAAATAGAGAAAACGATCAGCCGATGATTGTGTCATCGGCTGATCGTTCATTTAGGGCCAGTCCTAAAATCATCGTTCCCCCACTGCGCATCGCTACGGTTGAATAGCGGTGCGCGGCGGGCGACCGCCGCGGCCTGTGATTGGCTGAGTGTGGCCTGTCAGCTGACCGGCCATTTGAAAGATAGAGCGCGCGGGGCCCGGGGAAGAAGACAGCGCGGAGAAGAAGACCTGCAGGTAATGTATGCTGCTGCAAGGGTTGCAAGGACATCGGTAACGATGTCCTTGCAGCCCTCGCTCAACAATCGGGCCGTGGAATAGGCCCAGTAAATGAGCGGCGATCTAGCAGATCGCCACTCGTTTACATCGTTGACCGTGCCCTCCTCGGCCCGTGGAATAGGACTCTTAGGGTACAAACACACACACCGTATAGGCAGCGTATTTACTGCTGCGATATGCAGCAAATACGCAGCAGATTAGATCTAAATAACTGAACACACCATCAAATCTGCTGCGTATCTACTGCATATACGTTGTGTGTGTTTGTACCCTCAGGGTGCATTTACACAGACAGATTTATCTGACAGATTTTTGAAGCCAAAGCCAGAAATGAATTTAAATAGAGGAGAAATCTCAGTCTTTCCTTTATGATCTGTTCCCTGTTTATAGTCTGTTCCTGGCTTTGGCTTCAAAAATCTGTCAGATAAATCTGTCTGTGTAAAGGCACCCTTAGGGCCCTATTACACCAACAGATTATCTGACATTTTTTCAGCTAAAGTCAGGAACAGACTATAAACAGAGAACAGGTCATAAAGGAAAGACTGATTTCTCCTCTTTTCAAATCCATTCCTGGTCTTGGCTGCAGAAATCTGTTGGCATAATTTTACACACACAGATTATCTGGCAGATTTTTGCAGCCAAAACCAGGAATGGATTTGAAAATTGGAGAAATCTCAGTCTTTCCTTTATGACCTGTTGTCTGTTTATAGTCGGTTCCTGGCTATTTATATGTATATGCGTGTGTGCCTTAGAACCTGCTGACAAGTGACCCATCTCCTGTCCTGCCACTGCTTGTGTCTATACGCCTCATAGCTGTATATACCATATATATATATATACACACACAATGACCCATCTCCTGTCCTGCCACTGCTTGTGTCTATACGCCTCATAGCTGTATATACCATATATACACACACACAATGGCCCATCTCCTGTCCTGCCACTGCTTGTGTCTATTGCTCTGACAGTATACAGAGCACGATGGGAGTTGTAGTTTTGCATCAGCTGAAGCACCACACTTGGAAGACTGTACAGTAGTCACTGAGTGTCCGCCATTCACAGTGTAGAAGGGGGGGTTCTCCTTCATGTAGCTCTAATGTCTGCCCTCCCCATCAAGTGTAAACCATCTCATCCCTGTGATAACACCACACAGCCTGCAGGTGGCGCACACCATCACTTGCCCCCTCTGGGCACGTATACTCCGTATACACAGCTCTGCCCCCGGGTGTCCCCTCAATGTCAGTCAGTACAAGGTCACCCCGGACACGGCTCCTGCCCCCCGGACCCGCCTGACATCTTACCCACAGCGGCCGGCGGCCCCCTCCCCAGCAGGCTGCTTCTCCCGAGCACACCGCGCGGTACCGGCTGCAGACGGCTGACCAGGGAGGCCGCCACCGAGCGCAGGAGGCTCATGGCCGCCATGTTTACTGAGGGCAGGCGCGCAGGGTTGTGGGTAGCGCTGTGGTGACGCGTTATTTCCTGCGACATGTATAGTACACTGCGCCTTCTCAGCGGGATAAAAGACGCATTTTATCACCCGTCTTGGCGCCTGTTTTGATGTGAAGGTTCAGCTTCTTCCTATAACATAATGTGACACTATTCATACACTGGTTATGGTGTATTGTTGTATCGCATGTACATGACGAGCAGAGCCGCAGCTGGGCGACATTCCTGTGCGCTATTCACAACTGCTATTACAATCCGTCATAACAGTGTGGCGGTCATACCGCTGTGTGTGCACAGGTGCGAGGACTTCCTGCCCAGGAGCATTGTGGGAGTCTGGCAAGATGGCGGCGTCCGCAGTGAGAGGGATCCTGACGGGCTGCAGGAGCGGCGGTGCGGCCTATGTGAGGAGGAGCTGCGGCTACAGGTGGGCGCCGGGCTGTGGGGACGGGACGGGACGGGACGGGACGGGACTGGAGGGGTGGGCGCCGGGCTGTGGGGACGGGACTGGACTGGAGGGGTGGGCGCCGGGCTGTGGGGACGGGACTGGAGGGGTGGGCGCCGGGCTGTGGGGACGGGACGGGACGGGACTGGAGGGGTGGGCGCTGGACTGGAGGGGGCGCCATCGTCCGCCTGTGTTCAGTGACTGACAGCACAGCCTCCTGATGTTGTATAGACCCCCGGTGCCCCTCAGCCAGCCATTACCTGCGGAGGCATGACCTCAGGTGGCATTAGGTATCTGCACCAGTATCTGTTTCTACACCAGAGCTTCTCAAACATTTTCTACTGGAGCCTCACCCAACAGACCAAGGCAATGCCTGGGCCTCACCAGACTGACCAAGAGGGTGCTTGGGCCTCACTATCTGTGGTGTAAGTCCATTTAAAAGCTGAAAATAATGCAAGGGCTACCTTTTAACTGGCTTCCAAGCTCTAGATACTAATAAAGCAAGTACAAAATAAGTTAATAATGTTGCTAAAATGGAGATTTCTGCAAACAGCAAAAGGACTGAGCAGATCATAGTTACTTTCCTGAAAACTGGCTTCTCAGCTGGGCCTCACCAATAACTAGGGGACGCCTCACAGTTTGAGAAGCACTGGTCTATAGGATAGGTAACCATGGGTGGTGCTGACCCCAGGACCCCCACCCATCCGGAGGATGGCTGATCAGCACACCATCATTCTCTATGAGGCCTCTATGAGGTTTCCGATCTCCTGTCCCCCTCGCAGCACATGTGTACATTAGGAGCTTTCCACTCCCTGGGTTACAGGATGGACATGTGCTCAGCTATCCCCATGATATAATAGACATGATCCACCAGATATTTCTCCATGGTGCAGCTCTGGTGCTCTCGTGTACACTGGAGGTGTATTCCGCAGTGGGCTGGAGTCAGCATGGTTATAGTGACTGGTCTGCCACTATACAGTGCCTTATACTGCAATCTGTGATTTCCTGCATTTTCTGAATTATCTACAGTAATTGTCTGTTTACATTAATCAATTTGTTGGCCGCTGATCGCCGCTCATTTGCAGTGACTTTACACAGAACAACAAATTGACCGACTGGGTTGATGGAATGATCCTTGTATCGTTCGTGCAGTTGTGAAAACTGACAGCACAGATATGCACATATCCTTACTGTCAGCTTCCAGATGACAAACAGTGGATACTTACCATCAGCATGGCTTGTGATCTAGCATCCTGCTCTCCAGTCCTCTGGCTGCATCTGTATCCTCTGGATGTCAATCATGGTGGAGGAGGCGGCAGCCTGAAAATAACAGTGGTTGAGGGATGGGAGAGCCAGATCACAAGCAGCGTGGATGGTAAGTATAGACTGCTAGTAATCTGGAAACTGACAGCACAGATATACAAATATCCATGCTGTCAGGTTCGGATAATTATCAGCCACACACAACCCTGTTTACACAGAAAGATGTGCGGCCAATAACGATACACTTTGAAGCAGGCTTTAAAGACAGGATCAGCCAAAGATCGAGCATTTGCCTGGTCCTCATCTGATCACTTTATTCTTTTACATGTGGAAATTATCGGCCACAGGAGCATTTCTAACAACGCTACACAATTTAGCCCATCAACACTTTAGGGCACATTTATGAAACCTGTGCCCCTGGTGTACGCTTCATAAACAGTGCAGATTTTTTGTCTTTTTCATGCTGCACACCAGCCAAAAGCCTAATTTATCATGGTTTATGCGTGAACCATGTCAGAAATCTACACCTGCTTCACAGCAGGAACAGATTTCTCATCTCTTAGTGAATCTTGGTAGGTAAATGGCGATGGGGCTTGATTTTTGACCAGTGTACGAATAGTAAGTACAATAAATGACTGTTCACTTGAAGTCTAATATATTCTGCCCCTTGATAGGTGTCATTGTCATTATTTTGTATGCTTGTATATTTCAGTATCTTCAGTGGTTTTGCCAAAAGAACCAGTGGCAACACTTCCTGGCACCAGTGTTTATCTTTCCACTCATCAGCAGCTCGGAGAGGACTCGAGGACTTCTTTGATGACCCCAAAAATTGGGGAGAAAAGAGTGTGAAGTCTGGTTAGTTGATTAAGTAAAATACTTTTCTCCTTCATTCAAATGAGAAAATGATGAATATTGACTGGATGTTTTGTCAAGCTGTCAAAGCGTACCTATCATTTAGTGCTGGTGGCAGGAGATGCTGTGATAATCCTGCTGGTACGCTGTCTGTTCAGGAGTGTACCAGAGATTGAGTTCTTCCAGAAGTGCTGATGACTGCATTGAGTTAACAGCACTTTCGGAAAAATTCCATCCCTGTCACACGCCTGAACAGCGTACCAGCAGGATTATTACAGAGTATATACACAGCATATTTGGTGCAGAGACTGTTCTTTTCATCTAAATGGGTCTTGTATAAGTCAGTGCAAGTCATCTTGCAAAATAAACCCCATTTAGGTGTGTGTGAGAGAGATTTTAAAAAAATCTGCAATAAATCTTTTGTATGTGAACAAATGCTTACTAAGAAAGGTTGGGTCAATGGAACATATCAGGTGCTAGTGTGAACATAGCATTAGACCAGTGATTGCTATTCTTGACACTACAGCTGTTGCAAAACTACAATTCCCATCATGCCTAAACAACCAAAGATATGGCTTTGGCTGCCCAGGCATGATGGGAGTTGTAGTTTTGCAACAGCTGGAGTGTCAAGGTTAGCCATCACTGCATTAGACCGTATCCTCATCCTTACACCAATCATTGGTGGTCCCCTTTATGGTAATATTTTTTTACCAGCTAAATGGTGCATGGTGTTTAAAAATTTGGGGAGCATCTTACTCCCCTTGTCCTAGATGTGCCTAAAGGGAATGTGTCATCAGAATTACTGTTTAAATCAAGATATTATAATAAACATATTTTTGGAGAAGGATTGTTTTTTCTCATTTTCCATTTTATTGTTTATATATTTTAAAGCGCTCCTGTCATTAAAAATTACAGCGGGTGCATAGCAGCATGATCTACTGCACGGCAGATCGCTCATTTCATCAGTATTTTCCCTTAGAAGTCTATGAGAAAATATTGATGAAAGGCGCGTCTAGCCAGGGAGTTGGTAACGCTGCAGCGACCTCTCCCCCGGCTATATGTTCTGATCAGAGCAGGTCTCAGCAGTAAGACCCGCTGTAATCAATAACTTTGACTTGTCAAAAGTTATCTTTAGTGACGGTGCCACTTAATTGCCATTTAAAGGAATCGTGAAATCTTTCAGTTTTCAGTCTGCCAACTAGGCCTCAAACTAAGCTAAGACTTGTTTTTTTTGACTGTGATGATAAAGAGGAGGCTTCTGGAAAGTGAGCAGTACAGCATTACAATGAAAGGTGTCACCAGAAGATAGAGCACCTGAGCCTCCCCCCTCTCTGTGGAATTACTTCTATATAGATCACAGAGCATGTCAAAAAACCTTTCCATTTTATATTAATGGAACAGATCCGGTCCAACGTTGACTATGTCCATGGGGTTTGCCACAAAACATGTCTCAAAATGCTGGTAAAGTTACCTTGTTTGGTGCAGTTTCCATTAGAATTATTGCGGCCTTTGCGTGGCATGATATTTTATGCTAATTTCTAGTATAATTTGTGTGTATGTAAATTAAATGGTAAAGCCCCGGTAGCTGCATGCAGGTAAATCACTGAGTAGTTACAGATACATATCTGGATCTTATGAAACTGTCCTTTTTTTTTTTTTTTTCCAGGCGATGCTTGGACGATAAACCAGCTGAGAGGCAAAAGCAGTGAAGATTTGCACAAACTTTGGTTAGTGACTTCAACTAAATCTGCAAAAAATATTAAGCCAGGGTTTATTCACATGTGGCAGAATCCTTACAGAATTTTCTGCACACATTTCGATGAAGCTCGCAGAAATATGTTTTTGCTGACAAAATGGTTAATGAGATTAAAGGACAGGTGCCATGAAAAACTTTTTCCCAGTAATTGAAGCACATTACAAAGTTATATAACTCTGTAATGTGCTTCAATCACCTATCTACCTCCCTTCCCTGTCTTTTCCCCACCACTCCCCACCAGGAAGTGTCCTAACTCACAGACCTAATTACTGTCGTCACCTTCTCTCAGCTCCTTCTCCTGTTACACTAGCCTCCCCCCTCCCCTACCTTGTCAGGTGACTCAGCTTGCTCAGCTCCCATTGGCTGAACAACTGCAAGCCATCACTTGTCACATGTCACTTGCTTATCTTCCCTCCGACTGACTCCGGCACATAGGCAGCTCCCCCCTCCCCTCATACCCTCTCTCCTGCTGCCGTGGATTCAGTGAGTGAATGAGTCCTGTCACTAGAGCAGATAAGCAAGTGACAATCGAAGCTGAGTCACCTGACCAGGAAGGGGAGGGGGAGGCTGGTGTAACAGGACCTAGAGCAGCCCTCCTGCTGATGACTCATCCTCACAAGAAGGAGCTGCCTGGTGACGGTGACGACAGTAATTAGGTCTGTGTGAGTTAGGACACTTCCTGGTGGGGGGTGGAGGGGGGGAAAAAACAGGGAAGGGAGGCAGATAGGTGATTGAAGCACATTACAGAGTTATATAACTTTGTAATGTGCTTCAATTACTGGGAAAAAGTTTTTCATGGCACTTGTCCTTTAATGGAACTGATTTTTAGTCGCAGAAATTTAGAAGTTTGGTACATAGCGGATTGATTTCCAATTGTAATTATGGAAGGGCAATGTGCACCAAATCATGCTACCGAATAAGGTAGGGTGCAGAGCTGTAGCTTTTTCTGCCACAATAGAAGACACAAGAATTATAAATGGCCCTTGAACGGTGGTTTTACTTTGGGACCCAGGAGCATATTATTTTTTATTTTATAACATACCTTAGTCTTCAGATTATCATTTAGAGCTGTACAGTGATTTTCAGAATATAGCAGTCTTTCACACATGCAATGTCAAATGTATAGAGGATCTTCACTGGTTTCCTTTTATTATTTGTAGGATGATGAATATAATCACCTTTAATTATAGATTTGCAGCGCTGGAAATTTAGACAATTGTTTTTTTTTTTGTCACATTTGTTTTTTAAATAAAGATATATATTTAGTATCTTGTCTTAAAAGGGGTTATCCCAAGACTATAACTTACCATCCATCTTCTAAATAGGGGAATAGTGTCTAATTGAAGGGGGTCACAATCATGAGAATGGCGGTCCCCTGTCCCTATTTGTAAACTGAGAGGCGGTTGAGCAAGCATGTTACCACTTCATTTACTTGCTATGAAATAAAGTGAGATAGTCAAGCGCTGTGTCTGAGTGAGTGAATGACAAGCAGCGTTCATGCTCAGATCACTGTTAAAGAGGTAGCAGATTTTTTCATTTGTTGTATTTCACTTGTAATAAAGTAGCATTTACTAAAGATGCAGTAATATATTTCTTTACTTTTAGGTATGTGTTATTAAAAGAAAAGAACATGCTGATGACTTTAGAACAAGAATGTAAGCGACAGAGAA